>NW_027555847.1:327770797-328243297 GCF_003287225.1 Phascolarctos cinereus
CCAGTAACAGTAGTCCCCTAATACTACATTTGCTCAATCACTTTAAATTGATTTTTAAAAAATCAGTTGGCACACAACCTCCAGTTTTCCCAACACATGCGCACTGGGAAGGCTTCTTTTGTCTCTGCTGTTGCCTCCCACCTGTGTGATCTTGGGCAAATCACTTTGCCTCTTCAGGCTTCTTTCCTTACCTGTTAAATGAAGAGCTGAACTAAAATCCGATGATATAAATGGACAAGGCCCAGAATGTCATAGCAGTAACAAGATAATGGGTTTTCCCCCCTATTCTAATTTTTAAAAGATTCAGACTTTTTATTCAGGGGCAAGGGGAAATTTCAGATGGTGGGAAATGTGCCCTCAGCTGGCAAAAAAGAAAAGGGACCCACCCAGCCTTTTGCTTCATTTCATATTAAAACATTGTTTCTGCCCTAACTCAAAGGAGTGGTTGAAGTCACTGAGGCTGTGGTATGCTCAGAGCCTTTCTTGAACAAGAATTTATTTGCTGAAAAGAGGTTACAGGTTTTTACTTTTTGCCTTTAGGGAACTATATGCAGGAACCAAGTACTTTAGGAGACTAGTGACACTCAGGGAGGTGATATGAGCTTACAGAAACAGCCATCCCAACCTCACACAAGTTGATGGTGGTAGGCAACTCCCAATGCTATTTTCCTAGCCTCAAGCCATTTAATAACTGCTAATGACTCCCAGTTCTTATTTTCTGCACAGCACACTTCCTGAAAGTATGAGAGTGGAAAAGGAAACTCCCTGCTATTACCTGGTACCTCTGAATTCCCCTTAGTAAGCCTGTGGCGGAAAAAATGGAAGGATCCTTAAGTCTGTTACCCTGGTTGTAACAAGTCTGTTGAGTTTCCATAACTGGAATGCTCTTACCAATTCTTACCTAATAAGGATGCTATTTTAGTTACAGTAGCATTCCTCCCCCTCCACACCCTCACTTCCTCCAAAAAGAAAGTTTGTCTTTATTTGACTGAACTCCTAGAAATAATATTAGATTGGATGTATCTTCTTGTCTCTGTCAACACATATAACTTCCAGTAAGCATTTTGGATGAGGTCTATATCTGGTAGATCTTTTCTGCACTGTTTCTTCTCCATTCTAACTTCCTATATATTTAATTGGCTAAAATGTAATTTTTGGGGGGTAATCAATCAATAAATATTTAGCATCCTTAGTATTGTAAGGAGTGAAAATTTTCTCCCAGATTTAATATGAAAGCCATGAATTAACTAATCAAGTTCACCCCTGTTTTACAGAAATGATAGCATTAATCCCATACAATGTAAGGCCACATTTGGAAGAAATTTCAAATGGGATCCCTTTTAGACTCATGAAATGTATGAGTTTTCTCAATTTGTGAATATACTTAAATTGTGCTTGGAAACCTTTACTTATATCATTCTTTGATTCCTCATCCCAGTGTGGTGGTCAAGTCAAGTCAACTATGTGCCAGGTGCTGGAAATATTCAAGCACAAAAGAAAGAGAGCCTATCCTTAAGAATCTTATATTCTAGGGGCAGCTAGGTGGCGCAGTGGATAGGACCTGAGTTCAAATTTGACCTCAGACCCTTGATCTGATACTTACTAGCTGTGTGACTCTGGGCAAGTCACTTAACCCCAAAAGCCTCACCAAAAAGCAAAAAAACCAAACCAAAATAAAACAAAAAGAATGTTATATTCTAACAACACATGAAAGAGACCTGAAAATGGAGGAGAGTGGGGAAGAAGGAAAAATCTGAAGATTTCTCCAGAAAGGAGAAAGAGTGGGGCTGGGCAGGAGTAAAGAAGAGGTGATTCTGGGTTCTCAAAAGGCAGAACTGACAGAACTCAAATGCAGGCAAGTCCTATCAAACTATAGTGCAGCTAGTCCTATAGTGGATACACTGTTGGGCCTGGAATACATGGAAGACTCATCTTCATGAGTTCAAATCTGGCCTTAGACAATTACTAGCTGTGTGACCCTGTACAAGTCACTAAACCCTGTTGCTTCAGTTTCCTAATCTGTAAAATGAACTGGAGAAGGCAGTGGCAAACCCTTCCAGTATCTCTGCTCAAGAAACCCCCAAAATGGGTCATGAAGGGTTGGACAATACTAAAAATGACTGAGCAACAAATAACATATTGGACTATCAAGGATTTGAATACAAGTCTAGTGACAAATGAAATATATATGTCTTCTGTGACCCAGCCTCCTAATTTCTGAGAGGTTTATAACCAGAAATGTGTGCCACTGGGTGATAAAATCATTTTTCCCCAGCAGCTCACTGAACCACAAATGAAAAGATAAAGAGTCTGTGATCTACACTGATACAGTAGTTCTTACACAGATCAAATCAAGGAGTTTGCCCTTAGAATTAGTCTGTAAAATCTAATTCCATTGTATGGAATTTAGTTAAGACAAGAAGTGTTCACTAAGTATCCATTAGATGCCAGGTACTGTGCTAAGTTAAGCACTGGGGATACAAAGAGAAAAAAAAACAGTTCTCACTTCTGAGGAGCTCACAACTTAATGGAGGTGGTGGAAAGGCACAACCAATATGCAAACAATTATGTACTGATAGAGTAAATTGGAGATGATGTCAGAAAGAAGGCACTAGCATTAAGGAGAACCAGAAAGACTTCTTGTAGACGGTTAACATCTTAGCTGAGACATGAAGGAAGCCACAAGGCTCAGAAGAGGTGGAAGAACACAGGGAAGAGCCAGTGAAAATGCTCAAGGTTGGGACATGGAGTGTCTTGTGCAAGAAATAGCCAAGAGGCCACTGTCACCAGATCATAGAGTGAGTAGAGGGGAGTAAAGTATAAGAAGTTTTGAAAGGTAGGAAATGGCCAGGTTCTTAAGGGCTTTAAAAGCCAACAAAAGATTTTATATTTGATATAACATAAAATATAAAGGAAGGAAGTTGAGAAGGAAGGAATACATATTTATATAGCGGCTACCATGTATGTGCCAGGCACTGTGCTAAGTGCTTTTTACAAATATTATTTCATTTGATCCTCACCACAAACTTTAGAGGTAGGCACTATTATTATCCCCATTTTATAGGTGGGAAACTGAGGCAAACAGAGATTAAATGACTTGCCCACAGTCACATAGCTAAATAAGTGTATGAGGCCAGATCTGAACTTAGCTCTATCTGACTCTGGGCCTAGGGCTTTATCCATTGTGCTTCCAGCTGTCTCTACAAACTGCATAGTGGAGGTAATCAAAAGCTACTACAGTTTACTGAATATGATAATGACACAGTCAGACCTGCACTTTACACCCATTTCTTCTTGTTGGATAGAAGAAAGCTCTGTGATTGGTTTAGGTCTTTCAGTTCAATTTAACTCAAATCAATAAACATCTATTAAGAGTCTACTAGATGCAGAGCTCTATGCTCAGTTCTGGGGCTACAAAAACAAAATAGTCCCTGCCCTCAAGGAGTTTCCATTTTACTGTGAGGATACCACATGTATATACTTAAATACAAAGAAGATACATAGTATCATTTCAGGGGGTTAAGGATCAGAAAAAGCTGCTCATAGAGGGTACCTCTGAGCTGAGCCTTGGACAAGTAGAATGCCCTTCACCACAAAACAGTTGGAAGTAAATTATAGGGGGACTAGTATGGAGATTAGATATAGGAAGGCTAAAATTAAATCCCTTTCCCTGGGCATTCTCCTGGGAAAGAGTAAGATTGGAACCTTTAGTGCTAGTAGGAACCTCAGAGATAATCTAGTTCAACTCTTTTTTTTTTTAAAATGAGGAAACTGAGGCACAGAGAGGTTAAGTGACTTGCCCAAACTCACAGGCTAATGTGGTAGAGTCAGACCTTGAAGCCAGATCTTATGTCTCCAAGTTCAGTGTCTTCCCACTATAGATAAGAAAAGAAGGTGAATACAATTCTTTGCTTTAGCTTTTTTGGCAAATGTTAATCTATTTTTATACAATCTCTCTCCTTTTCATGCTGTTGTGTCTGTACTAGTGTTTTTGTGTAATTAGATGACCTGAGTTAACGAAAAAGTTCCCTTCCACATGATACATGTCTAGGGTGATATGTATGGGATGGTCATTTTAGAGAGTACTAGGTGGCTCAAGTGAGTTGACCAAAGGAGAATAAGAGAAGGAGGATATATCCTTGCAGTGGTGTGAATAAGGGCAGAAAGCCAGGGATCTGTCTTCATTTGGACAGGAAGCCAAAGAGCTGTCCAGAATGGATAGCAGGCCAGGGATCTGTCTGGAGAAGATGTCAGGGATTTGTCCCCTAGTGGATAGGATCCAGAGAACTGTCCAGAGAGTGCATAGAACAGCCAGGGATCTGTCCCCAAATGAACATAAGGCCAGAACGGCTGTACGCGGGATTAGGAGGGCCCACTTGGGAGAGAAGCAGTGTGTTCCCATTATATGTTAAGGGCATCTGTTATTAAGTGAAAGCAGGACGGCAGTCCAGCAGGTCAGCAGGTTGACTGAGGGGAGCAGTGTGTTCCCATTGTAGGTTCAAGGGGCATAGACACAGACAATGAGTCCAACAATTTGGCCCTGTGAGAAGGAAATTAGTTGTTCTGAGTGTACTCAAAACACTAGGTTCAAGTCTATGTGTTCCTGATCACGAGTATCCTAATTGCACCTTTGGAAATGACAAAAAAAAATCAAGCATTTTACAAAGCAAATTTTATATTGCTTATTTAACCAAATATAGGAAAAGCATTGATAATATCTTTACTGATGAGATCTGGATGCTGGCAATTGTTATAAACATTTAACCAAGACCACTGCAAGGCAGAAGAGTTTGGCTGAACTAGCGTTGACAGCAGTTTGTCTGATTCATTTCCCATCACTAACAGTATAAAGCAGAGCTGCAGAATGTGTCTCATTTTATTCAATCTAACTTATACAACCATGCTTGATGATGTAACAAATGAGCTGCATGGTGATACCAAGTTACATTTTTGATCCGGCAGGGAGCCTTTCTACTTCAAGAAGCCATAAGACGCTATAATAGGCCATGATGAAACCATTCATAAAACTAGAAAATACAGACTGTATGAATTTCAAGGACCCTTGAGAACCCTATAGTCCAACCTTCTACCAACGCTGGAATTCCTTTTTATGATACCCTCAAACTGTCAACTTCTGTAACAATATTTGCTGTGACAGAAAACTCACTATTTTCTTATTGATGTCTTTTGTTTTTCACAATGGTAATTTCTGGTTACAGCAAAAATTTGATGCAATATTGAACTCTGCCGTACAATAAAGAAAAACCATTAAGCAAAATAACCAATGCATTGACTACATCTGACAATGCATGCAACAATGTGCCTCTTTGTCTCCCACCTCAAGCTTTACTATCTGTTCTCTAGGATAAAAATAGGTCTTTCCTATTATTCAGAGTTCAGTTTCCTTTTGGTGTTTCTTTCATTTACATTGCTGTAGTCATTATTTATAGTGTCCTGGTTTTGCTAACTTTACTCTGAATCTGTTCATATCATCTTGATGTATATCTGAATTTCTCTTACTCATCATATCTTACTGTATAATAATACCACACAAAAATTCCATTTAAAACCATAGTTAGTTCAGCCATTTTATAGCTACCCACTATGTTCCCAGGTCTTTGATGTCACATAAAAATACTAGTATAAATAATTTGGTAAAAACAGAACTCATGACTTTGTGAGGAAGCTCATTTCATTTTGGAGAGATCTAATGTCAGAAAATCCTTCCTTGTGTTGAACTGAAAAGTGCCTCCCTATAACTTCTTAGATTGCTGATAAGCATATCCTAGAAGTACATGCACAAAAACATATTGATAGATCATTTATCAAAATCACATGATTGTATGTTGCAAGGCTTAAAGATGACCAGTACCATCTGTTAGCCTGTACTAATCGAGTCGAAAGAAAAACGTCTTCAACAGAAGAACGGACAACGTCAACTAAAATTTTACTTCCAACATAAGCTAGTACACAGGTTAGCTCTGAACACAGAACGGTACTTAAAATGTTCGTTACTGTTGCTAGCCCGCTTGTCTAATGATACTAAAGATAAATAATATAGAATTTATCCAAACATCTGGAATTATATTTTGACAATGTGATACAAAATTAAGCTTAAACTAAGTTGAAAGTTGACAAAATGATGATATTCTCTACCCTGGAGTAAAGCTACAAGCTATGAATAGGAGAAATCATCAACTTTAACTTCTAAATAAACTTCATGAGCATTCTCTAGGTATAGAAAAAAATCTCTCCTAATGTTTTTGAATCTTGTCATTTCAAAGACATCAAAGCCCAAGTAATCATGGCACAGCTGAGATGAGCTAGGAATGAATGTGCCAGAAAGAGAACACTATTCTGTGGCAAACAGGAAGCAGTAAACCTGCATACAGAAAGAAGACTGGCAAAGATGTTCTACGGGCAACCTGAAGGTATTCTTGGATAAGTTACAGAGTTCCAGCTGAAACGTGCAGGTCTGAAGGAACGGGGGATGATGGGACTCGGGATGAACCAAAAAAGCTGTTTATCCTGATCAAGACTGTTATAAACAAAGAATAATGAAAAATTCTGTGGGAAGATCCTTTTAGTCATTATCCATGCTGTTATGGTGGTTTTCCCATAAATTATTTTGTTTTCTCCTAACAATACTCCTGAGAAGTAAAGAGGTGTGAAGAGGCTGATATGACATTATTTTAAATGGGTTCTCTCTGCAATGGGGGCCTCCACTTCCTTTCCTCTCATTCTTTTCTTAATTTTCTGCAGTCTGACTTCTGATCTCATTATTCAACTGAAATTTCACTCTCCAAAGTTACCAGGGATCTCTTAACTGCCAAATCTAATGGCAGCAAGGAAGTGGTCGATAAGAGTACTGGGCCTGGAGCCAGGAAGACCAGAGTTCAAATCCAGCCTCAGACACTTACTAGCTGTATGACCCTGGGCAAGTCACTAAATACTTGCCTCAGTTTTCTCAACTGTAAAATGGGGAAATAAAATTTACCTCTCTGGGCTTGTTGTAAAACTCAAATTAAATATTTGTAAATCACTTGGCACGTGGTAGGTACTTAATAAATGCTTGTTCTCATCCCCTTCCCCTTTTATCGGTTCTCATTCTTGTCCTCTCAGCAGCCTTTGACAAAATTGATCACCTTCTCCTTGATGCTCTTTTTTCTCAAGGTTTTTGTGACAGTTCTCCTTTCACCTCACTGACAATTCCTTTTCAGTATCCTTTGCAGGATCTTCATCTAGGTCACACCCACTAACTAGAGGTGTTCCCAGAAGCTATGTCCGATGTCCTCTTCTCTTCTCTCTCTATACAGTCTCCACTGATAATTTCATAATGGAATCACTGACTGAGGAACCAATTGCTTCCTCACAAAGAATTATCTTCTTTATGCAGATGATTCTCAGATGTACTTATCCAGCTCTAATCTCTCTGCTGACCTGATCTCCAGCTGTCTACTGGATATCTTGAACTGGATTTCCCATAAACATGTTAAACTCAAAATGTCTAAAACTGAATGATCTTTTCCCCTAAGGATTCTTCTCTTCCTTACTCTCCTGTTACTATTGAGGCCACCACCATTTTCTCAGTCACCCAGACTCAAAAACTGCTTGCTCTCTTACCTCCCATGTCTAATCAGTTGTTAAGTTATTTTGTTTCTACCTTCACTTCTCTTATGTGCTCCCTTCTCTCTTCTGACACTACTACCACCTTGGTGCAGGCCCCATGAGCCCATGATATTGTCTTTCTTGCTGTTCTTTGAATGAGACCAGACTCCATGCATTTGAACTGGCTGTGCCCTATGCCTGGAATTCTCTCTTCTAATCTCCACCTCCTCACTTCCCTCATCTGGCTAAATAGTGGCTACTTAATAAATGCTTGTTCTTGTCCCCTTCTGCTTTTCTTGGTTTTCATTCTTCTCGTCCTAGGCCAGCTAAAATTCTACTTTCTACAAGAAGCTTTTCCCAATCACCCTTTTCCTCAGTTGATTCACTCCATTTTATCCCATGAATGTATATTTTGTGTTTGCAGTTATTTGTAGTATGTTGTCTCCTCCACAGTAATGTGAGCTCCTTGAGAAAAAGGACTCTTTTGCCTTCCTTTACAACCCTTGAGCTTAGCACAGGGCCTGGCACATAGCAAGTGCTTAATAAAATGCTTGTTTACCTATACTTTTTTGAGTCTTTGCTTGAATTGTGGCATATTACATTACTTATAAGAAGTAAAATTATATATGTGCTACTTTCTTAAAATTGATCATATTTGGGGGGAAAGTAGGGATGAACAGATTGTGTATTTTATATATATATATATATAGATATAGATATATCTACATATATCTATATATAGATATATCTATATATAAAACATTGCTACTCCTAGTTATTCACTACACTATCCTAAGCTACAGATAAAAAGAAATCAAGTCTAGTTTATTTGTTGGCAGCTACCCAAAAGTACAAGTACGACGTCTACGAAGAGTTAAATCATCAGCAATGGGAGCTTTATATATCTCAAATGATTTTGCTCATGGCATTGCAATATTTTGATAGATCTGTGATTTGATCACCGTGGGTACTGCCTCTATCAGTACAGGCTACAACAAGTCTAAGTTGTGTTAATCCTCTGTGACTCCTTCCATGTAGCCATAAAACCTACTTTGGAATTGGTAAACTGTAATAAGACACAGAAAAATAATGTAGCTACATACATAAGATAACCCAGAAAGTTAGTGCCAGAATCTAAATTAGACTCAGAATTTTTTTCCTTCAAATAGGAATTCAGATTCATGGTAGGATGCTTAAGGCTGCATCATGCCATTAAAGTCATACTACACAACCACTTAAGACAGATATATAATCAGATTAACAAAGCTCTGTGAAGAGAAACAAGCACTGAGCAAATTTTAAGTAGTGCAAATACAGTTTATTTAAAATTTAAAAACAAATGCATGCAATTTGAGTTTGAGACCACTGCCCTAAGCCATACTGCCTTCATCATCACTTTGTTCAACTTTGGACAAATAGACAGGAGATTTTTCTCATCTAGCTCCTATTATTATTTCTATTTTGCACCCTAACTGTGGAGGTAAAGTTCTGCCCTATGCCATATTTTGATCTGTCTATCCTTTGTCACTCGGTAACCTCAACAGTTCCCATGCATATAACTGTCATCTCTTTGCAGATCTAGATATCTAGACCCACTCCTTCTCCCAGGCTCTACTAGTTAGTCAGACAGTCAGTCAGTCAAAAAGCATTTATTAAGCACTTTTTACATAGCAGGCACCATGCTAACACGGACATTTCAAATGAGATATATTGTAAGCATCTCAAACTTTGCATGTCCAAAACAAAACTTTACCTTTCCTCCCAAACTCAGTCCTCTTCTAGACTCCTCTATTTCTGTTGAGGGACCCATTATCCTTCCAGGAATTCAGGTTTCCAACCTTGGCATTATCTTGATTCCTCACCTTACATATCCAATCAGCATCCAAATCTATCATGTTTCTACAACATCTCTTGTACCCAATCCCCCTTAAGTCACATCCTTCCATTTCTTGTGACATCATTTGACTTTTTGTCAAAAAGCAAATGTCCTGATTTTCAAGAAAGCAAAAAGAGCAGAATCTGCCAACTATCTGTCAATCCACTTAACCTTTATTACTGAGAGGATTCTAGAACTGAAGAGCGGGTGCTTAATAAGTGCATATTGACTGACAGATTTATCAAGAACAGGTTATGCTAGTCTAGTATCATTTTCTATGAAAAGATTAAAGAGATGAAAAAAAAATTACTGTGCATAAAGGTTTCCTAGATTTTAACAAGGCTTTTGATAAAGTGTCTTATACTATCCTTGCGGAAATGGAGAAATGTGGACTATCTGATAACAGAATAGATGGATTCAGATGTGGCTAAATGGCTGGGCTCAAAAAATGGTTGTTGATTGTTCAATATCAATATAATTGGAAGTCTCTGGGAGAGTACCCACAGGGATACATGCTTAATCCTATACCATTTAACATTTTTATCAATGACTTGGCATAAAGATATAGATGGAATACTCATCAAATTTACAAATGACCCAAAGCTATGGGAGATAGCTAACACAGGGGATGAGAGAATCAAGATCTTGACAGGCTAGAGAACTGGGTTAAATCTAATAAAATGAAATTCAATAGGGAGAAATGTTCACGTAATTTTGAGCTTTATTTAAAAAAAAGGGTGTAGCTTAGGGGAGGGGATAGTAATATTCCTACTATACCCTGTCCTTGTCAGATCTTACTCATCTGGAATCCCATATCCAGTTTTGGGCATCACAACTAAAAGACATCGATAAACTGGAGAATGTCCAGAGGAGAGCAACCAGGATGGTGAAAGGCCTTGAGTCCATGTCATATGAGGACTAGTTGAAAGAACTGGGCATATTTAGCCTGGAGAAAAGAAAACTTCAGAAAGATAACTGTCTTCAAGTATTTGAAAGGTTGTCACATGGAGGGATTAGACTTATTCTTCTGGCCCCAGAGGGGAGAACTGGGAGCAAGGGGTGGAAGTTGCAAACAGTCAAATTTAGGCTTGAGGTCATGAAAAAAAAATCCAACAGTTAGAGCTGTTTTAAAGTGGAATGGTCTGCAGAGAAGGGTAGGATACTCCCTTCTTGGAAGTCCTCAAGCACAGGCTGGATGAAAATTTGAGGGATGTTATTTTTTTTTAATATATTTTTACTTATTTCATTACATATTCTCCAATTACATGTAAACTTTTTAACATTCATTTTTAAAAATTTTGAGTTCCAAATTCCCCACCCCATTCCTTGAGAAAGCAAGCAATTTGATATCAGTTACACATGTGTAATCATGCAAAACATATTTCCACATAGGCCATGTTGCAAAAGAAAACACAGACCATAAAAAACCAAACAAACAAGAAAAATAAACAAAGTTTAAAAAAGTATGCTTCAATTTGCATTCAGAGTTTATCAGTTCTTTAAGGGATATGTTATAAAGAGAATTCTTTTTGTGTTACAATCCGACTAGATGGCCATGAAGTTCCTCCCAACTCTCACATGCTACGATTATATGGTTTCCACACCCCCCCCTTACACCCCCCCCCCTTGCGGGTGCCTCCTAGCTAAACGATCTTGAATTCATTTTACACATAATTTATATATACCTACACCAAGGATGTGTAGCTCTGGATATCAATTAATCAATCAAGAAACATTCATTAAGCATCTTCTATGTACCAGGTCCCATGCTAGACACTGAGGATACAAATACAAAGAATGAAACAGCTGACTCATGAAGAGGTTACATTCTAATGGGGAAGACAACAAGGACATTTTTAAAGCTCTAACAGCATAAAGCTAAGACTTTTGGGACAACTGTGTAAATTAAGAGTCTACTGAAACATTTCAAATGTTCTCTTCAGTGGCACTATACTAATTTACATATAGGCCTATGTGACCAACTGGACAGTCTGTTTTCTAAGTGGCTGCAGTGAGGCACAGAACTCCAAAGTGTGCTTTTTTTCAGATACACAGTGGAATGTATAGAGATAATAACATATATAAGCGTATGTGACAGAGAGAGAGAGAGAGAGAGAGAGAGAGAGAGAGAGAGAGAGAGAGAGAGAGAATATAAGTTTGCTGAAGGCAGGGACTGTTTCACTCTTGTCTTTTATCCCCAGCACTTAACACAATGCCTAGCATGTGGCTGTTATACTTAATACTTTTTGATTGACCGACTGATTGACCAGCACATTAGGAACTTGTGTGTAGCAAGGAACAATAAAGCATAAAACTTACAATGCAGGGGAGCAAATCCAGACCTTGTCCTTTACTACAAATTAAGTGGACTGTGTGGTTCGGAAGATAAATTTCATAGCAATCCTGAGTAGAAATGAATCCATTCTTTGTTTTTGGTCAGGTTTAGTAAAGCCTCTACTACATTTGATGTCTTATTAGACAGGGGAAATGAAGGGCCTTTTGGACAGAACAAATAATGACATTCCCAGGTTTTTTGTGAATGGGGGTATGAGCCAGAGATCTTATTTGTTACATACTCTCCCAATTGGAACTGGTCCAGCATTTCAGGAGCCAGGGTCCAATTGACATCAAAATGGCAAAATCATAGCTTGGCTCACAGTAAGAACTTATTTATTCTCCTTTTAAAATTTCCTCTACAGTCTTTTTTTGTAAAACATTTTATGTTATTTTATATAAAAAATCCACAATCATTTTATGTATTATTCAGCATGATGAGCCACAATGATTTTTAAATAAAATGTGATATTAAACTTTATCTTTTTTCAAACATCTAAAATAATTTTGGGGGGAGGATTGCTGCTGTAATTCAAGTTTTATATTATCTTCCTCCACTGAGGAATTTTGTTTGGTATTAGTGTTACAGAAGTGGACTGTAGATCAACACACAGAGATTTAAATATATTCTAGCTAAGTAATAGAAGGGTATTATTCCTTCCTAAATTTGAATTTTTAAAAGGGGTAAAATAATGATGAGCACAGGACTGAAGGATTTAAAATCATTTTCCTACTGCACAGCTGGTTTAAATGGGATTCACTCTGGTCAAAAAAGAATCTAACCAGCTAAAAGGCTGCTGAAGAGTTTCTGTGTAGACCCTGTTCTATTCCTATTTCAGAAATGATGCAGAAATGAAATGGACTCAGCCTTGCCAAAGAGAGATCTGAAATTTAAGAACGAAAATAGTTTGAACCAACATGGTATTTTTTTAAAAAAAGAAATCTTAAGGTAACTAAGCTCTTTTACTTTCTTTAAATAGCTTTTAAAATTATACCTCTTAGGAAGACTTAATCTACCTAGTCAGTAAAAAAGGTGAAAGTTCTCTCCTGAGCCCACCCTGTGTGTAATCCTGCAATTCTCAAGCATTTCCATTGTCCCATTAAATAGGATTATCCTTTTTCTTTCACATATGTGATGGCCAATATTTGAAGACTGAATAGGAGCTCTTCAACTCTAAATCTTTCCCCTCTCTTCTCTGGTTCACTCTACCAGGTTCCCAGTGCTCTAAGTCCTCTCAAAGAAAAAACTGTCCCCAAAGTAAACCAATCATTTCAAGCATTGAGAAAAGCTTTTCATTCAGGTTGGTCATGGTATCTATTTGCAGATAAGGGAGTCTTAAGTGCAAAAAGCCCATTTGTAAAAAGGCACTTATTAGTGAATGAAGAGATATATACATATGGGCCAGAGCCCAAATACTTGAGTTACTTAGGCCTCTATTCATGCATCCATTCAATAAATGTTAACACTTGATGATTTCATCTGCTCCAAATGGATTTAATTATCATTTCTATGCAAGTGATTTCCCAGATTTATACATCTAGCTTAGAGGTCTCTCAGGAGTTCCAGTCATGCATTTGCATATGCTTATCAGGTATTTCAAACTGGATGTTCTGTAGACATCTCTAACTCAACATATCCAAAACAGAACTTTATCCTTTCTCTAAAGCTTCCCTCTTCTCTGAACTTCCTTGTTTCTATTGAGGGCACCACTATCCTTCCAATTACACAGGTTCACAACTTTGGCACAATCCTCAACTTTTCACTCTCCTCCATCCCCCATACCACCTATTCAAAGAGTTGTCACATCTTCTCATTTCTATATCTACAACATCTCTCATCTCTCCCCTTCTCTTCAAGATACCAATTCAGATCCTTTTCACCTTTACCCTATATTAATAGTCTGCTAATTGGTCTCTCTGCCTAACGAGTCTCCCCACTCATACCTGTCTTCCATTGAGCAGCTAACTGACTGTCCTAAAATATAGATCTGATTATATCACTTCTCCACTTAACAGATTTTTTCCCCATTAAGTTTTTATTGTATTTTTTTTCTCAATTTTATTGTTGTTGTTCACTTGTTTTTGTTATGTCCAACTCTTCATGACCCCATTTGGGATGTTTTTGGGAAAAGATAATGGAATGGTTTGCCATTTCCAACCGTTTACTTTTAAATGGTGATTTTCAAACACTTCCAAAAGTATGACCTCTAAGCTCATTTACTTAACTTCTTTCATGTAGCACCTAGCTTGGTACCAACCAGAAAATGGTACCTACCCTCAAGAAGCTAACATTAACATTTTACTTAGGGTTGGGGATTAGATGTGGCATGTAAATCTGACAAGTATAAGATTATTTGAGTGAGAGAGAAAACATTATGATCTGAGGTGATCAGGAAAGGTTTTGTGGAGCATGTGGCATGTTTGTGAAGTCTTAAAGCAAGGTAAGATTTCTAGAAGGCACTGAGGAATACATTTCAGACCTATGGGAAGAGCTTGTATGAATGCACAGGCCCAGTGAGGGAACACTGAGTTTGGGAAACATCTCATAGTCTATTTTGGCAGGAACACGGAATGCCAGAGGGGAGTGAAATAAATCTAGAAAGGTAGCAAAACACAGACTGTGGAAGACCATAAACACATACATTCAGCTCTACTATCTATCTATCTATCTATCTATCTATCTATCTATCTATCTATCTATCCATCCTATTTATCTGCTGACATAAGCTTTATTGAAAGAGCCATGTGGATAGAGACGAATTCAAAGGATCTGGGTATTGTAGCTACTTACATATTTCTTAAAACATGAAAGAATGTTTCTTTGGAAAGCTATTTTCCTGTGATGTGCTTTAATTCTTAGTCCTCTTGGATTTTCATCCATAACAATGTTTTATTTTGTCAGTCATTTAACTATTGCATCCTCATTTCCAAAAGGTGTCACCATTTAAGTAACAATGTGATCTCTTTTTTGGTTTTAAGATTTGATTACGTATCTTCTGCTAAATTGTATCGTGTTAACAAAATGTGTTAAAAGTTTACAGTCTTTATGCATGTTAATATTTATCAAATAAGAGGCTTAATGGTGCAGCACAAAGGACGTTGGATTGGGAAGCAGGAGGCCTTGCTCAGGCACTTTTCACCACTCATTGTGGGAAGTGAATCATTCAATTTTTCTGGATCTCAGTTTCTTCCCCATATATTTTTAAAATGACAGAGTTGGACTAAATGATGTGTAAGGTTCTTTCCATCTTTCCATCTAAGTGTGATTATGGAGGATTTTGAACCTAAACTTTCAGGATCAGAATTTCTAATGCTCATGACATCTTTTTCAGATGCCTATTTTTATATTTTAACATATTGCAGTGCAGTATTTAAAACAAGCATAAATTTCTATAATTGATGCAAATGAGTTTTATACTTTAACATGATTCTTAATATTTTGACATCGTGTTAGTCTGAGGACGGTAACACTCCTTTAGTCCTTTGGGGCATTTCCAACTCCTTTAATGTCGCTATTAGTATAATTCTGGGATTATCAGATTCTTCTACAAAATGCTAATACCAAAAAGTTGTAACTTGACCAAATGCAAAGACTTTATATGAATATTTTAAAAGATAATAACTTTAAAACTGTCAGCAAATTGTATTAATCATTTTTAAAAACATACTCAACCCATCCCCCCAACCATACAGATTAAACTTGTCCAAAGTAACTTTCATAGCAACATATTCACAGGTTTACACTACAAAGTTGTGAAAAGGATGATATCTTTTTCAAATATTTGATTAAGTGCTGCAAGATGTTGAAGAAATTCAGTGCTCAAATGAATTATACGTTTGATGTCATTTTTGGCAACACTACAGAAAATGTCACATAAAAGAAAAACATCTTATTTAAAGGAAGGTCTTGACAGCAGTCTGGCATGGCTAACAGCTTCATCCCCAAATGGGAAGACTGGTTATAATCAAACTTGTAATGAGTGAATTAGTTTTTTTCCCCCCTCTTGAGACAATGTAAACACTTAAAAAAATTCTTTTACTTAATGACTTCTAAAGCCTTGGACCTGGAACAAAAGTAAGTGTGCAAATACGTAATATGTTCAATTTAAAGATTAAATATCAGATGTGATTCTAATATTTCTTAGAGAGCTGTCAGAAGCCGTTAACGAAGACAAGTAGTGGTAACAGAGCAGCCAACAGGTAGTTCACCTCTTGAATATTATTTTCTTTTTTGACTGGAAGAAACCAGCCATTCATTGTGTCAATGGAGATGGAATTCCCAGGTGTCAGAGCACAGATATCTTCCAGCAAGCACCAAGTGGGAGGTTGTAAGGGCTTTTTTTCCCCCTTTTTCCCTTAAACCAAAACATTTTTGTTTGTTTGACAGAAGGGTAAGAACTGTCTCCCTACCCCTCCTCCACCACCTTTAAAAATGTTTACCTTCCTTTCTTTATCCCTTTTCCCTGACAGAGACAGAGAATGCATGAATGAATGAACGAATTAATGGATGTCACTAAGTCAAAGATGGTACAGTGGAAAGCACTGGCTCTTGAGTCAGAGGATCTGGGCTTGATTCTTGGCTATGCCATTTAGTACCTATGTGACTTTGATAGGTGACATCATCTATCTTGTCCTATATAATGAGGGAATGGACAAGATGATCGCTAGGGTCCCTTCTCATTCTAAATCTGTGATCCTAAGTTTTTCACTTCAGGGTTATTGGCCACAGATTAAGCCTCCCCCTACAAAAACGAATAAATATGACTTATGGGTCCTGAACAACACTGATGTCAGAAACAATAGGAAAATGTTGAAGTCTGTCAAAGTCCTCTATTGGTCTGAATATAGGTTGTTCCCAAATATAGGGTGCATCCCTATAACAAGATTTTTTGGAAAGGAAAAAAAAAGTATATATTTTTTTTAAAAAATCACAAAAAATTAGGGATAGGGATTTGACCTCTGATTTCATTGACATAGAGAAATAGTAGATGATGAAACTCCTTTGGCTAATGCATATTGTCACTTCCTCTGAAATTTATAATCTTGTAACTCACCCAGTCACAGAATCAGAACTTTGGAAACGATTGTGAGACATGGGAGATACTGGCACAAGATCACCCTGCATAGCGTGTCTGCATCAAGGAAGGTGTTGTATTCTACGAACAAAGCAGAATTGCTGTAGCTAAAAAGAAATGTGAGATGTGCAAATTTAGAGACATCTCCACTCCAAATGTTCATACAGACTATTTGTGCCCAACTTGTGGTAAAGCCTTCCAAACTTGTGTTGGTCTGATCAGCCACAGTCAGACACATTGTACCTTGACCCCAACATTGTACATTTTGGTTCCCTTTGAGAACAAAGGACAACAATCAATGTGTTGGAACCCAGGTCTTTCTGGCTCCAAGGCTGGTTCTCCATGCACTATGCCAGGCTGACTCTACAAAATATTTCCATGTAAAAACCCGTTAGAGGGAAAGACCTGCTGTTGTTATTTTTAAATACAAAGAAATAAATCAGCTTTTGTTGTATAAAAACATAAAGCATCACAGCAAGTTAAAGGGAACCCCCAAAACGGGGGAAACTGAGAATGGAAAAGTACAATTGGAAAATTGGGCCTTTCCTGGCTAGGGAAGCAGCTAGCACAGAGATGAGGCATCTTGACTGTTCTGCCCTCATTCTCCCTTCACCTTTTTCTTTACTCTCACACCCTCCTTGCTCACTTGCAAAGTTTGGAAACCTCACCACTCTATGGGATCCTGCGCCCTCCACCACCTACTTCTGAACAACGCTGACACTCAAATACCTGACCTCTAAAGTTCTTCACTGATTTAAATCCAGTAAGCTCACAGGCATCCCCCTTAACTATGAGCAACACTGACAGGCAGTAAACAACCTACAAATGTCAAGGAACTGCCGAATGAAGTGGAGATTTGGGGGGAGCCTATGCATTGTTCTGGGGCTCAATACATTTGGCACAATGTTATCCATAAATAGCAGCATCTGCTGAAGGACTGCCATCTATAGGGATTTCTTCTTCCATTTGGATTCTGAGTTGGGATCCTTTAGGATGACAGTGAATACATTTGGTAAATGTTTCCCTGTTTTATGCCTTGCTTGATATGGACTATCATTAAGGGGGTTATCAAATCTATCTCTATTATTTTATCATTCAAGAAATTTACACAATTTTAACATGTAAGAAAGACACTTCATCGGAAAACTAGGCAGAATCAAATGCTTTTTTTAAAAGTTAACAAACATTATGCAGAATGGAAGCTTATGCCATTTAATTCTTGTGAGACAGTGAAGATGAGCTTTGCAACAGAACACTGCCTGTGAAAACCTGATTTTTCCCTTCAAAAGCCTTCATCAAGGATGACCTTACTATTATTATTTGTCAAAGGTGATCATGACAAATATATTAGAAGGGTAATGGGATGTAATCTTAGGCTCATGACTACAACCTAGGGAAATTCCTGAAATGTCAGTATAATTTTTTTTTGTTTTTTGTTTTTCTGCTTTTTACTCTTCCCCCGAAAGTCCCTAAACTGAAAAGAGATACCCCTAGTACAGTGGTTTTCAGATGTGTGTTATTCAATTCACTGGTGGCTTCTAAAATCTCCTCTAGGCAGTCCAGGCTCTGATCTTTAAAAGTCAAGTCACACATCCATAAAATGTGTGGGATTTTCACCCCATATTTTCACAGCAGATTTTAGCACAAAAACTAACACTCCCAATACACATGTTCTATACTGGTCACTTCCTCAGGCAGCAGCTGCACAATAATTCTGTATCTATGATGGCAAGCAAAAAGAATATGGCAAAAGGAACCAGGTGGGTTATAGGCACATAACATAATAGTTGAGGATGACAGCTTTAAAAGACAACAAATTAAAGTGAGAAATCACTAATCAGGATATATTTGTTACGCCAGCTTTATTCCGAAAAAAGGAAGATTATTATTGTAGGACAAACTTTTAAATAGTGTATGGACCCATTTCTGGTACAAAGACCTAATAATTCACAGGTTTGATTAAATTACTTCTCAACATACCGGCCACACAACCAAAATATTTCAAATATTTGGCATCAATGAAAATGAAAAGTCTCACCAAAGTCAATTTTCTAGGTCACTGAAACTTAGCTTTTCAACAGCAAATTAAACTTATTCAAATATATTCTCTCATGCCTTCCAAAACAGTGTATACAAAACATAACTAAACATATTGTTGATGATCAAGAGTGATCATTATGAACAATAATCATATAATGAAGTAAGACAGACCTCTAGGGGTTACTGAGGCTGGTCTGCTTCAAAGGATCTTGAGGTGTTTTTTTTTTTAATGTGTTCCCTCACCAACACTTTGTCAGCCATCATTTTTTGCTGTTGTTAATATGATTATTTCTAGCAGTTCCTCCCCTGAGCCTAATTTACTGCAAGGATGTTAGAATTACACCTAAGAGGAAATGTGCTTTGCATGAGGGTTTAAGGGACTTTCCTAATAGCAAAGTGAATGAGCTTTAATTCACGGCCTTTGTGTAATCTATTTTAACTACTCAAAGGACTTTTTTACTTCCTTTTGGGTTTTGACTATATTTTGGACAATTTAGGTTGCCACCTACATGGCACAACTTTCTACTCTCAAATGACTACTACTGCTCACAAAGGAGGTTGAGACCACACAATGATATCATTTCTTCTGCGGCTACAATTTCCACTTAGAAATAGATAATGCCAGACTCATATGAGGCATTCAGTGCATTATATACTGACTGAGAAGAAAGGGAAAAATAAGGAAAAGGTGGAGAACAGAAAATGAAAAGGCATACAAAAGGGGATGGGGGATGAGGAGTGAGGGAGAATACAGAATTCAAAACACACTTGAAGAGGTTCCGATTATGCTAAAGCATGATTCTTTATCGTTGAGTTAAAAAAACATAAACTGTAACCACATAACTACACTTTACTTTCATTGTCCACAGTATGTAACAATAAAACTTGAGTGCACAGAACAAAACATCAGAATTGGTGAAAAAAACAAAACCTCAAAGACAAAACATTATACCTGAGCTTAAAGTTAGTTACTAGCTAGGAGGATAAGACAATGCCCAAAGAGTGCCAGGAGAGAATTAACTGCTTTTGAAAAGAAGTACAATCTAAAAACACCAGGGAATCAATTCATCCTAGCAGTATCAGCTAACATTCTAGAGTCTCTGTTTCACTTAGGAAACCAAGATTAATCTTGTCTAACATTATATATTAGATAGATGGAAAAGCAGTCACAAATTGTACATTTCCTCAACCCCGTAACGATAGAGGGGCCCCGATCTGACTTAATCCATTATTCAAAGATAGTTTGTAGAGACTTTAAATGGCCCAGTGCAACTTGAGAGGTATTAAGCACTGCAAAGAGATCTTTCACAACAGGTTTTAAAATGCTTTCTTGATTTACAAGCTCAGATTGTCCTTCCTTCTTTGAATTCTGGCACTCCTCACAGAGAAGGTATTGTCCACATGGTACTCTGAGAAGAGAAGATCAGATACCTTATCTACCTAAAGTTGACTGAGGAATTTGCTCAAACCTGTATCTCTCTCTGACTATTTGGCTTACTGCTGGTTTTGATAATATGATTAAACTTAAAGGAAATTGGAGGGGGTTGAAGTCATAATTTAACCAACAAAAATTGCAAAGTTTATTAAAGTATCAGACAAAGTCAACTCAGACAAGTAACTTTACCCTAACCTACTGTCAACTTTAGGCAGAACTGATCATATACTATAGCAATCCTGTATAGAGGTATAGACAACTGGGTCAGGAGACTAAATACTCTACTGCTATAAACAATTATCCTGAAGCATATCTCTTTTTGGATAAAACTGGCATTTAAAATGTAATACAACATTCCTTGTTTACTAGATTTAAATTGAGTACTTATTGCAGACCTTGGGTTATACTAGTTTGATTTTCAGTTTTGCATGTTCAAATTTCATATCAGTATGGAAAATTTAAACTATACAAACAATTGTTTTAGAATTATTTATGACCCTCAAAGTTAGAGGCTCTCCAGAAAACACCCACTTCAACCCTAACCCACACTACAGTGGTCATCCAGTCTTCCCTGGAAAACCTCCAGTAATTAGGAATCCACTACCACCACAAGCATTTTTGGACAAACTTTCTGATTGTTAGGAAGCTCTTCACCCTATCAAGGTGAAATCTACTCCTCTGCAATTTCTACCCAGTGCTCCTAATTCTGCCTTCTGGGCAAGTAAAATAAATCTAATTTCTTCTTCCACAAGACAGCCCAATGTATCAGGTCTCTTTGTTGCCATATACCTCCCTGACACCCCCCTCTATCTTCCCAGTCTTTAATTTTTTTTTCCTCCTCTGGATTAAGCACTGTCAGTTTTTTCAATCTGAACTCTTTTTCTGGTATGGTTTTGAGTGCCCTTATTATTCTGGATGCCTCCCTCTTAAACACACTCTAGCTTGCCAATGTCTTGTCAAAAAGGTGGCACCCAGGACAGAACACAGTGCTTCAGGCCAAAGTGCAACAGGGCTATAAGTTCCTTCCTTTTAGGACCCTATACTTCTATTAAAAGCTCAAGACTGCATTAACATTTTGGCTGTCATATCATAGTGCTGACTTGAGTTTTCTGTCTGCTAAAATCCTAGATTTTTTTTTAAATAAAAACATGAACTGTTTAGCCATTTTAGCCTTATCCTGTACTCAGTTGATTTTCCGAGCCCAAATGAATGATTTGATTCTTTCCTTATCAAAACCATCCTTCCAGATACCCAGGTTCAAAACTTTGAATCATCCTGGACTACTCACCCTATATATCCCAATCAGTTGCCAAAGTTTGTCAATTCTTTCTCCATAATAGTCCTCATTTCTATTGGCCCCCCTACCTTAACCCTCTCCTTCCTCTGATTCATGTTCAGCATAGTTCTTATTAACAAGCATTTATTAAGATCCTGCTATGTGGTATTTCAAAAGTATAAGTCTAACCATGTCACTCCTCTGCTCAAAAAGCACTACTGGGTCACTATAGCTTCTGGATTTAAATACAAACACCTCTGCTTGACATTTAAAGCTGTTTATATTTTCAGGCTTCTTACACATTCCACTTTACTGGACTAAAGTAGTTCAAACTGGCTTATTTGCTATTCCTCATACATGATTCTGTCTCCCATCTCTTGTGCCTCCCTATGTCTGGAACACCTTTCCTTCTCGCAGCCTCTTGGAATCTCCAGCTTTTTTTTTTTCCAAGCCACCTCCTTCATTAGACCTCTTCTGGTTTTCCCCAGTTGCTAGTTTCCTCCTCTGAAATTATCTTGTATTTATATTGAATATGTTTGACTCTACTTAAATGTGTACATACTTTCCCCCTAACTGAATGTAAGCATCTTGAGGGCAGGACTGTTTAGTTTTTGTATTCCTAGCACCTAGCAAAGTGTCTGACAAAGAGTGTTTAAAAATGCTTGTTGATCGACTGATTAACTTTTATTCATTAGATTTTCTAAAGCCTTTCATCCAATCTTTAAAATATATATGTTAAAATATAATAATAGTAACAATACTGATGATATGGTAGATTTATATAGCATTTATCTTCCTTAATGTTAAAATCATTTTTGCATATTCTTAACTCACAACTGTCTGGTCAGGTGGGAATGGGTAGCTACTATTATCTCTAATAGCAGAGCAATAACTATCATGATCTCACTCAAAACTCTGCCCTAAAGCTCTGCTCTCCTGATTGGTAACTCCCTTCCCCCTCATCCGCATTTTGGAACTCTCCAGTCATACCTGGATTGGCTCCTATAAACTTCTTTTAATCCCAGTAGAGTACCTTTGCCCTGAGGCTCTGCTCTCCTAACTGGTGACTTCCTCCTGGGACCACTATTTTAGGAAGGACCCCAGTTACGCTTCATCTCACACAAGCCTGGATTCACTCTCTGAATTTTCTTCCTCCTTCTTCTTATTCGCCACCCTTTCCAGTTCCTGTATATATGTACAGTCTGGCCCCATCAGAAGGTAGATGTCCTTGAGTACTGACTATCACATTTGCTTGCATTTGTATCCCTAGAGCTTAGCACTGTGATTGGGAAATAGCAAGAGCTTAAAAATGGTGTCTGTCTTTAGCCTATCTGTCTCACACATGGGAAAATAATTGGGATTCAGAATTAGTAAATGATTTTTTTTAAGGTTATGTGATAGGATTACTAGTCCAAGTAGGATTCGAATTTAAGTCTCCTGACTAGCAAAAGAAACTTCCATCAACATTCAGTCAGGAAAGCAATAAAATGCTACAGTATTATTCCCTGATCAAATGGTGTCTTTATCAGGAAGGAGGAACCAAGGCTATTACAGGGAAACCAAGACTGAAAGAAGGAATTCAAACATGCACAAACTTTTCTAGGATCACATCACAAGCACTTTTTTGAGTACTATCCAAAGGACCTCTATTACCTTATAACAACAGGGATTAGAAAGACATAGAATGTCAGGTCTTTATGGCCTTAGATATGCTCACATAACTTCCACAGAAATCACTCTCACATACTTTTATCCTAAAGAATGTAATACTAGAAACATAACTATGAAATATGTAGAGAAACCATAATAGAGTTCATTGTAATAAGATTTTGGCCTTTATATCAAATGTGTTCATGTGCTAGTTGTGCTATATCCTTGAAGCACACATTACTTGAAATTATCTTCTCAGACTGAAAGGCAGGGACATAAAACTGATTAAAAAATGAAAAGGAGTACTTTTAAGCCAAGACGGAAGGAAAGCATGTGCCATCTATCTATACACTGTTCTATACGCCATTCTCCTCTTCTTCCTCCTTAATTATTTTTTGGGGTTTTGTTTGCTTTAGTGAGATTTGGGGATTTAGGAGATCTTTAAATTTTGAGGGTTAAAGAGGTGAGAAGTAAGCTATGAAACCGAGTTACTAAACACCTTGAGGTAAAAGAGGCAGACCACAGAATCACAGATCAAGAGCTGAAAGGATCCTTATAAGATAATAATAGTTACCATTTATATAGTGTTTATTATGTGCTAGGCACTGTGCTAAATGCTTTACAATTATCATATTTGATCTTTACAAAGTAGGTGAGGTAGGTGCTATTATTATGCTCATTTTACAGATGTGGTAAATAAGGTAAACAGAGGTTAAGTGACTTGTCCAGGATCACCAAGCTGGTAAGTGTCCGAGGCCATATTCCTAACTCCATGTCCCATGCTCTAGTTACCGTACCACCTAGTTCATCAAATATAACATCCAGTCCTTTGGACTAGACTCCATCATGCTATACCCCTCCACAACCCTACTCCCAACTTCATCTTCCTTTCATGTAACAGAAACAGCACACCATCAAACACTGTCACTAGCAAGCCTGCCTTCCATGGTAGGAACCAGAGAAAACACTCTTGAAAACCAATTATTCTATATAGAGAATAGATTGTAACTGGGTCAAGGAAGTAAGACTACTTGAGGACACGATAACAGTTTTGTCTACTTTATCATGAGATTTTAGCTCTCTGTATTTTTCCTTCTCACTTTACGTCTTTCTATATATCATTTGGTTCTTTACTAGAAGTTTTGATCAAGAAAACAGAGTCATAGGGGCAGCTAGGTGGCACAGTGGATAGAGCACTGCCCTGAAGTCAGGAAGACCTGAGTTCAAATCAGGCGTCAGACCAAACACTTCACACTTACTAGCTGTGTGACTTTGGGCAAGTCACTTAACCCCAACTGCCTAAAAAAAAAAATTAAAAAAAAATAATCATGTACCATGTTATGGAAATAACTTTGTTATAAGACTACCTCTTTACATGTTAAATGTAAGGTTATTTACATTTTACTTGTGCCTACTTTTTTAGCTTACCTTATCTCTTTCTATATATCACTTAAGTTGTTGCCATAAATATTAAAGTAAACTTTTAGCCTTCACTTGTGGGATTAATCTATCTAGACTGACAGAGAAAAGGGGTATCTTTAAACATGCACACGTGCAACTTGAATTGTGCAATAAATGTCTGTAAGATACTTTCCTGACTGAATCTATCAAAGTAAAATGGTCATGTGTGGACTCTAAACCACATGGAATAAAATTAAATTCTTTTTAAAATTTATTTTATTTTTTTTAGTGAGGCAATTGGAGTTAAGTGACATGCCCAGAGTCACACAGCTAGTGAGTGTTATGTGTCTGAGGCCAGATTTGAACTCAGGTACTCCTGACTCCAGGGCCGGTGCTCTATCCACTGCACCACCTAGCTGCCCCTAAAATTAAATTCTTAATTATGAAATTGTCAGATAAAAATTATCTAAAATATTTTCATTGACACAGGAGTTTTGTTTTGTATTATGCTCAATGGATACTCCTTTTGATCCTGAAAGGCCCATTAGTAATTAGTTTAAGGTTTAAAGAAAAAAATAGTCATTTAAGCCAATTCATTTCACAGTTGTTAGGAAAGAAAATAAAAAAAGGAAACAAATCAGAGGAGTCCTCCACTGAGGACAGCCTGGTTTATGTCAGATGTGAATGCTGATTAATTCTTTCTGACCCTTTCTTAAGGCCAGTGATTTTATTTATTCATTCAGGGTTTTAGTCTCTGGCATTGAGCTTAACAAATTCAGATGGTCTGAAGAAGAATATATTACTGAGTTTGGTCCTACCATAAACCAAATCTCCATTAGCCTCACTAAGTATTTTTACCTAGCATATTTGACATTAAGAAATAAAACCAGAAATAACTAGTTTTTCAGCCTTGTTGTTAAGATCATGGACTTTTAAAGATTTTAATTATTAGTTTATCTGTATTAGTTAGTATTGCACACAAAGAAATGGAAACCCATATGAAAGAAACATCTATATTATTGCAGCAATTTGCTTTACTAAGTGTGCAAAACGATCTGGATATCTGAAACATCTGGGTCTTTTTAGAATTCATTTTCAGCCTTTAAATCCATCTGCAAATTAAAGTGCCAGATACATAGCACATAGTGTTTGAAGGACCAAATCACTCAGAGTTGCCAAAATACTCAAATATTTAAATACATTAAAAATGGTCTCAGACTAAAATAAAATGGTTTATCAAAGCCAGGTATGTACCACACATCCCAGTTAAGAAATCTTTCCTGAATGGATTCAACAGGGTACTTAGACCAACTGATGCATAAAGTTATAGAGCCAAGGTCAAATAAAACTTTCCAACTTCTTCTCATGTGATGATCTTACTCAAGAAATATACATATGAACCTCTGGATTTGTCCTCAGAGTTCACAAAATCCTAACATTCAAATATCTCTGTGCAGAGGAAATTTTTGAAGTTCTGGCACGCATTCAAGGACACCTCTTGTTCTCCTTTGCTTGTGGATTGGTTCTGCACTGATGGCACATGGTATCATTTTTCATTTAACGAGAAAAGAAACACAATTAGCTTTAAAAGCTACATGTTGCAGTCATTAGGAAATCTGTAAAGTTCAAAGTAAAACACAGTGTTTGCTGATGCTCACTAACCCGCCATAGTGCAGTATGTTTTTCTATCACTATTTCATTATGATACTTGTCTATTTAGTTACTATGTATAAAAGTAGAGAGGAAAGTCAAATTCAGCAAAAGTCACGCAATACCAAGTAAAGAGTTGGAAGAAAGTCTTACATCATGGCAAACTATGACAAATGACTGCAATTTAAAAAATAAAGCATGACCAATAATAAGGTCACTTACTCTGTAAGGTGCACGATAAGGTCATTAAAAAAAAATTAAGCCATGTGTTCCCAAGAACTCTATTAACGCAGAGAATATGTTAATTCAATTCAATAGACATTTAAGCACCTACTATTTACAAAGCACTGTGCAAGATATTCTGTTCAACAATCCAATAGATATTTACTTAAATGTCCACTGTGTGCAGGACCCTACATGAAAGGTCTAACTCAAAGATGATTTCTGCATGGGATGTAGGAGATACAGACAAAACTGAAGGAGTACCTTAAAGAGTGAGGAGGAAGAGACTTTAGAACTCATATAACACAACTATTAAATTTTACAGATGAGGAAACTGAGGTCCAAAGACTTACCTAATGTGGTTTTACGTATATGTGTGTATACACAACACACACACACACACACACACACACACATATGTATATAGTATTAGAACTTAGATCTCTTGATTCTTAGGCCAATACTCTTCGGGTTTCAAAACTCAAAACCCAATCCCCCCTACTCCCTGATTCCTTATTCTCATTACCCTCAACCTTTCCACTCCAAAGTTTTGACCAAACATCACCTTGCCCTTCCACTGTTGTCATCTGGAATGCCTGGAATGCCTGTTCCATTGGCAACAAAATTCCCTTTGTCTTGAATCTTTTTCCTTTTCTACTCCTTCCATCTACTATTACTCAAACCTGGCTCCCCTCTGATGACAGGGCCTCCCTGGCCACCCTTTCTAGTACTGGCTGCACCTTCACTCATTCTCCCTAGCTCACTGATGGAGGTGTGGGAGTTAGAATACTTCTTGCTCCTCACCGCCACTTCCAGATTCTCCCCCTACCTCCATCACTCAGTTGCCTCTCTACCTTTGAGATTCATTCTATTCATACCTACTACCCAGATTTCAGGACTACTACAGATCCTCAGGACACTCTCATTACTTTCTCAATGAGTTCCATACCTGGCTCACAATTTTTCTCTCCCCAATTCCAGTCCTCATGTTAGGGAACTTCAACATAGGCACTGATTCTCCCTAGAACAGCCTACCCACTCACTTCCTCAACTTCTCATGAGCTATTTCTCTAACTCACCTTAGTCATGCACAAAGCTGACCATACCTTTGATTTTGCCTTCACCAACAAACGTACCAACTCTATGTTCAAGAATTCTTAAATTCCCTTATCCAACCATAATCTATTGGCTTTTTGTTTCTCCCTCTCCCTTCCTCTACAAAACCATACTCTTTGTCCTCACTGTGACCTCTAAACCCTTCACCTCTCAATTGTCTCCCAGTCCATCTCCCCTGCATTAACCACTCTCTCCTCTTTTCCCCATCTTGACCCCTTGGTGAGCCAATTCAACTCTACACTGTCTTCCACTCTTGAATCCCTAGCACCCTTATAATTTCCCTAATTGTATCCAGCTAAGTTTTAGCTTCATATCAATTCCTCAAAATGACTGTACAATACGTGCTTCCACTTTCTGTCCTCCTACTCTCTTCTCAATCTTTTAAAATCTGGCTTCGGACTTTATTATTTCACCAGAATTGCTCTCTTCGAAGTTACCAACTATCTCTTAGTTGCCGAATGGTGTTTTCTCTTTCCTCATTCTCCTTGACCTCTGCCTTTGACATTGTTGATCACTTTCTTCTCCTTCCTACTCTCTTCTCTCCAGTTTTTTGGGACACTTGTCTCTTCTGGTTCTCATCTTACCTATCAGACTGCTCCTTCTCAGTCTCCTCTGCTAAATCCTCATCTAGATCATGCCCTCTAACTATAGATGTCCCTCAGGGTTCAGTCCTGGGTCCTCTTTTCTTCACTCTCTATACTACTTCACTTGGCAACTTTATCAGTACCCACAGATTTAATTACCATCTATCTCTATGTTCACAATTCTCAATTCTATCTGTCTTCCCCAACCTTTCTGTTGACCTCTAGTCTCACATTTTCAATTGCCTTTCAGACATTTCAAACTGGATGTCCAGCAGACATCTTAAACTTAATTATATCTAAAACAGAGCTCATTATTTTCCCCCTTAAACTTCCTCCCCTCCTACCTTCCCTATTACTGTAGAAGGCAACACTATTCTCCCTGTCCCTCAGGTTCACAACCTACAAAGCATCCTGGATTCCTCACTATCTCTCATTCCCTATAATCCAATCTGTTGCCAAAGACTGCTGATTTCACCTTTGTAACATCTCTCAAATATGCTCCTTTCGCTCTTCTGACACTGTCACCACTCTACTACAGGCATTATCACTTCATGCCCGGACCAGTGCTATAATACTGTAATACTGCTGGCTGGTCTGCCGGCCTCATCTCTCTCCACTCCAATCTATCCTTATTCTAATCCCTATCCTATCCAGCTATTAAAGTGATTTTCCTAATGTATAGGTCCAACCAAGCCATCCCTTACTCAGTAAACTCCAGTGGCTTCCTATAACTTTCAGGATGAAATACAAAATGTTCTGTTTGGCATTCAAAGCTCTTCATAACCTAGCCTTCTCCTACCTTTCTAGTCTTCTTATACTTTATTTCCCCACACTGGCCTCCCAGCTTTTCCATAAACAAGACCCTATATCTCTTAGCTGCAAACAGTTTCTCTGGCTGTCCCCCATGCCTGGAATGCTCTTCTTCCTCCACTCTGCCTACTAACTTTTCTGGCTTCCTTTAAAATCCAATTAAAATCCCATCTTTTACTGAAAGACTCTCCTAATCCCTCTTAATTCTAGTATCTTCCCTTATTTAATTATTTCCCATATCTTGCATACAGCTTGCTTTGTATATATTTTCATCTTGTCTTCCCCATCAGATTATGAGCTCCTTGAAAGCAGGGACAGTTTTTTGCTGCTTTCTGTATCGCAAGTGCTTAGCACAGTGCTTGCTAAATAGAAGGCCCTTAATAAATGTTTACTGATTAATTGATTGATTTTATAGTACAGTATTTCCTCATTGTATCCTATAAACATAAGAATCTTCTTAAAGTGATTCTAAACTCATTTCAAAATTTCTTTGTTTTCAATGCCATTGATATTATACTTTTCCCCAATATAGTAGCATATATAGATAATTTACATGGTATTGACAAGACAAAGAAGATTCAGAAATAGGAATCTTTGTTATAAATTCCCACAATTATAGGGCATAAGTGATTTGAACTTAATTTTATATAAATAAAACCAAACAACTGTCATCACAAAAGACTGCTTTTTATAGATTATATCCTTTTCCTTTCTCCTCTATAATGAACTCCTAGAGGCAAACTATAATTTTATGATCAGCATTTCAAAATCAAATAATTACATTAGTGACTTGTAACTTTATTTCTACTTTCCAAGCAGTCCTTAGGTGAGAAGCAAGTTTGTGTTGTGAATATCATAATGGACTATGAGACAGGCAACCTGGGTTCTAGTCCTGATGCTGGTATTAGCTTGCTTTACATTAAACTACCATTTTTTGAAGATGCTTCCCAGTTGTATCTATCCAGTTTCAGTCTCTTCCGCGAGCTTCAGTGGCACATCACCTATTGTTGGTATTGTTTAGTCATGTGCGACTCTTTGTGACCAAGATACTAGAGTATCTCCACTCCACTCCAGTATCTTGGAGTGGTTTGCCATTTTTTTTCCCAGCTCATTTTACAGATGAGGAAACTGAGGCAAACAGGGCTATGTGACTTCCCAGGGTCACACAGCTAGTAAGTGTCTGAGGCCAGATTTGAACTCAAGAAGACAAGTCTTCCTGACTCTAGGCCCGGTGCTCTATCGCTCTATCCATTGTGCTACCCAGCTGGCCTATCACCTATTACTTAGAAGTTATTTCAAAATGGATGTCTGGGAGACATCTTAAACATAACATGTCCCAAAGTGAACTCATTATCTTTCTCCCTAAACCCTGCCCTCTTTCTAAACTTCCCTAGTTCTGTACAGGACACTACCCTTCTTCCAGCCTCCCAAATCTGAAATCTCAGCATAGCCCTCAACTTCTTACTCTATCTCATTTCATACGACCCCATCAGTTGCGAAATCTAAAAACCTTCCTAACAGCTCTCCCATCTGAGCCCTTCTCTTCACTCACACAGCTAGCCAACTCCTCTCTGATTCTCACCAATAACACTCCATCTCCCAGCTCCATGCCTTTGCACTGGCCATTCCCCATGTCCAGAATTCACTCTCATCACGTCATCTGCCATACAGAGTACCCTCTTGTTCTTGAATGCATGGCTCAGGCTCTATCTTCTGTATGGAGCCTTACCTGATCCCTTCAACTGCTAGTGTCCTCTATCTCAAACTAACTTACGTTGAACTACGTTGCATATATTTGATTTACCTTACAGTCATACTGTATATACACATATTTTTGTATGTACTTATCTTGCTCATTTTGTTTCATAGTGTCTAGCACAGTGACTGACATACGGTGGCTAGGTGGCACAGCATATACAGTGCCAGGCCTGAAGTCAGGAAGACCACCTACCTGAATTCACATCTGGCTTCAGACACCCACTAACTGTGTGACCCTGGGCTAGTCACTAAACCCTGTCTTCCTCAGTTTTCTCATCTGTAAAATGAGGTGAAGGAAATGGCAAATCACTCCAGTATCTCTGCCAGGAAGCCTAAATTGGGTCACAAAGAATCAAACATGACTGAAAACAACTGAAGAAGAGTAACAACAATAACAAGAAGAACTTGCTGACTGATTGCTGATTGACACTGTATAAATCACTTAATCTCTTGAGAACTCAGATTCTTCATTTGTAAAAAGAAGTGGCTGGCCTGGATGATTTCTAAAGTCTCTTGCAGGTCTAACATTCTAGTAACTACTTTTATGGATTATAGATTTGTCTTAATTATAGGTAAGATTAAAAAAATAATTTATTAACATTTAAATGCTAACTCTTTAAAGATAGTACTTTCACTGACATTTCTTTCAGAACTCAGCATGACAATTATAGAGGTTCACACTTTAGGTAATAGTCCACCAATGAATTCTACAAAGAAAAAAATTCTGGCCTGTAATTTGGAAGTTTGTATTACAATCTTAGCCATTTCATTACATTTTTGAGATGAATGAGATTTTTTTTCCAGCTGTTTTTTACACAACTGACAATTATGCATGATTAATTTGGTTCAAAATATATTCTGGTGACTTCTTAGTCATGTCCCAAATCTCAAGACCATGATTTCTTCAGTGGTTATATAGTATGCTTCCCACTAAATAAGCGAAACAGCAATGAACATGACTGAACTATGAGTTATGCTGGCTCTTTAAAACTTTCTCACTTCACTCTTTCAGTATGAACCACGAAAGAGATAAGGAATTTATTAGCAGAAGAGAACACCTATTCTAGTAAATTTATCATATGGCATCAAAGGCAACTGACTCAAATCTCCCACCACACTAACTGGAATTACAAGGCAATTCATCTTTGTAAAAAGAAAACATAAAGTTAAGGAGTCAAAACTGTGTAAAGTTTTGGAAACTCATTATGAACAAACTTTATAGCTTAAGAATTTTTAGACAAAATTAAACTCTTTCTTTGGTGAAACAGCTTCCTCCAAAGATGTTCTAGCTTAGCAAAAGTAAAAATGAGATATTTGGGAATGTAGTAAACTTTTACAAACAAATTGCTATACATGACTGACCAGTTTCTCAATACCATCATTTAGATTTTCTAATACACTTACATCCCACTGCAAAAAGGAGAAACAAAACAAAACAGAAGTGAATATTGCCAGTTTTAGAAGTAAATGAATCAGCACTCAAATATATACAGAATCACAAATGGCTCTGGAAGTCATCTTGTTTAATGCACACTGGAACAAGAGTCTCTTCTTATGAAATACACCTGAGTCATGTGACCTCTGCATGAAGACCTCTGGCAAGAGAGGCCATTACTTCCTAAGGCTACATACTCTCCTCGTATAAAGCTCTATTTAAGCTAAACTGAGTCTATCTTCTTTTCACCTTCTCCATTGCTTCCACTCACATCCTCAAAAATAATGTGTATAAGCATGATTACCTTTGAGATGAAATATAGTTAAAAGAATAGCATAATTTAATTTTTAAAGTGTGATGCACAGCAGTAAAAGCTGGAAGGGGACCTAGAAATCATCTAGTCCAATCCCATCATTTATAGATGAGCAATAAAATTGAAGGCTGGAGATTTGCTACTTAGAAGTGACTTGCTGAAGGTTACATACTACCTTTGGTTCCTAAATAGCAGAGGCAGAATCTGAACCCAAGTCATCTGTAAACACAGTTATATACTATGCCAATTGCCTATATTTTATACACTAATACTCAATTAACAAGAGTGATGGCTATAGTGATGACAACATTTGCAATTAACTCGACTTTTCAGAAAATACCAGATTTAGAGACATCCTTTATAGAAATCCTTCTCTTGCTTATTATCCAAACAAGGTATAAGCAGATTTAAACTCTTAAGACAACTAAAGTTAGGAAAGAACCCATAACTGATACTGGATCTTACCTTCCGTTCTCTTTTCGGCTTGTTTGGCAAAAGTGTCATCTTCTTTCTTTCTTTTTGCAGCTAAGAGTTCTCGCTTTAGGAGTCGGACTTCTTTCTTGAGCTCCTCACTATAAAGACAGAACACATATACATGAGTATAAAGTGATATTGACAAAGTAAAGTTTTCTTAGAAAAAACAGAACTGTCAGTTAATGTACATCAAATCACTGAAGTAAACAAAGGGATTAGATCAATTCACTCATGTTCAACTATAAGTTGGGGAGGTAAAGGGAGTAAGTTTAAAAGGAAAAAAAAACCAGTTTTTTCATGGAAGCAATATAAAAGACACAATACAGAACCAAAGCTTAGGCTCATGTAGAGTGTGGTCAATCCAAGTTTCTCAGTAAGCAGCAATCAATGAATCAAGGGTTTTAAAACACCCACCAAATGCTTAGCATTGTGGATATAAGTACAAAGGATGAAACAATTCCTACATATACATGTGAACTTACATTCTAATGGAAGAGGCAGCAAGTACATACAAAAATACATACAGTATGACCATAAAATGAATTAAGAGATCTGGTTCTGCTAGGCCACCTTCTTTTACTTTTTTCCCCCTTTGATTCTTCTGATATTTTTGATCTTTTGTTCTTCTAATGAATTTTGTTATTATTTTTCCAGCTCTATAAAAGTTCTTTGATTGCTATGGCACTGAATAAGTAAAATAATTTAGGTAGAATTATCATGTTTGTCATATTGGCTCAGCCTACCCATGAGTATTATTTTTCCAGCTGTTTATTTATGTGAAAAGTGTTTTGTAATTGTGCTCATACAGTCCCTGGCTTTGTCTTGGCAGGCAGACTTGCAAGTATTTTATAATGTCTGCAGTTATTTTAAATGGAATTTCTCTTTCTAGTTCTTCTTGCTGGGTTTTATTGGTGATAAATAGAGATGCTGATTATGCATGTGGGTTTATTTACCTTCTGCAACTTTGCTAAAATTATTAATTGTTATAATTAGTTTTTCAGTTTTTTCTCTAGGGTTTTCCAAGTATACCATCACATCATCTGCAAAGAGTCATAGTTTTGTTTCCTTAGGAGGAAATAAACTTCGTGGAGATGTAGTTTCCCTGCTTATCTCTTTTTAATTAAGTCTATTTTTGCTTTTGCTTGGTCTGAGGTCATGATTGCTACTGTCGCCATTTTTACTTCAGCTGAAGCACAACAGATTCTACTTCATTCCCTTATTTTAACTTGGTGGGTATCTCTCTGTTTCAAGTATGTTTCTTATAAACAATATATTGTTGGATTCTGGTTTCTAATCTATTCTGCTACCCACTTCCGTTTTATGGGTGAGTTCATCCCCATTCACATTCACAGTTTATGATTACTAATTTTGCATTTCTCTCCATCGTATTTTCTTCTGTTTATCCTTTTCTTTTTCTCTTTCTACCCTGTTCCTCCTCAACAGTCTGTTTTACTTCTGACCACTGCCTCCCTTAATCTGCCTTCCCTTTTATTATATACCTTCCTTTCTCTTTGTTCTTCCCCTCCTACTTTCCTGTTGGGTAAATTGAAGTGCGTGTGCATGCGTGCAAGCGAGCGAGTATGTATGTATGTATATATGTAATATATTCTTCCCTCTTTAAACAAATTCAGATGAAAACAAGATTCAAGAATTGGCTACCCTCAGCTCCCATCATTTTCTTCTCTATGAAAGCTCTTCCTTGCATGTCTCTTTTATGTTAGATAATTTTCCCCATTCTTCTCCTTTCTCCTTTTTCCCAGTGCATTTTTTTCCATACCAATCCATTTTTTTGAGATCATCGCAACATAATTAACTCATTCTCATGCTCTAAGTAGAGCCCTTGTAAGTGCTCTAATATTGATAAAGTTCTTAGGAGTTATATGTGTCCTCTTCTCACATAGAAAGGTAATCATTTTAACCTCATTGAGTCCCTTATAAATTGTTTTTCATGTTTACATTTTTATGCTTCTCTTGAGTCTTGTATCTGAAAGTCAAATTTTCTACTCAGCTCTGATCTTTTCACCAGGAATGCCTGAAAACTCCTCTATTTCATTAAATATTCATTGTTTCCCTTGAAGGATTATACTGTGTTACTGGGTAGCCTATTCAGCCTATTCTTAGTTATAATCCTAGTTTGTCTGGCCCTCCAGAATACTATATTCCAAGCCCTATGCTTCCTTAACATGGTAGCTGCTAAATCTTGTGAGATTCTAACTGTTGCTCTATAGCATTTGAATGTTGTTGTTGTTGTTGTTTTTTCTGATTGCTTGATGTATTTTCTCTTTGACTTTGGAGCTCTAGAATTTGGCTATGATATTCCTAAGAGTTTTTATTTTGGGATCTCTTTCATGAGATTACAGGCAGATTCTTTTAATTTTATTTTACCCTCTGATTCTAAGATAATTGGGTCAGTTTTCCTTTATAATTTCTTGAAATATGATTTGTAGGCTCTTTCTTTGATCATGCCTTTGAGAGAGTCCAATAATTCTTAAATTATCTCTCCTTGATCTATTTTCCAGGTCAGCTGTTTTTTTCCAACAAATTATTTCACATTTTCTTCAATTTTTTTCATTATTTTGGCTTTGCTTTATTGTTTCTTGATGACTCATGGGGTCATTAGCTTCCACTTGCCCAATATTAATTTTTAAGGAGTTATTTTCTTCAGTGAACTTCTGTGCCTCTTTTTTTTTTTTTTAATTTGGCCTATCCTGCTTTTTAAAGAGTTATTTTCATCAGTGAAATTTTGTACCTATTTTGCCATCTGGCTAATTTCATTTTTTTTAAGGTGTTATTTTCATGAGTATTTTTTTGTGTCTCTTTTGCCAAGCTGTTAATTGTCTTTTCATAATTTTCTTGCATCACTCTCATTTATTTTTTCAATTTTTTCTCTAACATTCTTATTTGATTATTAAAACCATTTTAAAAGCTCTTCCATGAATTCTCGTTGGCTTGTGTCCAATTCATATTTTTCTTTGAGGCTTATTCAGACTATTCTATTATAACAGTCTGTACCAGTTTTAACATTGATTTTCTTCTTCTGAGTTTGTATCTTGATCTTCCCTAACTCCATAGTGGCTTTTTATGGTGAGGTGGTTTTTTTTTGATGTTGTTTGCTCAATTTTTTTTCCCCCAGCCTATTTCTGGACTTTGAACTTTATGTTAAAGTTGGGCTTTGTTGCTGGGGTGGGAATGGCACCTCAAGCTTCAGGCTTTTTTACAGTGCTAGTTTTCAGAACTAGATCTTGGGACTTGGAAATTTTCAGTGCTTTCAAGGTGTTGTGATCTGGAGAGAGATGTAATCACTGCTCTCTTGGTCTGTGTTCTGGTCCTTACTTAGGAAGGGTTCTTGATCCCTTACAGTTGCAAGAGATGCTGTTAGTCAGGGTACCTAATTCTTTGTGATTGAAAGTGATATTGTTTCTTAGGGCCCCTGATCCTTTGGGAGTGCAAATACTTTTCTCTGCCCTGAAACTGTGACTTGGAATAGGCAATGGTTTTGGGCAAAGAGCGTCTAGATCTGTGCCCAGGGCTAGCACTCTGGAATCTCCTCTGACCAGTTACCAGATTCTCTTTCCATCTTTGGCTTGAGAGTTCCTGGAGCTCCTGCTGCCGCCACTGCCTCCAAGGCCCATAGCTGGTGCTTTTGCTTCATGGGCTCCAGACCAGCCCTTACCCCAGTGTCATAGACCTCTCCTTGTGATCTCCTACATTGCCTTGGGCTGGAAAAATGTCTCATTTTAATCTTCTGTTGGCTTTGCAACCCCAGAATTCTATTTGAGGCATTATTTTAAAGTTGTTTTAAACAACTTTAATGTTGTAATGTTGGGAGAACCCAGTTGTTTCCTCTACTCTGCCATCTTCGCTCTATTTTGTCTTTCAGTGGTTTGTTTTGAATGTATTTGGACTCTAATGGTCCACTATCTTGTGTTTTCTTTAGAAATCAAGATTTTGCAGCAGAATTCTATGACGTTTCTGATGGTAACTCAAGTAATGTACAATTACAGGTTCTTCCTCATGCTTGTCTGAGCCAAGATCAGAACTAGATTGTAGACCAGAAGTTCCCAAACTTATTTGGCCTACTGCCCCCTTTTCAAAAAAAAAATTACTCAGTGTCCACTGGAAATCTACTTTCTTTAACCCTTTAACAGTTTTTCTTTTAAATTTGAGTCATTTAAAAAATTTTTTTTTTAAAAAGGGACACATGTTATATGTAATAACTTATTGTAAACTTGGTTTTTTCCCTGCATTGAAATTTTGATGATGCAATATTGCATCATGTAACCATATAGTAACATACTGTAAACAAGTCATTATATGCACAAATTCCTACCAATGCATGCTGGACTTCCTGACAACACATGACACATTCCCCTGCCAACACTTGCTTGTTAAGACCTGTCAGCAGATTTGACCACTGATCAGTTATAACTTACATTTTGTGTGTTTATTTGGAAAATAATGTAATCACTATGACTTTAACTCTGTTACACAACAGATGAAACAAAAATGAACAGTTTTTCAAAATTTTCCTATTTTCTTTTCTAATGCTTCCACTGCCCCCTTAGTTTTATTCCTCCCCCAATTGTACCTGAGGCTACTACTGGTGGCCCCCACTCCAATCATTCCATCGCTCCCCAGGGGACTGTACTGCCCACTTTGGGAACCCTTGTTGGACTTCCATCAACTGACCTCTCAGCTGAGTGACATATTGTTATAAATCTTTAAATCTGCATATTCGCAGAGACTCCAAAGGATTATATATGGAATAAAGTTTATGGCACTATTCTTGGTGGCATTATAGGCATTTACTAGAAAAGCTACATGATGACTTCAAGCCTTCTTTTTGGGCATCAGCAAGTAGACTTTCAGAATATAATTAAAATGCTCTAACTGTGGCTCTCCTTGAGTCTGTTATGGTATAATCCCAAACTTCCTGATCCTTGACAAATTTCTCCTTGAGTAGCCTGCTCTCAAGATCTTGACTTTGGTCAAAATGAGTCATGGCAGGGAACCATACACTGAAAATTACCTCTAGAATAGCCTCAGTTTCCTCTTCTGTAAAACGAGGGTTTTTTAACTTAATATCTTTTAAGGTTCCTTCCAACTATAAATCTATGATCCTAAGACCTTAGTGACTATGTAAGCCTTTCAATTCTGGATTATGTAGGCCAGTGTGGACTGGGTGAAGAAGTCTGTTACCATAAGGATAATGCTCTTATTCCTCTAAGCTTCTTCCAGGGACAAGAAGTCTATGCTCGTTATTTCCAAAAGCTTGCTAGTTTTGATGTTTTCCAATTAAGCAGTTCAAATTGGTAGCACTTTCCTTTGAAATTAGGCTTTGCCATTCTAGTAAAGATTTGTTACTATCCTGAGCTAGCAAAACCTGTTTTGCATCAGATCCAGGTTTCTTGTTCCAGGTGTCCAAAATCATTGTGCAGGGTGTTCACAGCTGTGGAATGCTAGTTCTGGGGCAGCACTGACTGCCTACTCATATCTCATGTAGTGTCAATTACCATCAAATACAGGATTCTATTGCAGAGCTCTAATTTTGGCCACTCCCTTAACAGCAGTTCACACATTTGGGAAAATAGGCTTGATTCCCAAAGATTATACCCTCTTCTCTTGGCATGTACCTCTTCTCATAAACTTTTTATCCTTAATCTGAGCTTGATGCCAGTCATCTACAATCAATTAAAGCACAGGGGATTAACTTAAAGTTACATAATTTACTTCTAATAATGTGCCCTGGAGGAACCTCCAGACTCTTCCATTAGTAGGCCTGTTCCTTATGTGTTACAGATCACCTCTAACCTCCACTTGGAGCATCAAAATAATTTTTAATGAAAAGGTCCTATGCAGTAGGGGATCAGTATCTACATTAGTCTTCAAAGGTGATAAATGTTTCCTGAGTGACTGGCTGATTATAGCCACTACCCAGCTCTGGATGGCAATATCTCCTGTTTTTTTGTTTGTTTGTTGGCTAGGCAATGGGGTTAAGTGACTTGCCCAGGGTCACACAGCTAGGAAGTATTATGTGTCTGAGGCCGGATTTGAACTCAGGTTCTCTCCTGAATCCAGGGCTAGTGCTCTATCCACTGCGCCACCTAGCTGCCCCTGGCAATATCTCCTGTAATCAATCAATTAATCAACAAGCACTTATTAAGTGCCTGCTGTGTGCTAGATACAGGAGATAGGAAGACAAAATTGCCTTAAGGCAAGAAAGTCGAGTTCTATCAGAAAGAGAATATTTATACCAACTAGAATATGTAAAATATATTCAAAAGAAATTTAAGGGTTGTTTGGTTTTGTTTTGGTTTTGCATTAGCAGCTGGGGGTGGGGTGGGGATTAGGAAAAGTTTCATTTGGAAAATGCTGCTTAAATAGTTTTGAAGAAAACATGGGATTCTAAGAAGTAAAGATGAGGTGGGAATGCATTCCAGGTATTAGGCACAGCTGATGTCAAGGCACAGCGAAAGGAATGGCAAGGTCAGTTTAATTTATATTTGATCCTAAAATCACAAATTATTAGAAGTTTTCTATATAGGAAAGGGAGATAATAAAACCTGTATAGGAAAATCACTTTAGTATCTTCGAGGAAGATCAAGACTGATTAATTATAAGATCGTATTAGTGCTTTTAAGGAGATTCATACACATATACATATATGTGTACAAATGCCCACAAGGTTGTGGTATGTTCATACCTGAAAGTGAATTTTATTCAGATACACCCAAACTTCTCATTATACCTAATTTCAAAGTCAAGAACCTTAACTTGTAGACAAGTTCATAGGTTTATTACCAGTTAATGTACTAATGGCAAATGCAATAGGTTTCCCAAGCCATCTAACCTGGCATCAGTGTAACAGAAAGGGCTTGACTGGATGGGTAAAAGTTAACCCTGATATATAGATGAAGTAGATAAAAATGTTCTTAAAGGTTTAATTACATTTCTGACCCCATCAATCTCCAGAAGAAGTCAAAAGGTTCAGTTCAGTTCAGATTGTCCCTTTCTGCTCTTGTACTTGTACTTTTCAACCACACATTCACAAATAAGATCACTGAGAGGCTTGGCAGTGATGGTGAAGTTCTTCCAACTTTCTCATAAATACTACCAAAACTCCAAAAGAGCTTCAACTTTCAATATAGCCAGTTCCTAACTAGTGTGAATAATGAATTTCCAAGTCTTTTCACATATTCAAATTTACACTATTCACAGTTATAATCATGTAATATATGGCAATTGGATCCAGATCAAAAGAAATACACCATGTAAATGCAAATAATGTGATCATTTCATGGGATTTATTTTCAGCACTAAATGAGACCTAGCTGCAATCCTCTGGATGTGGCCAGGTGACCAATGTTCCTACCTTCTTAGGGTCTACATTCTAAGAAACTTGTGGCCTGCATGCCTGATAGAGGCCCAGTAGACTTGTCAATCAACAGCTTTAGATATGCAAACTTCCAGGTGATATAATACCTTTGGTAACCTTTCTCTAGTCTCCCAAGGTCTTTCTGAAGAGAAGATTATTCAGTTAAACCAAATAGCTCATGTCACCAAATAGTTCATGTCACCAAACACCAACCTAGTAAGGCCTCCCTGAAATCCATCCTGGGTTTTTCAACGAGTTGAGGTTACCTTGTCCAGGCTAATTCATTGCTAACTCCAATGAGTCCTTTGTTCTGGAATGGATGCTCTCTCTCCTTGCCAAGGTTCAAATTCATTTTGTCCTTTATTTATCTTGACTTATTTTGCCTTTATTTATAAAAAAATGGCAGCAAAGGATAGTGACCTACAGAGGAACTGGGCCTATCAGAGGAGCTCCTGGACTGAGCAGAGGGATTCATGGACCAAGAAAGAGCTGAAGCCAAATTCCAACTTTCTTGGAGGGAAAACCTAGATTGCGTTTTGAGAAACCCCCAAGATTAAATCTGGTATGTATGAACTCAGAGCTGTAGCTCTGAGCCATGGGTTACATACTTTTTCTATGAGCTACTTAAAAATGGCAAGGTCCCAGAAATCCCTTGGGGTATACACTCTAATTAGTACAATGTCACTGGGCAGATGAAAGCTATCTTCTTATATTCTTCTGCTATGGAGCTCTGATAATATTCTTTGAGCAGGTCTAACACAGAAAACCACTGAATACCCCACAGCTAGCCCTGGAGATCTTGAACTTTTGCTTTTTCCATGCACTGATTTACCTTCATTCTTTTATGAATGATCTGATAACCTCCCCCGACCCCTTTCCATACTGATCTTCCCAGTCTTCTTTTATACCATTACTATAGTTGAAACATATGAACTTCAGCATGATGCCATTCACCATATGTTCCTACAGGAGGTTCCTGAAGTCTTCAGTCTCTAAGAGTGACTGCTCTTAAAAAGATCTACTACCATTTCAAAGGACTGCCATGTTTACTATTGGAAGTGACAATTTCTACACATGGAAATGAAGAATATGGAGCTTAGCAAATTCTGACCATTTGAAAAAGACTAAGTTTTTTAAATTTTAGATTCATAAGTGGCATCCATTTATCTTAGAGGTAAGAAAAGTGTTTTAATAGAAACAATAACCACCTTTCAAAAAGCAAATGTTTTTATTAATATTGGTAGTTAAAAAAACACCAACCTTAACTATATTTGACAACTATAATGAAGGGGTAAAAATATAACAAATATGTCCTGAAAGTTATAATACTTATTTTAATTTGTATAATTCTTGTATTATACCATCTCTTGAGTTGTGACAGGACAAATACTTTTATTCCTACAGTGATAAACTATAGAAGAAAAACAACAAAAAATACATAGAACAGAAAGCAGCTGATTCTTGATTTAGAAGTTCTTTGCAAATTCAACATTCATCCTCTCATTTCAATTTTGGCACCTGAGGGTGGCTTTAGTTCATGAAATGAAGGCGTACTTCCTGCAATTCGACATACTACAAGAATGTGCTATGTCAGCTTGCCCTTCTGTCCACGTAGCTATAATTCCATTCCCTTCTGTCACTCTTTTCCTGTTGTGTTTTTTAAAACTTATATAAAACTTATCTTAAAAAACACTGCCTACATAAATGCCAAGACTCTAGATGTATAAGGAAGGTGATAATTGAGACAAATATTCTATACTATATAGGTAATCAATTGAATTGAGGGGTCTGACTTATTTGCAGACATTTTCCCCTTTGTTTTGATAGGAGACACTTGGCCTTAGAAAAAAGTCGGGATAAACTGAGCATTAGTAAAAATAATAGGATGCTTGGCTAAGTAGCATTAAATCATAGGGAAATAATTCTATTTCAGGAATTTGTAAAAAACAAAAAATAAAACCAACTGTCTGCTAATTGTATATATCATCCTGATAACCTCTTACTTTATCTAGAAATAAGTTGGGGGCTGGGGTTTGGAGAGCTGCTGCTTAGGAAGCCAGGAAGTCACCCAGGGTGTATTTCAGCCTGAAGCAGGTTAGGACTTAGGGAATCAACTGCTACAAGTGCTCTCAATTCAATTCAATTTTACAACTGTTTATTAAGTGCAGAATACTTTACAAGATATTGAGGGAAATACAAAGTTCAGACAGGACTGGAAAAAACTCTGGCCAATGGACAGTTGTTGATGCAGGGCTAGAACTTAGGAGATCTGGGTTGGCATTTATTAAATGCTGACTATGTGCCAGATACTATGCTAAGTACTTTATAAACATTATCTCATTTGATCCTTATTACAATACTGGGAGGTAGGTACTGTTATTACCCTTATTTGATAGTTGGGGAAATTGAGTCAGAGGTCAAGTGATTTGATTAAGATCACACAACTAGTAAATGTCTGAGCTGGGATTTGAACTCTGGACTTTTTCATTTTAGGCTTAGTACTCTATCCACTGTGATACCTCACTGCTTCTAAGTATTATAATCACATGAGCTAATGTATTCATACCACTTTCTAAACATTAAAGCATTCCATAAATGCTAGTTATTATTATTATTATTATTATCATCATCATCATTATTACCCCATCATAGCCAATAGGGAGGCATTGGAGCTGATTAAGTAGGGGAGTGATGTGGTCAGATTTCTATACCTAAGGAAAATTACTTTGGCAGCTATGTTGAGAATGGTTTGGAGTGGGGACAGACTTAATGCAGGGAGACCAATTAGGTGTCTGTTGCAATAGTCTAAGCAAAAGGTGATAAACTCAGACTACTTCTACTTCTACTCAACATAATAAAATGTAAATTGTTAAGCAAAAAATTGAGTCTTAAATGGACTTAATTTCAAAAACCTATATTTGGGAAGATGATCAGACATATGAGACTTTTCATTTCCCTTTGGCTAAATTTCCACATATCTGGCAGAGACATTTTGTAAATGGGAAAATGGCACATCTGTTAACCCAAATGGTTATACCAAGCAAATTAAGACCATTTACAAGTGTTAAATCTTATTGAAATTAAATGGAAACCTTGGCACATATTAACAGTATGGAAAAAGAAGCTAACTGGATAAATGCCAGAAATAACGTGAAGGTGAGACTATACTAGCAGGAGCTACTGTTAACCCAAGATATGTATATAGATCTGTGTGTGTCTGTGCACTTGAACTTAATTGAAAAAAGTGAGTAAATTACTATAGTTAACAGCTTTTAATCTTTTCATTCTGATAAGAAATCTACTTTCCCATCTTTCACCTTACTTCAAAATATTACTGCCTCAGTGGCACTGATGAAAATGTCTACATCATTTAAATGTAAACTGAAATCAACTGACTTTAAAACAATGAGAAAAGACTGATAGATAAGCTCTAGGCAAAGTATGAAGTACAATCATAGACTGTTAGAGTAAGAATGGATCTTAGAGATTATCTAGTCCAACTCTCTTTTTACCTCTAAATCCTCCACACCTGCACCTCTATTGAAATCTTTCTTTCAAGGTACAGTTCAGTTGTTATGTCCCTAATGAACACTTTTTAAATACTCTTTTCTATAAGCAAGCCTCTCCCCAAATTACTCATGCATCTATGTCTGGACTTTTCCAATGCACTGCAACTCCTGGAGACTGGGGAAAAAGAAAAACAAGCAAGAACCCTGAGGATACGGCTGAGATTCTTTAATCTTGCAAATGTAGATGAAAAATTTCGCTAAGACTCAGTTTACATGTGTCTGTGTGTATAATAACTTTTCGTTATGAGCAATTCTGTATAAAAATTAGCTGAGGTCTCTCCAACCCTTTGGAAATCTAAAATAGTGTAAGATAGAAAGTATTATAGCTGATTATAAGTTTGATAAACAACAGTAAAGTTGTTCACGAGCCCATATGATAGTAGAATATTGTCTAGCATGAATTTTGAGATTCATTAACTGTTTATATTTTAAGGTAACTAAAATTCTGGCCCTATTAAAACATTATATTAAAGGTGATAACATTTCATTGTGACAGCTGGATTCTTCATCACCTTACTGGAACGAATTTTATACTTTAGAATTTATGGTTCAAGAGGATGAATTTATAAGGCTTGGGGAGGGCAACACATATAATGGAAAGAACACTAGGAAAAGCAAGCTCTACATAATTGAAATTCGAAGTTTCATGCAAAATCTTCTTTTCTACAACATACATGGAAACACTTATTTTACTCAGTGTTTGTAAAATTCAGAATAAAAACTAAACCTATTTAAAAAAAAAAGAAAGAAAGCTGAGGGGATGCCTTATAAAACTAAGCTTATTGCTACTTATTCTTGCTGAAATGCAAGGATGCAGTAAATATTTTAATGTCCAAAAAGAGAATTTTCTCTTTGACTAAAAAAATTAATGAGATTTGGATTAGAAATTGAAGTCATGAATGCTAGTCCTGGCTCCGCTACTGTGTTATCTTGGGCAAGTCGCAGCCTCTCTGGATCTCAGCTTCCTCCTCTATAAATGAGGGTGCTAGTTGTGTGAACTCTGATAGGTTTACCCAGGCTTCAAGGGCCAGGACCTGTGTCTGTCATTCAAGTCTAGCTAAGAGGAGAAAGGCTACTCATTAGAAAACAGATCCAAGTAACAGGTATTTTTGGTTGTGTTTTTGTGTTTTTGTTTTGTCACGGCAACTCATAAAGACTAAGGTAGAGAATAAAAATATTCTTTTTGATTGTATCAACAGAGGGATGAATGAAATCATGGTTCTTCTGAAGTGTTGAAATAAGTAACAGATTTCAAAGTGAACAATTATGCTTGAGGTCAAAACAGATTATGCAAAATTGCCTTCTTTTTGGTACTGCATTTTTCAAATAACGAAGATTTGTAACCCTGTCAAAACATTTAAATTCACTCAAATAACACCTTTATGGACACTCGGAATCTACATCTTGGAATGAAAAACAAAATTTATAAACTGGTCTTCAGATCAGTCTAATTTTTAGGTTCAAGAATCTCATTTTCTCTGTTTTTTGGCACTGGAAGACATTTAAGGCTGTTAAAATGAGAATGAAAATTATGAGCTTTGGACTATGCATTGCTGTGTGCTGTCAAATGTCGTTTTTTTCCCTGGATGCTACATGTTTCTACCCAAAAGGACAAAGAAATGACTTCAGAAATCTCTGACAGTGGGGCCTTTTCCCATAAACTATTCCTTCCTAGAGTAAGTAATTGCTTTTTTGTTTTTTGCTCTTCGGGATTTTCTCTTTAAGTTAGGTTTCACCGAATACACTTACATATTTTTTAAATTATCTATAATTAATCCTATAATTGGATTGTAAACATTTCATTTATTTTTTTCCTCTAAATTGCCTATACTCATATGGATTAAAAAATATTAGTCCAATAAAAATTTGTCAGTCTACATATTCCAGTAGCCTTCATATATTTATCGGTGTCAAAGGAATTATGCAATTTATGACAGTGAGAGCTAGTACATCAGAGAAATACAGTGTTACTACTATGGATTATAGTTTTGTTTTGACAAGATTCCTTCTCATCCACACCCTGTTTTTCTTTTTTCAGATTAAATCTAATTTTTTAAAGTCTTTGATTAGTGATAATTGGGAGAGATGGACTAAATTAAAATTTTCAGATTGGTTTCCAATATTTTTCAAAAATGGGTTAAAAGTTGAACCACTTTCCAGTTTGCTGATAATGTGACAGAGACTAAAAATCATTATTACTACTTTACCCTTGATGATAAAATTAGATAACAATCTTTTTGATGTGTTTGCTCAAAAGGTTCTATTTTGCTAATAGGGGTGTGGTCCTGTTAACTATATCTGAAACCCTTGCTAACAAGCTGCACCTTACTATTGCAAGGGATACTCCTCTGTTTTATCTATCTTAGCCTTTGATTCCACTACTAGACATATATCCAAGAAAGTTAATGAAAGAAAGGTCACATATACAAGATATTCATAGTAGCATTCTTTGTAGTAGTTAAAAACTGGAAGCAAAATAGGCATTCATAAGATGAGGAATGGTAAAACAAAATAGGGTGTGTGAATGTAATGGAATATTATTTATTGTATGGCAAGAAAAAATGAACATAAGAGATTTGATTTCTGCAACAGATAAAAGAGGTAAGTGAGATAAGAGAGTACAAGGACTACCGTCTCCATTTTTAAATTAAGCCACCTTAGGTTCAAAAGTATAGTTGCAATGGCTAGTCAGTATCAGTGTGTTAGAAGAGGGAGAAAGGAAATACTCCAAGAAATGGTGCTGTGGCTTGGTTCTGGTGGTCTGAGGGCTCTTATGTGTTTTCTCTGTTTTGTTTTGTTGTAGTACCTGGCTGACAACTCTCTGAGAGTGAATCAGGACAGACAATCAAGAGCCTATGTGACATACTTATGTAGGTCAGAGATTCTCACTGCAGTCAGACTTATAAAGGACCCCAAACTTAACCAGACAAATTCTGGCCCTCAGGCAATAGTTGTTTCTGCCACTGTGGACATGCAAGCCTTGTATTTGTATTAATTATCGATCGGAGGCCCTATTCCTCATAAAACAAATCATTGTTAGATTGAGAAAGGGAGCATTCCTTGCCTTTGATTTAACAAAGTCATCCTGAGGATGGGTGATGAGCTGGTCATAAGACTGATGAAAATTTCCTGGGGCTTTGGGTGGCTATCTTCAGTTCCTACTGTCAACACACTGCAGGGAAGAAGAGGAGAATGGAGAATGATATAAAGAGATTTTTGGGTGTAGAGAGGAAGGACCTTATGGTAGAGGGCTTCTATTTCCTTATTATAGCATCAATTGAAGATCTCAGCTGAGAGGGTGGGGACGAAAGGTGGTATGGGGGACTAGAGGAGAAAAGAGATGGCTGGGAACAGTTGCTGGGGAGAATGTGATAGAGAATCAATTAGGGATGAGTAAAATGACAGCTTGGCTACAGTGAAGGCTCAAAAGATTAGATAACAAATTTGTAATGAACCCAATTAGCATGGCTGTAGGAACTCTAGTTCTGTTCAGCAGCCTATGAAAAGGAGTGAAAGAGGCAGATGGTGTAAATAATATAGGGTTTGGGTATAAGGAAGCAAGTTTTAAAAATTGTAAATAAGAGGAAAATAACACCCATAATGCCTGTCTTAGAGGGTGCTGTTAAGCTCAAATAAGATAATATATGTAAAATTGTCTCACAAACTATGAGGGCCATCTCCAGTCATCCTGATCTATATCTTACCACTGAACTCAGATGGTTCCAGAGGAGAGAGTAAGGCTGGTGACTTTGTATGGCCCTCCCTTGCTTAAATCCAATTCACTTGCACGGCATGATATCACCTTCCTGATGTCATGGTCTTCTTCAAGAACGAAGGACAAGCAATGACAACTCACAAACTATACAATGATATACAAATCTGAGTTACTATAATCACTATTATTGTCTCACAAATTATAAAGTGATACACAAGCGTCATTTACTATTATAAATATTATTGTTCATCTGACCCTTCACTTCTATTTATCAATATTATCCAAGAAAATGAAGATTGTGAACTGCAGCTCTTCATGCTTACTAGATCCTTAACATCATTGTAACAACATCATCATGAACCAGAAGGAAGATGAGTGGAAGACACATCAGTCAGGGACAACTCAGGTGCTATCCTTTGCATTGTATGAATACCCCAAAGACCAGGAGCTGGTATTCTATTACTATTATTACTACTTAACACTTACATAGTACTTACTAAGTACCAGGTGGGGCAACTAGGTGGTGCAATGAATGGAGCAATGGGCTTGGAATCCGGAAATCTGGCCACAGACACTTAATAGCTGTGTGACCCTGAGCAAGTCACTTATTACTGTTTGCCTCAGTTTCCTCATCTTTCAAATCAGCTTGGAGAAGGCAATGGCAAACCCTTCCTGTATGTTGCCAAGAAAACCCCAAATGGGGTCATGAGGAGTTGGACACAACTGAAATAACTGAATGACAGCAACAACAAATGTACCAGGCACTCTGTTAAGTACTTTACAATTATTATCTCATTTGATTCTCACAAAAAGAGGAAGGTACTATTTTTGCTCCCATTTTACAGATGAGGAAACTGAGGCAAACAGCAGTTAAGTGACTTGCCCAAGGTCACACAGCTACTAAGTGTCAGACATCACATTTGAATGTCAAGATCTTCTTGACTCCAGGCCCAGTGCTCTACTCACTTTTTTACCTAGCTGCCCCTTTTTCTCCAAGTCCTGTCTTAGAACCCATCTACAAAGTCACAGAACTATTTATTTGGGCCAGAAGAGATCAGGGGAAGAAGATGAGGGAAAATCTTTTAAGATATCTGTAGCTATCAAGAACTTGCAGGGTTTTTAAAATAAAAATGATGTACAGACTAATACTGCCACTTAACCATTGTTTGTTGGCCATGTCCCTCACAAATCTGTCCAAGTACTGTAGGCCACCAAGGTGAACAAAGTTCTGCAGAAATTACCTGTAAGGAGCTTAGGAGATGGTTTACATGTGAATTAACAATTAGACTGCCCAACCTTAATACAGATACACCTGGTTTCCTATCAGTCTCTACTAAACAAAGAAATCAGAAAATTTTGGCCCTATGTTCCCTCACCTCAGGTCTTTAAGATATCTCTAGATCCTAGAGTTTGTAGAAGGACAGAGTTTCTCATCTAAGAAATTTCTGACTCAGAAAGGGATTACAACTGTGTCCAAAAGGAGCAAAACTAGCCACTGGCACATCATGCCCCCAAACTGGTGGATGTTTTCCACTGACCCTCTCTAACTAAGGCCAAGTCAGCCCTTTAAGAGACATATCGCGTCTACTGCTGCTCTTAGGCAGCTGTTTCCATGACGGAAAAGAGAGCAGCTACTGGGAACTGTCCACAGCCAAACAAGAAGAATTCAGAGGAACAAGAGCACATATTTTATGGATCTGAATTTTCTCCAACTTTTTCTGTTCTATGCAGTTACCTTTCATATCTTCTCCAGTTTTCTAATAATGTATCTAAGGGAATTCTGGAGTTATCTTTGTTGTTTCCTCCAACCCCTCAATCCTGGTCAAGAACAATATTACTTTAGAATCACAATGTTTCAACTCAAGCACTGATCTTTCTTAACCCTTAACTTCCAAAAACATCTGAGGCTTCAAAGCTCTATGGGACTAAATGTTTCTGGAGAGGATGTTCCGTTTCAAGAACGGAACAGAATATATGGAATTTACTGACTAGGGAGGAAATTGTTACAGATGTTGTTAAACAAGCCATTAGTCAGATATGTGACATCACACATCACTAATTCCTTGGAATAAGTAGCACTTGTTATTAGCACATACCTGTTGTTTCCCAACATCTGATGAAAATTTATTATAACACATGGAAATAACTATAAGCTGGAGAGTATATCCTTCATGTTCTTTATTCTACTGCTTTAATCACAAAGATATGGAATTTGCTAGTAATGAAACAATAGCAATCTCCCTTGCTGTATCAGCTTCCCTTTCCTGCCCACTAAGTTCAGATATCCCTTGTGGTCCTGGGCTCTCTTTTCATTTTTCTCTATATCCTCTTCTTTGATGACCTCATAAGCTCCCAGAGATTTAATTATCATATCTATGGAGATGATTCTTATATGTATGTGTGTGTGTGTGTATGTAAATCCATTTCTAATTTTTCTCCTGAACTCTAATCCTGTGTTATCAATTGCCTGAGGCATCTCTAACTAAATATGTACAAACTGAAACTCATTATATAATCCTACCCAAACACATCCCTCCCTCAAATTTCTCTATTTCTGTTGATGGCATCACTGTGTTCTTGTCATTCAAGTTTGCAATCTCAGAATTATCCCCAACTCTTCACTCCCTTTCTACCCCCATATACAACTAGTTTCAGTCCTACCCCTCTCTTCTCACTCTCACCTCTGTCCCTTTTCCATTAACATAGTCTCTAGTCCTGCCTGTTATATACAACCTCGACTTTCCTATTGAAATTAGTCTCTCTGTCTCTAGTTTCTTTGCTTTCCAAGCTATCCTTCAAACAGTTGCTAAGATGATATGCTTAATATCTAACCATTCATTCAGAAGACCTAACAACTATATATCAGACTTTCAATAATTAAGCATTCAAGCACATAAACCACAAAGGTTAATTCCTCAAAATATATAAAATTCAAAACATGAAATATTAAATGATGATAAAATTTAACATTTCTCTAAAAATAATTTCAACATGAGTGGAATTAAATTAATTAGATACTCTTTAGTTGGGAACACACTACAGAGGAAGATGTTTTTAATTACATGAGTTCCCATTCAGGTGGTTCTCAATCATCTGTTCTAATATATGACAGTGTGGTATAGTGGCAAGTACACTGGACTTGGAATTGGGGTGAACCTGGATTCAAGTTCTGGATCTGACATTGACTGTCTTGCCACCTTCTTTATCTGTAAAATGAGGTGATAATACTACCTACTTAATAGGGTTGTTGGAGGAACCTGCCTTGTCAGCATTAAAGCACTATATAAATATGTTATTACTAATGACAGTGGATAATCCAAAACCAAAGAAATTATTATTGGAGACATTTCATCAAATAACAACCCAATGCATACATCTCTGCTGGATACCAAGGAAAACAATTTGTTCTGCAGTTTTGTTTTGGTCTGATACTTTTGGTTTCTTCAACGTAGAACTCCAGGGGAGGGGACAGTCTTTCAACCAATGCAGATCAGCAACTTTTCCACAATTTAATGTCTTATCCTATCAGGGTTTACCCCATCAGGGGCACTGATAGGTTAACTGACCTTCCCAGGGTCACACAATCAAAAGGTGTCAGTTGAGATTGGGGAGGTGTTACTTTAAATTTACATTAACAGAATTTTACAAGAGGTGGATGGCTTGGTCTGAAAGGTTTCAAGAAGAAGGTGTGTTTCCCACTACATAAGAGACTTATGGATGAATCTCTTTACTCTTTCAATCTTTTTGGGGGGGGCTGGAGGGGGAGCTGGTTGGGAAGGGCTTGGGAGGGAAGGCAAATAGGAGCTAGGAAAAACATCAATAAGCACAAAACATAGGGAAAGAAAGGTGGAGGTAGGCAGCCAAGAAAATTGCGACTGGGGAAAAATTCCCCAAGCCTCTTACAACCTTCCTACCATTCTAGTCTTCTTACACTGTATCCCCTCCATCTACTTCACAGCTCAGTAACTCTGGCCTCCTTGCTGGTACTTAGCCATATGACTCTTCATTTGTTTCCTCCTGTAGGTTTCCATTAGTTGTCCCCATGCCTAGGATGTTCTCCCTCCTCATCTTTGCCTACTAGCGTCCTTCACGTCTCAGTTCAAACCCCACCTTCCACAAGGGGCCTTTCCCCATCCCCCTCAGTGCTAGTGCCTTCCCTTTGAGATTACCTCCAATTTACCCTATATGTGTCTTGTATGTACATGATTGTTTGCATGTTGTCTCCCACATTGAACTGTGAGATCCTTGAGGGAAGGGGCTGTTTTTGCATTTCTCTGTAGTCCCAGCTGGGAGACAGTGACTGGCCCTCTGGCAGTGCTTAATAAATACTAGTGGACTTGACTAACTTGGAATCATTATGCAGATGAGGTGAGAAACACATCCGGAAGACTTAGCTGGGTTTTTTTTTTTGCCTGTTTCACAGCTGTGAAGAAGTATGAGAGCCACTGTGTGTGTTCAGGGGGTAAAGAGGAATTCAATTTGGCTAGAGAATAATATACAAGGAGGCTGGTAAGGCAAGGAGACACCAAAATGTAATAGGCCTTGAACTTTAGAAAAGTATGGAAGACGTCTGGGAGAAAAGCTAAGGTGGAAGAACAGAGAAAGCACTCAGCACAGCTCTCCCAATGTTCCTGTTCAAACCATTTTAAAATGTCACTTTTAATTGAATTCTGGAATGGTAGAGGCAGCAAAAGGTCAGAGTGAGACATTCTTCCAGGCCAAGACAACTTAGGAGGTCAGAAAAAAAGATCTATGACACGGGAGTAGAGACCAGTCCGGAGCCTACATGAATCAAATACCAGGGGTAGAACTGATTGATGGGGACAGAAGCACTTTTTGTCAAGAGGGAGCAGGAGTCCTGAGGAGCCATATTGGTTTTCGTCACAAGGGATCAGGGACCCTGAGGAATAATATCACTTCTGGTCCCAAGGGATCAGGGAAATCTGAGGAACAGTATTATTTCCAGTCCCAAGGGCAGAGGGGCCCTGAGAAATATTACTGATTGAAATCCCAAGGGTTCAGGGACCTTCCTGGGCAAGGCCCAGAGCACAAGGCAGGACAGCAGTGACCACACCTCTCCCCATATCACACCACCTTGGAAGCACCAAAAACTTCCAAACCCTCAGAAGGCACTCTGAAAACAGTAGTGTGAAAAAGCCTAAAGCTTGGGAAAGTGCCCTCCCCAACTCTAGCACAAAAGAAACAGAGCCAAACTTTAACATAAAATTGAAAAATCAAGAAATAGGGTGGAAATATGAGCATACAACAACAACAACAAAAGAACCTGACTATAAAAAAAAAGCTACTATGGTAACAGGGAAGAGCAAGACATAAACTCAGAAGACAATAAAGTCAAACAGCTATAAGCAAAATTTCAAAGGAAAAAAAAGTGAACTGAACAGAAGCCCAACAAGAATTTCTGGAAGAATTAAAAAATGACTTTCAAAACCAAATAAAAGTGGTAGAAGAAAAATTGAGTAAAGAAATGAGAGCAAAGGAAGAAAATTACAAAAAGACCATGAACAGCTTGGCTAAAGAGGCACACACACACAAATACTGAAGAAAATAACACCTTAAGAATTGGACAAAGGGGAAAAGAGGTATAAAACTTTACTGATGAAAATAACTCCTTAAAAAGCAGAACTAGCCAAATGTAGGAAGAGGTCCAAAAGCTCACCAAAGAAAATAATTCTTTAACAATTAGAATTGGGCAAGTATAAGCTAATGATTCCCTAAGACATCAAGAAATAATAAAACAAAGTCCAAAAAATGAAAAAAAAAATAGAAGAAAATGTGAAATATCTCTTCAGAAAAACAACTGACCTGGAAAACAGATCAAGGAGATATAACTTAAGAATTATTGGGAATCAAACAGATCATAAAAATGGGAAAAAGATCCACGTAAAAAAATATTTATAGCAGCTCTTTTTGTGGCAGCCAAGAATTGGAAATTGAGGGTCTGCCCATCTATTGGGGAATGGCTAAACAAGCTGTGGTATATGAATGAATGTAATACAATACTATTGTTCCATAAGAAATGATGAGTGCCAGGCGCACTTCAGAAAAACCTGGAAAGACTTACTTGAACTGATGCTGAATGAAATAAGCAGAACCAGATGAACATTGTATGCAGAAATAGCAACACTGTGAGATGACTAACTTTAATAGATTTAGCTCTTCTTAGCAATGCACGGATCTAAAACAAATCCAAAATACTCATGATGGAAAATGCTACCCACATCCAGAGAAAGAACTATGGAGTCTGAATGTATATCAAAGCATACTATTTTCTCTCTCATTTTTTTGTTTCTTCTTTCTCATGGTTTTTTCCTTTGGTTCTAATTCTTTAATTCTCTCATTCATATCTTTAATATGATTGTACATGTATAGCCTATTTCAGATTGCACACCATCTTGGGGGAGGGGGAGAAAATTCAGAACTCAAAATCTTATAGAAGTGAATGTTCAAAACTAAAAATAAATTGCGTACACACACATACAATAAAAATAGTAAAAAGGAAAAAAAGGAATTATTGGGACTACCTGAAAGGCATGACCAGAGAAAGAGTGCACAAATCATATTTCAAGAAATTATCAAGGAAAACTGTCCCAATATCCTAGAACCAGAGGCTAAAACAGAAATTGAAAAGATCTACTGTTCACTTCCTGAGATACCAAAATAAAAACTTTCAAGAATCTCATAGCCAAATTCCAGAACTCTCAAGTCAAAGAGAAAATACTTCAAGCAGTCAGAAAGAAACCATTCAAATACCATGGAGCCACAGTCAGTATTACACAAGATTTAGCAGCTACCATGTTAAAGTGAAGCAAAGTATGCTTCAATCTGCATTCAGACTCCACAGTTCTTTCTCTGGATGTGGATAGTATTTTTCATCATGAATAATTTGGAATTGTCTTAGACCCTTGCATTGCTGAGAAGAGCTAATATGAAATTCCTTCTTCCAGAAGACAAAAGTGCTGGAATTATAACAAAACTAAGTATAATTCTTCAAGGGGAAAAATGGACATTTAACAAAATAGAGGATGCTCAAGCATTCCCAATGAAAAGACTGACTAGAAAACTTCACTTTCAAATACAAGACTTAAGAGAAATATAAAAACAAAATAAACAAAGAAAAATCATAAGGGACTAAATAAGGTTAAACTGTTTACCTTTCTATATGGGAAGATGATAACTTCTAAGAGCTTTATCATTATTTGGGCAGTTAGTAGGATTCTACATAGAAACAGGGCATTGGAATGAATTGATTATGTTGGGATGATATTTAAAAAATGGATAAGTGAGAAAGAGGGATGTACTGGGAGAAGAGGGGAAGGAGAGGAAGAATGGGGAAAATTATTTCACATAAAAGAGGTGCTCAAGGAAGAGCTTTTACAGTGGGGTAGGATGGGAATGATAATGCTTGAACCTCACTCACACCTAAATTGGTTCAGAGTGGGAAAAAAAACATGTATATATATTCAATTAGTGAAAGAAATCTATCTTACCCAACAGGGAAGACAGAGAGAAAGGATAAGAGGGAGGGCAGATAAAAGAAGGTCAGAAGCAAAACACCTTAGAGGAGAGACAGGATAAAAAGAGAGGGAGAAGAATAAAAAGAAGAAAATAGGATGGAGGGAAATGCACAGTTAGTAATCATATCTGTGAATGTGAATGGGATGAACTGACCCATAAAACAAGCACAGAACAGAATAGATTAGAAACCAGAATCCAACAGTATGTTGTTTACAAGAAACACACTTGAAACAGACAGACACAGACTGAGTTAAAATAAGGGACTGAGAAGAATCTATTATGGTTCACTTGAAGTTTAAAAAGAAAAAAAAACAGGGATAGCAATCACGGTCTCAGACAAAGCAAAAGCAAAAACAGACCTAATTAAAAGGGATGAGGAAGGAAACGACATTTTGCTAAAAGATGTCATAGACAAATAACTAAAACCAACACTAAACATATATGCACCAACTGATTTATCATTCAAATTCTTTTTTTTTTTTTTGTTTTGCTTTTTGGTGAGGCGATCGGGGTTAAGTGACTTGCCCTAGGTCACAGAGGTAGTAGGTGTTAAGTGTTTGAGGCTGGATTTGAACTCAGGTCCCCCTCATTCCAAGGCCAGAGCTTTATCTACTGTGCCACCTAGCTGCCCCTATTACTCAAATTCTTAAAGGAAAAGTTAAATGAATTACAGGAGGAAATACACAGTAACACTATACTAGTAGGAAACCTCCTCTTTCCCCTTTCAGTGCTACATAAATCTAAACAGAAAACAAACAAGAAAGAAGTCAAGAAGATGACCAGAATCTTATAAAAGATAAATACAACAGATCTCTGGAGAAAAATGAATGAGAAAAGAAAGGAGAATACCTTTTTCTCAGCTGTACATGGTACCTCAAAAAAAAAAACACCTGACTATTTATAAGGGCATAAAAACCTCACAGTCAAATGCAGAAGTGCAGAAATACTAAATATACCCTTTCTGGACCATAATGAAATAAAAATTACATTGAATAAAGGGCCACAGAAGAGTAGAAATTGCTTGTATTAAAAATTAATAGGAATAAAATAAATATTAATTAGAATTTAAATAATCTAATACTAAAGAATGAGGTCAAAGAAAAAAAATCATAGAAATAATCAATAATTTCATTAAAGAGAATGACAATAATGAGACAAATTTATGAGATTCAGCCAAAGCAGTACTTAGGGGAAAACTTATATCTTTAAATATACACATCAATAAGAGAGAAAAAGAGCAAATCAATGAATTGGACAGATAAACTTAAAAAAAAACACCTAGAAAAATACTAAATTAAAATCTCCAACTAAACACCAAAATGAATATCCTAAAACTCCAAGGAGAGATTAACAAAACTGAAAGAAAAAACAAAACAAATATTAAATTAACAAATAAAGCTAGAAGCTGGTTTTATGAAAAAAAAACCCAACAAAACAGGTAAATCATTGGTTAACTTGATTTGAAAAGAGAAGAAAACCAAATTGCTAGTATTAAAGAAGAAAAGGGTGAATGCACCACCAAAGAAGATGAAATTAAAGCAATGACTAGGAGTTATTCTGAATTATATGCCAGTAAAACTATAGTCTAAGTAAAATAGATAAATATTTACAAAAATAATAATTGTTTAGATTAACAGAAGATGAAATAGAATACTTTAATAACTCTATTTTAGAAAAGAAATTGAACAAGACATCAATGAGCTCCCTAGGAAAAAATCTCCAGGACCATATGGATTGCAAGTGAATTCTACAAAAAAATTTAAGAAACAATAAATCTCAATACTGCATATATTATCTGAAAAAAAAAATAAGCAAAGAAGAAATCCTAACAAATTCCTTTTATGAAACTAATATAGGTTTGATATCTAAGCCAGAGAGAGCAAAAATAGAGAAAGAAAAATCTAGACCAACTTCCTTAATGAATACTGATGCAAAAATTTTAAATAAAATACTAGCAATGAGATTACAGTAACATATCACAAAGATCAGGTAGGATTTATATCAGGAATGCAGTGCTGGTTCAATGCTAGCAAAAATATTAGCATAAATGATCATATAAATAACAAAAAACAAAAAAAATATCATAGAAAAATGCAGAAAAATCCTTTGATAAAATACAACACCCATTCCTATTAAAAGCAACAGAAAGCATTGGAATCAAAGGAGCCTTTCTTAAAATGATAAGTAGTATCTATCTAAAAACCAAGCACAAGCATTATCTGTATTGGGGATAAACTTGAATGCTTCCCAATAAGATCAGGGTTGAAGCAAGGATGTCCATTACTACAACTATTATTCAATATTACACTAGAGATGCTGGCTAAAGCAATAAAACAAGAAAAAGAAATTGAAGGAATAAAAACAGACAATGAGGAAACAAAACTATCATTCTTTGCAGATGATATGATGGTATACTTAGAAAACCTTAGAGAATCAACTAAAAAACTAACTGAAACAATTAACAGCTTCAGCAAAGTTGCAAGATATAAAATAAGCCCACATAAATCAACAGAATTTCAACATACTACCAACAAAATCCAGCAGAAAGAGAAATTCCATCTAAAATAACTGCTGACTATAAAATATTTGGGAGTCCACCTGCCACAACAAACTCAGGCACTATTATGAACACTATTACAAAACACTTTTCACACAAATAAAGACAGATCTAAAAAACTGAAGAAATATCAATTACTCATAAGCAGGCTGAGCCAACATAATAAAAATGACAATTCTACTTTAATGTATTTATTCATTGCCACACCAAACTACCCAAAAATTATTTTATAAATATTTATAAATATATTTTATTATTTTATAAACAAAAATCATCTGGAAGACAAAAGGTTAAGAATATTAAGGTAATTAGTGAAAAAAAATGCAAAGGAAGGTGGCCATACCAATCTCAAACTATATTATAAAGCAGTAACCATCAAAACTATCTGGTACTGGCTAAAAAATAGGATGGGGGATCAGTGGAACAGATTAGGTATAGAAGACACAGTAGTAATGATCATAGCAACCTAGTTTTTGATAAACCCAAAGACCCCCAGCTTCTGGGATAGGAACTCATTATTTGACAAAAACTGATGGGAAAACTGGAAAGCAGTTTCGCAGAAACTAGGCATGGACCAACATCTGCTACTGTATATCAAGACAAGGTCAAAATGAATAAATGATTTAAACATAAAGGGTAATATCATAAATAAATGATGGGAGCATGGAAAAATGTGCCTGTCATATCTATGGATAAGGGAAAGTTTATGATAAAATAAAAGAGCATTATGAGAAGCAAAAAGGATAATTTTGATTACATGAGATTAAAAAGCTTTTGAATAAACAAAACTAATGCAGCCAAAATTAGAAGAAAAATAGGAAATTAAACAGCAAGTTTCTCTGATAAAGTCCTCATTTCTCAAATATTTAGGGAACTGAACCAAATTTATAAAAATAAGAACCATTTCCCAGTTGATATATGGTTAAAGGATACAAACAGGCAGTTTCCAGACAAAGAAATCAAAGCTATCAGTAGTCACATGAAAAAAATACTCTAACTCACCAATGATTAGAGAAATACAAATTAAAACCACTGAGATATCACCTTAAACATCTTGGATTGGCTGATGCTGGATAGGATGTGGAAAAATTGGGACACTAATGCATTGTTGGTAGAGTTGTGAACTATTCCAACAATTCTAGAAAACAATTTGGAACTATTCCCATTTGGAATTTTGCATACCCTTTGACCTAGCAGTACCACTACTAGGTCCATTTTCAAAGAGATCAAAGAAAAGGAAAAAGGACTTATTTGTAGAAAATATTTTTAGCAGCTCTTTTTGTGGTGACAATGAATTGGAAACCAAGGGAATGCCCAGCATTTGGGGAATGGCTGAACAAGTTATAGCATATGAATGTGTTGGAATATTATTGTGCTATAAGAAATGACAAGCAGGATGCTTTCAGAAAAATTTGGACTTATATGAACTCCTGGGAAGTGAAGTGAGTAGAACCATAAGAACATTTTACAATATTGTAAGGTTGATCAACTGTGAAAGACTTACTTAGCTTCTTGATCAAGACAATGTTCCAAGACAATTTCAAAGGACTTATGATGAAAAATGCTATCCAGCTCCAGAGAGAGAAAACTGATAAACTCTGAATGCAGAGTGATGCATACTTTTTAAACTTTCATTATTTTTCCTTTTTTTCATCTGTGTTTTCTTTTACAAGATGGATAATATGGAAATATGTTTTGCATGACTTCACTTACATGGTTGATATTAAATTGCTTGCTTTTTCCAGGAGGGGGAAGAGGCAGGAGTAGAGGACAGATTGGAAACTCAAATTTTTTTAAATGAATGTTAAAATTTTTTTACATGTAATTGGGATATATTTAACAAAATAAATTTTTAAAAAAGAGCATGAGCTTCACAGATAACCAAGAACCAATGAAAATGTTTGTGCAAGAGAATAACATAAGCAGATATAAAGTTCAGTAAAGATTATTCTTGCAGCACAATCAAGAGTAAACTGAAAAGAAGCAAGACTGAAGGTAAAGATGCTGCTGGCAATAGCCCAGGGAAGTTAGCTGGCAACAAGGGAACAAAGCAACAACTAGTCAGGTTGTGACAGTAGAGACAGAACAGATGAATGTGAAAGATACCAGAGAGCTGGATTTGACAGAACCTGGTAACTGAACAGATATGAGAGAAGAGAGAGGACAAAGAATAGAAGATAACCCCAAGTCTATAAATGAGAGAGGACAGGAGGCTACACTGGCAGAAGTCAGTTTTAGAGGAAAGGTGATAAGCTTGTTTTTGCTCTACAGTAATGCATGTATTTTCTTGAAGTATAATTAAGGTTCAGAAATAAAACAGCAAAATGTTCCCATAAATAGCTTATGCTTTATTTCATCAGTTTTGCTGTGATGAAGAAACCACAGTTACCTCATAAGGGAAATCATGATAAAGAGTTAGAGATATTTTATTAAAACCCCCTCAACTGCCATCATCAACCTAACCCTTACATTTATTCTTTTTTTTTTGTTAATTTATTTTGATTTATCAACAATCACTTCCATAAGCTTTTGAGTTTTAAATTTTTCTCCCTCTCCCTCCCCTCCCCAAGATGACATGCAATCTGATATAGGCTATACATATACATTCCTATTAGACATATTTTCACATTAGTGATGTTGCAAGTAAGAATTAGAACCAATAGGAGGAACCATCAAAAAGAGGAAACAAAACACAACAGAAGAAAAAAAAATAGCAAATAGTATGCTTCGATCTGCATTTAAACTCCAAAATTCTTTCTTTGGATACGGATAGCATTTTCCATCATGAGGCCTTTGGAGATGTCTTGGATCCTCATATTGCTGAGAAGGGTTAAGACTATCAATATTAGTCATCGCACAACGTGGCTGTTACTGTGTACTATATTCTCCTGGTTCTGCTCACTTCACTAGGCATCAGACCATACAAGTGTTTCCAGGTTTTTCTGAAGTCTGCCTGCTTATCATTTCTTATAGCACAATAGTACATTTATTCTTATTATCATTATTGCTGACCATTTCATTATATGGTATGTTGGCTATAAACCATTATAAAATTTACTTTATTACTGATAGTTTCTGTCTTAAATATTTCACTAAAGGGTTAATTAAATTCTGTGATTTAAAAAAAAATAAAAGTTCCATGTCCTCATAAAGTTTCACAGAATCCTAAAAGAGATCTTAGAGATAATCTAGTCTAAATCTGTGCAAGACAGATGCTAAAAACATTTAAAATAACTCACATTATAAAACATATTCACTTATAATGCCCGAGACCTCCCATTCTTCATAAGGATACATGAAAATTATTTTTTTAAAATACATCAAATAAACTGATTTGTTACCATTGCAAATAAGACATTTTTCCTAATTTGGCTGATCTAGTAGTAGTGGAAAACATCAGATTAAAGCAAAAATGAAATCTGGTTAATAAGGAAAGTAGGCTATGTGGGCATTTATTTTGTAAATGAACAGACTCTCAGATAAGCAGACTAAATGGAAGAGGAAGAATTAAAAGGGCAAAATAATTATTTCAAAATTATGATCCCTTGATTCCATCATGCTCTGAAAATATGTATTTTTTCCCCCTTGGTGAGGCAACTGGGGTTAAATGACTTGCCCAGAGTCACACAGCTAGTGAGTATTGTGTGTCTGAGGGCAGATTTGAACTAACGTCCTCCTGACTCCAGAGCTGGTACTCTCTCCACTGTGCCACCTAGCTGCCCCATGCTCTCAAAATATTTTCCAATATACATGTAATACGGTATTTTAAAATTTCATTGAAGACCAAGATAGTTCTTGGTGGTGGCACTCACTTTCTTTTACATTGTTTAATATTGCCATTTTTAGTTATCACAGCAGGATAAAAACATGCTTTTCACATTTATAAAAGGGCTTATTTCTTTCTTACATTAGCATATTACAAATGGTTTCCACTTAACATCTTTAAACTTGGCAGGTAAATTAAGACTAATTCTATTAATCTTGGGTGTTTCTCAAGCTTGAAAAGTTAGATGAGAAGTTAATTAAAAATAAGTGAAAATATTGTATCACTTAGTGCATGTGTAGCACATAATTTTCCTAACTAATTTAAAAATTTAGTTGTGAAGATTTCCAGAGCCACACAATGATCACACATTGAATTTCAATGATCTCACACATTCTGAAGCAAACACATTAAGTCTAGGGGAAAAATATATCTAGAGTCCTGAACATCTGAATATCACATTGCGCTCATTTTATTCTCTGAGTATGAGTTTTGACTTTAGTACTTCCACTCCAGCCCCCTACCCCTAGGGCTTTTTTTTTTTAAATTAAGGAAACATATCACCTAAAACTATGCTTCTGCAATGTCACACTTGAGACTTAAAACAAATAAATTTTAGTTATAATTCCCACTGAAACCACAGCTAGGGATAAGCAAACTTGCCTGCCTTTTGAATTTGAGCAAAGTATTTTTTCCACCAACTCTGGGGATTCAAATTTAATGCACTCAAAAACAGCATTATACTCAATTTTATCTCATCTTTAAAAGATCATTTAAAAGATACCAATAGAAAGTTTTTGTTACTTGGCCTTTTTGCCACCAAGAGATTGCTTTGGGAGAGCAGACTTAGGCCATTTTTAACTTCTTTCCTAAGAGACAAGAGGGTGTGTTTGTGTGCAAGGAAGATGGAAATGGGGAAAGAAAGTTGTTTTGCAATTTTTCCAACCATAAACAGTGAAGCTCCAAACTAAGAACAAGCTGTTTTCCTCTATTTCTAGCCAGAACTTGACAAATTACAAAAATGCTATATTTTAAGGATGAGATGACACATCATATACTTAAGTACAAATGCTTGGGAGACACACAAGAACATGAAACTACAGCAGTAACCAACACTTGGTACTGCTTGACTTTTGCACATCCTCTGAACCACAGAGTTACAGCAATAGTATTCCTGTCGTGATACATATGCACTCTATTTCAGCTGGATTTTGCAATCCTGAATGGAACCCAGTAGGAAGTAAGTTGCATCCTAGGAGTCACTTGCAATTGAATATAAGAGCTGATTCACTCCCCAGCTAATACCTCACAGGAAAAGAAGAAAAAAAACCCCAGCCTTCTATGTCTACTTCCTCTGTCTCTTTCCCATTCCCTTATTATTTGGCAGACAAACTGAACCAAAAAACCTGCTTTAACTGTACTAGACCAACCCATCAAGCAAATATGGATTAGTTGAGAGCCAGGAAAAGCACTTTGGAAACCACTTGCACCTAATAAAAACATATTTTTAATTTAGCTAATATGAAACCCAAAGCAATTCTGCCCAAGTGGAAAAGATGCTTTATTTATATTTATTTATGTGGATTCTTAATTTAGACTGGATTCATGTGTCATGAACAAAATTGCTATTTTATAGACTAATATGTACATCTGCGCTACACGTACCCCAAAGGCTCCACACAACTGTGGGAGAGTGGTCAGGAATAATTAGTAACAATAGTTCACAAAAGCTACACAATTAGGATTTTCTTTAAATAAACAATATGAAGATTAGGGTTCAAATCTTGTTGAGGTGGTATAAGGAGCAGAGATACAGGACTTGGAGATGAGGAGACCCAAGTTCAAATCCTGCCTTACTAGCTATGTGACTTTCGGCAAGTCACTTAACTGACACCGGCCTCAGTTTTCTCATGTGTCAAATGAGAGGGATATAGTATTTGGTCTATCTGGTCATACCTAGTTCTATATCTATGATCTATACAGCACACATTAAGCTTTAATATTAGTAATTGAATATTATGAATAATCAGAAATTTCCTTTTAGGGAGCAATTTCTAGAATCTCATAATCACAGACAGCATCAGAGATGGAAGGGAACCTAGAAGCCATCTAGTACAACCCCCTCATCTTGTAGAGGAGGAAACAGAGGTCCAGAGCCTACAATCACACAGGTAACAGTTCTACAGAGGTCAGAAGCAAAATCTGAACACAAGTCCTGTGGCTCCAGAGACAGTCCTCCTTCTCAAGTGCTCACTTTTATTTTTTCCCTAATAAGATCCTAAGGAACATACATGGCTACACTCGTTTAACATGAGAATCCTATATGAACTGTGTTAAAAAAAAAAGGTAAAATTCATTAGTAAACTATCTTATTAGAATGTTATTTTTAAAAGAACCTATTCGGAGGTAGCAGCATGGTACAGTGCAGTCAGAGGAACTGGGTGGAACACTCAGCTGTGTCACTCTGTCCTCTGTTCATTTGTAAAATGAGGGGATTAGACTGTTGTTGGTTCAGTCTTTTCAGTCTTTGTGACCCAATTTGTGTTTTCTTGGCAAAGACACTGGAATGGTTTGCCATCTCCTTCTCCAGCTCATCTTACAGATGAAGAAATGGAGGCAAACAGGGACGAAGTGACTTGACACACACTTAAGTGTCTGAGGCCGGAACTGAACTCAGGTCTTCCTGACTCCAGGCCTGCTGCTGCTCTATCTACTGCATCACCTCACTGCCACAAGGGGATTGGAGTAAATCACCTCAAAGGTCCCTTCCAGATCTGAATCTCTGAGTCCATGATAGAGTCAATATAAATACTGAAAACATTTTCTAGTATAAAAAAACAGCAAAGTCAGAAGATTAAACTACTCTCAGTTTTGCACCTGAAACCATATATTTAATGAGGGTCTCTGAGTAACAGATGCACATGACTGAAAACGATCACCTTGGGCACCTGGGAAGAGAAGTTTCTGCAGCTACAATCACTGACCAATCTTTCCCTGCCTTAGAAAGGACTGACAAGTTACTGGCCAGAGTTGTGGTGGGAAGCACGCCAAACTGGAGCAATTGTGATCAGCTCTTAGACCTCTGCTTGCTAAGATATCTAGGTGGCAAAGTTTAACTTCTCATTCCTCCTGTATTACAGCTATTTGAAAAGGGCAATATTTAAGGTGTCAATACCTTAATATACGAGTAATGAGACAGACTGAGTGACAGCAAAAGATCTTAGTGGAGGTATCATGATCACCTAAAAGATGTTAGCCTCCAGCTAAAACGGGGAAAGTTCTCTGATTATAGTATTTCAATACCTGACAGAAGAGATCTGACAGAGGAATCAAGATGTGGAGGTTGCAGCTTCATTTCTAAGCCTCCAGAGAAGGAAAAAAAAAAAGCATAGCTTTTGAGGTTTGCAAACAAGTAACCACCAGAGGCAGGACTCATAGGTCTGTCCCGACTCCAGGCTTAGTGTTTTTTCCACTACCTCATGTCGGATAAAAGAAGGAAGTCACAGAGAAAGAGGAGACCATATAACCTTTGAATCAGGTAGCCAGAAGACTAGAATGGGAAGGCTTGGCCTTTCCAGAACTTCTTTGCCTCTCAGGCAATGCTCAGCCCTCTTTCAGCATAGTACTGACTAATTGGGCATCGTAGAGTGGCCTCATTTATGAACTGACGTCTTAGTATTTGGATTTGAGAAGAGATCACAAGCAATGTGATCAATTAACAAATATTTAAAATGCCTACTACATGCAAGGCACTCTGCTAAGCATTACAGATAGAAAGACAAGCCTTGCCAAGCATTGCAAGCCTTTGATACATTAGACGTCTTTTCTTCTTCAGGTTGAACATTCCTAATCCTTTCCTAGTCCAAGTCGCCTTCCTCTTGACATGCTAGTTTCTCAGTGTTGCTCCTCAAGTGCGGCATCCAAAACTAAACATCATGTGACTGACAGGATCTGACCAGCACAGGGTACAGGGACACCATCAGCAACCTTTTTCTGGACTGCTATTATACAGAAGCAGCCTAAGAGTTCATTAGATTATATTTATCTGTCGTTTCACTTTAACAGCAGTCGTGATGGTGACAATGGCAGCTGATGTTTATGTAGCTCTTCAATGTTTGCACAGCACTTTACATAATATTATCTTACTTGATTCTCAAAACAAGACATGACACAGGCAGTATGACTTGAGCATACAGATACCCAGGCTCAGAGAAATTAGGTGATTTGCCTATGGTCTTACATCTATGGTATTATAACCTAACAAATCTTATGCATTGAAATCCATGGAATTATGCAGATACTCAGCCTTAATAATTCTTTGTAATTAAAGTTCTACTCAGATCCTTAACATTCTTCTGCAGTTTCTTGAGGTTTAATTTACTGTCAAAAATAACAACTGCTTTTTAGTTGTACTCAGTTTGAGCATTTTTTTAAAAAATATTTCTGTCCCCGGAGAAAATCTATGTCTCTTAATTTGGTTCTGTCTGCTTTTAGCTTGTCCCACATCTTTATGTCAGCTATCATATTTTGGCTGTGATTAGATGTTTTTGTCTTAATTCCACTACAAGATTCTAAAATCCGTGATAAAGGGACCCAGTTTTATTCATCTCTATTTACCACTGTAGCATCTAGCATCTAACAGAGTGGAGAATATATAAGTTTTCACTCAATGTTTGTTAAATTTAATTCTCCCATCTTGCATTTGGTCTGTTTTTCTTTAGTCCCTGAGCCAGTGCAATGCAGGGGAAAGAGATTTCCACAAAACAGAAAGATCAGTCAGGAGATGCAGAAAATAATGGGCCTTTATTTGACAAGTTCTCCTTACACAACGGAAGATTTGTAGCTTAATTTGAGACACCCAGGGGATAGGGCAGACGGGTGGTAAATGAAGAGGGGGCAAAGATACATCCAGATCACTGTCACTGGTGGTATGGGATACCCAAAAGAGAGTTATCCAGTCCTTGGGTAAAATTATTTTCAGGATACAAAAGGAAGGAAATTGAGAGGTATCCTCTGTCTCAGTATCCCATCTTAGGTCAGGACCTCAGCACTCCTCCTAGTTAAGTAGGTATATGCCTTAGTTCTAGCTCATCCCCAAAAGCTTACTCCCTAAATCAATTAAGGATCAAGTATTTTCTAGGGAGGGGCAGTCTCTTACAAGTCTGATTGTTTCCCCAACTCCGATATTAGAAGCAGAGAGGCACCAATTATAACACAATTTTTGATTTGTTTTGTCATTACTCAACTGATGGGTAATCACTTTGTTTCCAACTGAAACTTGTAGGCACTGATTTCTGGATTTGTTTACAGACCAGAAAGCTATATTCCTTCCTTTATAATTCATTGTTAAATGATCCTTCTGGCTGACCTGACTTTGATTTGTGCTATTTACCCTTCTGCTTACTGGGCTGACATCTATCTGTGACTATGTGACTTTGACAAGTCTGGGATTAAATCCTATTCCAACATGTGCCACTGACTTTTTTTTTTCCCCGCTGACTCTTAATGGCAGAATCCTGATATGTGCCTATACATATACATACACTGCTGACTTTATCTGTTCAGACATTGGCAAAAAGCATCCATAGTAAAGATAGTGAGTATAGCATGAATCTTTATTGAGCCATGAACTAACAGAGAAGCAAGATGTAAATTGGTAAAAAGTGAGCAGTGACTACACTTCAATCTTTCAAATTATACTTCTCATTGGCTAACTCATTCAAACTTTAAGTCAAGGATAAGCTTGCCTTATATTCCATCACTGGGAAAAGAGGCTAGGAAATAATCTTGAATTGGCACTTTTCCTTTTACCATTATAATGTGTACTTTTCGTATTTATCAATCCATCAAGTCCATTGTTTCCTAATTTTCTATTATGTCCATCAAACATTAATTAACAATATCTATTCTACTTTAGAGTGATATAATCATAAAGATGGTTTACAATAGTAACTTCAGTGTTGATTTCATTCATTTATTCATTAGCAAACATTTATTCAACACTTCATCTTGTGCAGAGCATTGTGGTAGTCACTGCTGGAGATACAAGGTTTAGATAAGACACAGCCTCTGATCTGATGGAGCTTATAATTTATTAAGGAGATGATATATCCACATGGCTAGCTATATTAGACAGTATTGCAATCTATTCAAACTACTATTAAAATTTTCTAGGAGATTTTAAGTATTTTAATCCTTACCTAATGTATGGGAGTAAAAGCACTTTAGAACTCTTTTAATCTCCCTTTTCAAAGCAGAACAACTTTGATTCTTGCTCTGGGAAGTAAGTTTAGAGGCATTTAAAACAAAAACAAAAAACAATAGATCCAATAGTCCACTTTTGACTTTCAGAATTGTTAAACATGGGAATGCATTATCAAGAAATATTGATACATAGAATACATTAATAAAACACTTATTATGAAATAAACATTATAAAAACTATTAAACACAATTTGATCAATGAGTTCACTTAGATGATTAAATACAGTTCTGCCTAGAATCAGGGGAGTGGGTGAGATAAGCCTGAGTTTCATTTTATTACATGGATTTCATTCTAGGAATTATCAAAATCAGGAAAAGAAAATGGAAATTTACTAGCTTATTTTTTTCCCTTCTCACCCTTAGTCTTAGCTTAAAGCAGGAATCATAAGTTCAACCATAATTTATAGTTAGACAGGTTTTATTCACCGACTGTCTAACAATCCAGTCACAAAAACTGAGGCTTAAAAGAGCAAGAATTAAGCATGCCTCTGACTGCCTTAAAGAAGGTAGACATAAATAAAAAGGAAGAGGATAAAACTGGGACAAAGAAGTGGGGAGTAAAGGAATGGGGGCTCCTGCAGCAGCATGTGACCATCAGCAGCTTGGCTTTGATACTCTGATAGCGATCTCTTTGGTCCTTTAAATATCTTGAGCATACCAATACAGCATTAAGACTGTCATTCTATTGGCTCTCATTCTTATTTCGTGATTGGACCATCTCATTTTTCAGCCCTAAATCTCCTCAACGATATTTTTAATGCTACTTCTTGTGGACAAGTGATCACGGTAATATGTAGCAGCACATCATGTGTCCTTCTCATCATCTTCTTTGTTACCTACAAATTTTGACTTTTCTGAGATCATGGTGGTATTTCATGATTTGTATCCATACTGCACCACTAGACAAATACTAGTGTTAAAAAACTGGCATGAGATATTAAATGGCTTGGCCTGCTATTTATAACTCTTTGGTTTAAAAAACAAAAAAAGGCTCTAGAGAAACCTAAGACCCTTATCTGTCCTGGTTGAGAAATGAATGTTGCTCCAAGAAAATTTAATGATAAAATATTTATCATTGATACAGTAATATTTTATCAGTAGGGTTATAATAACTTAATATTTGGGATAATCTAGATATGAATTATCAGAAATTATTTTGCCCTATGGATTTTCAGGATTTTTATTATGAATATGGGAAATATAGGGTGTCCCAAAAGTCATAGTGCAGTTTTATGCCCTTCAAGTTTAAAACTTCAGTAAGACTTTTGCCACACCCTGTGTAAGAAGAAACTGGACCCAAGACTTTCACATTTATCTTCATTTTTATATGATGTAGGTCTATGATGTTCAGACTATGACAGGCAGTTTAGAAAATAACAAGATTTACAGCTAAAAGTACCTTTATAAGTTATCTTATAATAGTTATCTAATACAACCCCCTCCTTTTACAAATGAAGAAACTGAGGCTAAAAAAGGTTAAGTTACTGGCTCAGACTTACACAGGGAATAAGTGGCAGAAGCAAGAACTGAACTGAGGTCCTCTGAATTAAAATCCAGCGATCTTCCCACTGTTCCACCCCCACACACACATCCGGCAAATACTCCAGATGAGTGAACTGGGGCCAACATTGAACAAGACAAAGAAAGCAGGGCTGGATTTGAGAAACGGCATAGTATTTTCAATACTTCATTCTTTCCCCCAACTTCTCTCTGAAGCAAAATCCATCCTTTGAAACTATGAGTATTCTCCTTGTGGCTCCATATGGTTGTGAATTGTGGAATATCACAATTTCCAAGGAAACAAATTGTGGTCCACTTGTAGGGCACTGGAGTGATACATGCTGGCAGCATGGAAGATCGTTAAAAAGAAAGGAAACCTCAGTCATATAGTGAGAATGGGGGATAACAGATGGAAAGACTACATGTTCTACTGTGTCTGTGCAATGTCAAGAGACCCAGAGACAAGCCCATGTAGACTCCCTGTGAAGGACTAATGAGAAGTTATAGACTAGAACTGTACAGGATGAGGCAAGGATGGGAAATTTATTATTGTAAGCTTACTCACCCAAACTGATAAGATCACAATTGCATTTATGTATATTTACCTACTCTTCATGTTCTCTGTTTCTATTTCTCTCCTTTTTCCTTCCCCTAATCATTATATATGTATAATATATATAATATATATGTGCATATGTGTATGCATATACATATATACATATATATGTGTGTATACACACACAGAGGTTTGTTTTTTTCCCCCCTCAATCTTAAGGAGGAAATTGTGAATTTTTTTCCCTAGATCCCTTTATTATTTTGATTTTGCTAGCTTTACTGGACACATGTATTTCTCACAAGTATATTAATTTACTAATTATTTAGTATTTTACTGAAGTATATGGATAATTATAATTTTTGTTGAACTCATTACTCAATGCTTCCTAACACACAGCTACACTTAATTTCTCACAGACATAGTTAACTAACTTGCATATCTGTCAATAATTCTAATCCCCAAGAGTAGTCAAGAGTATATACCTCCATCTTGGAATAGTGTTTTTGGCCTAGCAACTGGTCTTATTGCTGAATGGTGGTAAGTGGTGGTTGAGGGTTTATACTTAACCAAAATTATACGGAGGCCAAAATGATCTATTTTTCCTATTTCATTTTCTAATACATTGTTCATGAAAGCATTGTTTTAAAAAAATGAAAAGTGAGGGCTGCTTATATAGCATAAATGGTAGTAAATTATCTACTTATAAGCTTCCTTTTCCTATACAAAGACATCTAAGTCATCCACAGTTGTTGGATAAATTCAAGTGATGAAACTATTGTTTCAATACTTTTTAACAGTCTTATCATTTGCTTATTCCTCAAACAAGTAGAATGAAAAATGTGTGAATGCACAACTTCTTAAAAAGTGTAACATGGCAGCCTTCCTGATTACTGAATAACAGCCTGAAGCAGTCACTTTCTTTGCTATTTTCCTAAGCTCTACAAACTCTCCTATACTGTCTCCCCATCAAGGTTCTTTCACTTTTAACAGAATTCAAAAACTGCTATTTCAGCTTCAGCAAACAATTACTATTTCAATACCCCTACTGGGTTCAATTCACTTTTAAATTTCACTTAAGTTTGTTCACAGAATACAAAGGAGGCCACTTTGAGAATCTGTATCAATATGTTTTTGTAAATTCAAATTCTTCATCAGAACTCATAGGTAAACATGGCAATGGACCTTGATTTTCTCCAAGCCTTCCTTAACGTCTGGCTTTTAACAGACTTCCTGGTATAATCAACATTAAAATTCAAAATCTTAAAATGGAATAATGCTCTGGCCCCCAGGTTGAATCAATTATTTAGAAGTCAGGAAGATGGGAAAAATATTACCAACATCAACTTGGCTTTCTGGGGGTAAACTTGAAAATTCTCTAGCAAATGCACAGATTTATTATGCCAAAGTCAGGCTAAGGATCTGAAACGAGCTTTCTTTACTAATGGAAAAAATATGACAGTAAATACTCTCAGAAACTTCTTCATTGACTTGATATTTCACCACAATGCTCAAAAGTTGGTTGGAGGTACTAGGGTAGTGCTAGATACCAGTCTGCCAGAAAGTCCAAGTTTCACTATACATTTCAAAGAATTTCCTTTAGCACTTTAACCTTTATCAACTTAATTAGAACATCATATTGCCAATGAGTTGGAAAGTTCTTAATCAAAATAGCACATAGGAATAAGCTGTTACATCTGCTTTCTTAGAATAAAAACTTGGGGTGTTAAGGCTCACCTTATACATTCTTAGTTAATTTAAGATTTGAAGGCAAAATTGGTAGGACTTTCTGGCAACTTAATTTGTAATTATGCCATTGAATCTACTCCAGAACACTTAAATAATGTCATTAAAGGAGGGGAAAAAAAACACAACACTACCATAAAATATACCTTTATGTTTTAAGGTTAACCCCCACCCCCCACTTCAATAGAGAACTTTAAACAACCAGGTGTATGCATAGAATATCATGCAGGGGTAATAATGACATCTGGTATTTACATAGTGGTTAAAGCTTACAAAGCTTTTTGATCATCATAATCACCCTATGTGGTAAGTGCTGGTATTATCCTGATTTTACAGATAAGGAAACTGAGGTTGGGAGGGTAACTTGCCTAGAATACTTGAAATGATATTCAAAACTATGACTTCTTATCCATATCTATGACTCTATGTCATATCTATAACTCCATATCCAACATCCCACTACACCAAATTGCCTCTCATATGGATCTGTGTCATGGTATATTATGTGTGAATACAGAGTTTGCTGTTATAGATATATATGTTAACAAACATGTCAATACATATTGATAGTGTGATTTATCCTAGTTAACTAAATAGGTTTTCATCTCACTGGTGACTTTTATTCTTACTCACGTATTTTAATTGACAACCGAACTGCAGGTAATGATTTAGCAGGGGAACAATGCATAGATAATGACATTTCTGAATAATTACCTCTTCTCCAGTTTCCCTTTAATATTCAAAGTTATATAATACTTCCAATATACTCAAATATTCTTTTAAAATATGTGAAAAGGAAAACTTAATATCAGTCAGCACAAATCTAAGGTTTAAAAATAGAATGTGATGTATCATGGGCCAATCAACCAATCAATCAAACATCAAACATGTATTAAATGCTAATGTATTCTGCACTGTGCTAGATACTGAAGATACAGATACAGAGAATGAACCAAACCCTGCTCCTGAGGAGCTTACATTCTTGTGGGAGAGACAAGTATGTGTATGTGTCTTTGTATACATACACACATACAGATAAACTATAAAGAGAATAAATACAGACACATAAAAAAGTATATATCATCAAGTGGTAGGGGCGAGAGGTAAATCGGTAAAAGTTTCTTAAAGAAAAGGATTTTCTGAGCCAGAGGTCAAGAGGTAATGAATTCCAGGCATCAGGAATGACCAATACATAGGAATGGAGATAGAAAATGCAGTGTTGCTTGTAAAGAACAAAGAGAAGGCCTGTTTGAAAGAACCACTAAATGTGGGAAGAGAAATAATATCCAGCAAGGCTCAAAAAATAGGTTGGATCCAGGATGTAAAGGCTTGGAAAGCTAAACAGAGGAGTTTATATCTGATCTTAGGGGCGATAGGAAGCCCCCTAAGTGGAATGAGCAGGGGAGTTACATTGTCAGAACATTTAAGGAAAATTACTTTGGCAGCAGTATGTATGATAGACTAGAATGGACAAAGGCTAAAGGCAGGGAGACTTATTGAGGATTGTTGCAACAATCTAGGTGAGAGGTGATAAGGACCTGAAACGGTAGTAGTTATGTAAGCAGAGACAATAGTTTAAATGTAAAAGGTATTGTGGAGGCAGAAATGACAAAATTTGGCAAGTGATTTGGATATGTGGGGTGAAAGAAAATGAGGACTTGGGGATAATGCCAATATTATGAACCTGAGAGACTGGAAGGATATGGAGTCTTCAACAGAAAAAGGGCAGTGTAAAAGAGGGGAGAGATTGGCAGGCGAAAGATAATGACTTCAGTTTTGGACACCGTAGGCTTAAACATCTCTGGGACATCCAGTTTGAAATGTCCAATAGGCAACTGGAAATAGGAGGATGAATCTCAGGTGAGAGAATGGGGGTGGATATAAAGATTTCTGAGTCATCTGCATAAAGATGATATATAAACCCACAGTGTACAATGAGGTTACCAAAAGAAGAGGATCTAGACCATGATCTTGGATAACACCCAGAGTTTGGCAGCATGATATGAATGATGAGCAGAAGAGAAAGGATTGTCAGATATGTAAGAGAACTAGTAGAGTGTAGTGGTATGAAAACCCAGGGAGGAGAAAGCATACAGAAGGAAAGAATAGTCAACAGTGTCAAAAGTGGCAGGTAAGTCAAGGAATATGAGGACTGATAAAAAGTCTAATTTGGCAATTAGGAGATAACTGATAACCCTGGAGAGAGCATTTTTGGGGAAGTGATAAGGTGGGAATCCAGATTACAGAGGGTTGAGAAGTGAGTAGAGGAGAGGAAGGAAAGGCAGTGTGTAGACAGCTTTTATGTTACAAGTTTGAGGGGTGGTTTTTGTGTGTGTGTGTGTGTGTGTGTGTGTGTGTGTGTGTGTGTGTGTGTGTGTGTGTGTGTCTGTGTTTTGATTTATTTTGTTTTGGTTTTGGATGACTAAGACGGGTATATTTGAAGGCAATAGGGAAGAAGCCACTGATGGAGTGAAACTAAAGACTGAAAGGGGTGAATAATTGTAAAGGCAATCTCCCGGAGAAGATGTGAGGGGATGAGGTCAAGAAGAGATGTAGAGTTACCCTTGGCAAAGAGAAGGAACACTTCATGGTCAGAGACTGAGGCAAAAGAGGTGAGGATGATATAAGGAAGTTATGAGATGAAGAGAAATGGAGAAGGGGGAATTCATGTTAAATGACTCAATTTGCTTAGGAAGTCAAAGAGATGGGGAAAGGGCAGTTCAGGAGGGAAGGGAAGGCTTAAGAAAGAACAGCTTCTGTGGGAGTGAGATAAGGATTCAATAGGAATACAAGGACTACCTTGTTAAGGCAAGGGCCCAGTTGAAGTTGAAGAACATGAATTTATATCGTACCAGTCAGCATGGTTGTGCAACTTCCTCCAGGTTTGGATGAGGTGGAGGATGGGACTAATGCAAGCAGAGCTAAAACGAATTCACTGCCACTGGAAACAGGCTAAATATCCACTGCCATAAAGAGATTTCTAAATAAGGAAGGAGGCTGGTTATCTTAATATCTTCTTCAGGTATATTCCAGGCTGAGATTCTACAGGGCATAAATGGAAATAGGAGGAATGATTCCTTATGAAGGAATCTTATTTCTACACAAAGATTCCATTTTTTAGCATTGCTTTCTAGGGTTGCTATCAAACCAATTGTATAAGAATTGGGAAATGTCACTGATCAAAAAGCCAGTGACTGAAAGAAGTTTTGGCTGACTTGAAAATGAAGGTAATCCAATTAATATCACTAATGTGTTGAAATGTAACCAACATTATGACATAACTGTACCTACCATTTATCTACCTAAAAATCATCTTCAATCTTTCATAAGTTTTGTACTCTAACATTACTTCTCATGAAAAGTACTAATAATAGCTCTTCGTTCCATAAACATATTTTAGAATGGTTTTTAAAAAATTTGTTTGTGTAGAACAGTTCTAATTCAACAGATGCAGGTGCTTGTCAACAAGGGATAAAAAATTATTATAGAGCTTGTACAAGCTTGCACTGCAGTGAATTTTGCCAGATACCTTTCTTATAACCAATCTTACTTCTTAGGTTAGAGATTGGCCCAAACAAATACCATGTTGATCTGAAAACAGGCTTTTCCAAATACATATAATATTTACTTTAAGTAAGATTTCATTCTAAGGTGCACTCTATTCATGAAACAGCCTCCACGAATCTACTGTAAAGCTATATATTAAGGCAATGGCTACATTTTTTTTTTGGTTAGGCAATGGGGTTAAATGACTTGACCAGGGTCACACAGCTAGTACGTGTTATATGTCTGAGGCCGGATTTGAACTCAGGCCCTCCTGAATCCAGGGCCGGTGCTCTACCCACTGTGCCACCTAGCTGCCCCCAATGGCTACATTTCTAACCTACTAATAATCATTGGTGAGGCAGCTAAGGGGTGCAGTGAATAGAGTGAAGGGCATAGAGTAAGGAAGACTCATCTTCCTGAGTTCAAATCTGGCCTCAGACACTTACTAGCTGTGTGACCCTGGGAAAGACACTTAACCCTGTTATCTTCAGTTCCCTCATCTATGTAATGAATTGGAGAAGGAAATGGCAAACGCTCCACTATGTTTGCCAGAAAATCCCCAAAAGGGCATCACAAAGAGACAGACACAACTGAAACAACTCACCAATCACAAAATAACTCTTGGCATGACAGTTATTGTAACTTAAAGATAATGTAAGAGAAATGTGATTAATGTTAAAATCAGAGGTCAAAGAAAGGTACTTAAATAAAATCTTCAGAGTAATGAGTATGCAAACTTCCTATGATCCATTAGCAATCTAGAGATACTACAAAAAGTCTTTTAAGGTATCTCAGAACAATTGTTCACCAATAAAGAGAGGTAGACCAAATCAGTTAGGAACATTTGTCTGCTACTGAGGATATTTCATAGGCATTTTATAAGCTCTAGAACTGCAAGGGAATTTGGTGATTATCTAGTCCAACCCCTTTCCTTTTAAAGATGTGGAAACCAAGGCCCAGAGAGGTTAAGCAAAGTATAGTGATCTGCCCAAAGTGGCAAAGTTATTAAGTAACAGACTAATAACTCCACCCTACCATGACTCCAAGTCCAGTGTTATAGTAACTTGGTTTGACAAAAATACAGTAAAAATGGTAATAACTGATATGTATTTAGCACTTGAAGTTTCATAAAGTGCTTACTTATGCATTTGAAAATCACAATAATCCTGTAAGACAGGTGTTATAGATATCATTATCTCCATTTGACAGATGAAGAAACTGACTGACAAAGGGTGACACACCCACTTTTATATAGCTAAGAGGTTTTGGAGGCAGGATTCAAATCCAAGTCTTTTGGACTCCAACTCCATTACTTTACCCACTACAATACATGATACCACCTCTCTGGGCCACCTGAAACATTTGACAGAAAAATAATAGCTACCTTTATATGGCCCATCATTGATTTTTTTTGGCTCTCTCATCATATTTCACTCAATAGATTCTTAGTTTTAGAGTATACACATGATACAGGAAGCTTTCCTTCTTGGCTTCTCAAGCTCATATCATTCATCACTCTCCCTTACTTATTAGCTCTCTCCTCCTTCCCTTATTAGCTTTCTGAGAAAGAGACCTCTGTTGGACTTGAGGCATTTTGTGGAAAACTAAAAGAATAGTCCATTGTTATTCCACCACCTCATAGAAACATTTTGCACCAGGTATGGATCTAGTCAGATAAAGTATAGAGAATAATTAAATAACTGTGGCAAATTTGCCTTACTATTGAAAAACCACCAGCAGTGAAAAAGAACAGATATTAAATAACAAAAAAATGGCTCTTCAAGCTACATTTTCCCCATTAGTTTTCTGAATAACTTCTACTGTCAGAATGCAAGAGACTGAGTTTTTTGTTATTGGTTCGTTTGTTTGTTTGGTCAAAACTCTTGTCCCTGGCAACCCCAGGGTTGTCTGTAGTTAGCTTCTTTCTGTTCTATGATCATACTTCTGCTCAACTTTGGTTGAGCTTATATACACACACACACATATATATGTATGTATATGTATATGTACATGTATATGTGAGATGTTAGGTGACTTACCTAAGGTCAACTAGGTACTAAGTAGCAGAGCCAGGACTGGAACTCAGGTCCTCTACCTCCAAAGTTAGCATACTTTCTACCAGACCATTCTGCCTCCTGTGCCATGTGGTGCTATTCAGGACTATTTTTGAAAAAATGAACCACACTCAATTCAGTTCATTCATTTTCCTCATTATTTCAATCATACACCAACATTTTTAGAAAACTAGAAAATAAAATTTCAATTAAGTATCCAAAAATGTAATTTTAAAAGCCCCCAAAGGCTTAAAAGTACCTGCTTTTATATATGACATAACAAATACTGCAACTTAGACAGCATGATATCATCACTTAAATTCTTGCTTATGTTTCCAGGAATGTACTAGTTTCTACAACTAACATACAAAAGAGACTTCCTCAGAGGCAGATAATTAATACATGACACTGGCTCAGCTCTAGCACTCACTTCACATCACCCTCTCACAAATGTGCAGCAACAAACACGTGTTTACTCTGGGGTATTGGTGAACTATAAGATCACAGTGAAGATGGATGTCTGGTTTATTGTCGACTGCCTAAGTGCTATTTGGGTAAACATCTCACAAAGAAATGTGGCCAAATGCTAAAAGCATAGGAAGTGTCTATTAATACCATTACATGCGGGCAGACAGGCTGTGTGTGTCACTGGACAAAGTTAATTAGACTTGTAGTCAGAAGATCTGGGAGTCAGAGTCCTTCCTGCCTCCACAATTACCAGAAATGTGACACAACCTCTCTGACCTTTTTTTATCCATCAAATTGGGTAATTACTACCTACCCTACCTACTTGACAGTATTTTTGCAAAGATCAAATGAGATATAATATATATGAAAACATTTTTAAGTTGTACAGTGTCAAACAGAAGCCCCTCCATCCCAAAACCCTTAGAATAGTGACCTCAGAGAATTCTGTTCTTCCTTCAAGATGAAACTCAAGCACTGCCTTCCATGGGAAGTCTTTTTTTGATCTCCCTCAATTGCCACGGCTTTCCCTCCCAAATGACTACTTTATATTAATTTATTCTGTATATGCTTCTGCATATTCCTGTTGTCTTGCCCATTAAAGCACGAGCTCCTTACATTGAGGGATATTTGTTGTATTAGGATAACTGTATTTAAGGCAGTGCCTGGCACACAGAAGAGCTTTGTAAATACTGGGTGACTGATTGTTACTAGAGTCAAAAGAGACTGCAGAGATCATATATTCCAATGCACTCAATTTATAGGTGAGGAAATGAAAACGAAGAGAGGTCAAATGAAATGGCACATACAGCAGGAGAACTCAGAACCAGAATCCAGCTCTCCTGAGGTGACTTTGAGGAGAAGTATGAGAATTCCTCACATGCATGAGAAATTATTTACCTGTTTCTGAGACAGTCCCTTCTGGGGGAGGATTTCACATATCCCCCACCCTAGAAAAAGAAAAAAAGAGTCCCCTCAAACAAATTTAATGATATACATTTTAACCCTGTGAAGCAGAAAATAAAGCCTTTTCAGTGAGTAAATCAATGGCCTCTTTCAATCTGGATTTATCTTCAACAGAAAACAAATGAAAATCATAAACAATAGCTTCAAATTAATAATTATGCTTTTTAAAACTTATGATGAGAACAATGTCCAGGACAATATTTTGATAGATATGTAACAGAACTCTGAGAGTTTCCAAGGAGGGCTTGGCTTTCTGCTACAATCCACTCTGCTCCTTTGAGCAATCTGCTCATGGGCTTGCTGCCAGGCACTTTGGTTAGTCCTCTCTTATGTGTTATTTTTTATTATGCATTAAATTTATGGGTATATTTGTCTTACTTCTCTTACTACGTTACAAGCTCACTGCGGGCAGGGGGTTAGGACTTAGTATTTCTGTATCTCCCCCAAGCACCATGGATGGCACTTAATAAATGCTTTGTTGAAATGAATTGAAGAGAAAGGGCCACCATCATTTATACTTAGTCACCATCCCCTCAGAGTATGACTGGGCTGTCATACTGCAGAGAAACCAGACTGATGCTCCCAAATCCCAGAGGGCAAAACAAAGGGAAAGGGGCTGGCATTACTGACTGGCAGATCTCAGCTAGACAGAAGGGAAATATTTCCCAATAATGAAAGCCATCCAAAACAGGGAAGAGTCTGCTTCAGGAACTATTAAGTTCCCCATCTCAGACCTTGGAGGAGAGGCTGGGTGGCCTGTTACTGGTTGCATGTATTGTAGAAGGGATTCTGGCTTTAGGTAGAGGTTGATCTAGGTTCCTTCCAACTTGGAAATTTCATCACAAAACAGTAACTGATGCTCTATTGATCTGTCAGGTTTTGTGCAAGGCTATCATCTTTTCATCTCCAATTCTTGGTCTGAAATTCATATTTGGACACCTGTATCACCTATTTCTTTCAGCTCTGGAAAAGAAAATAAAAAGAACCAAATCACCAAGTTGTGACTATTCTATGCTTTACTATCTCAAAATTAGCTTCCTGCTTCTCTCCTTGACTCAGGCTTTTCCTGATATGACACAGGTGAAAGATGAATAAACTGATCCCTATAAGAAGTACTAACTGTTCCGCGTATCTAGGGATCAAGGATTTCCAAGAAAAAAAAATAATACAAAACTAATAGTCTTATTGTCAAAGAAAAGCAGTCTGGACTGGTAAGTTCAGAATTGTTTAGTTTTCTCTCTCCTCTTTTTCCCTCCCCTACAGTGCTCACAAGCTGATATGAGATCACTGGTACACTAAGCCAAGTTTACATTTAGTATGATAATGTTTAAACTTTCTCTATCTTGAATAAATGGTTAGTAACTGCAATACAACTGATTAACAATTGTTAGCCTGTTTGAAAGTTAGCTGAGTATTAGTTCTAGATGTGACAAAAAAGGAAATTATTTATGTTTAGAGAATCAATAAGATAACAAAACTCCTTGGGTATGGGACAAAGCCATTAGCAGAGAACTATTTTACCAAAAGTCACTAATTAAGAAGGCAAGAGTTAAGTACACTTTTATTTAGAAGACTTCTACTAAAACTTTTCTCTGATGTCTCACCATGGCACGGGGGTGACCTTGAATTTTCAAAAGCCATGACCCCAGAACTCAGGCTCTGGCTGGTCATACCAAACTGCAAAAATCTTCAGGATGATACTGGCAAGAGACAATGCTTGTTATCTGAATAAGAGTCAACCTAAGTGTGGAAATCCTTATCGGTAGAAAGTTGGCTTCATTGTATACACTAAGATGTAGCAGGGTTGTCATCTTCACTGATGGAATCATATATCTTTTAAAGAACTAAAATATGTTTATTATCAATGTGTAGAAACCACAGCCACCAAACAGCATATTGTATGAAACTAGAGAACTATTTTTTTTTTCCTGAAAACCTGGCATCATAATAAATAGTCAGGTGCCCTACAGCCATTTTGAAAGAGATCCTATCAGATGGGTTTGGTTATAGCTGTATTTAGCACAGGCAAGATTCAGTTAAGTTATTACTTGCTGGACAGGTATCTAAGAAACAGGTAGGGCATCTTTAATCAATGGTTTTCAATGAAGAATCAAAACTAAGTAAGGATGGATTCAGAAATCATTTGGGGCTAGGTTGCTCCCTGGAGAACCTGCATTATCCCTTCCTGGAACCAGATGTAAATTATACTTAAATAATTACCAAAGTAAATGATCATTGCAACTTGTTGAAGAATATTTTTTACAAAGCTGAGCTTAGGTCACATTGCAAAGAATGGCTTTGGGTAGAAGCACACTAAGTATTTTATTTACTCTGTGATAATTAACTTTTCTCCAGATTTCTCACTTTCCAGCAGGACTGACAGGGTAGATAAGCGTAAAAGATGGAGGCCAAAGAGGCTGCATGGGGCTGTATGAGGCTATATGAAATTATAATCAAGATGTAATGCCAAAACATATATTGCATAATACAGACACTCCCCCTCAGACCTCTTTCACAGGAGTAACACTGGATGAATGCAGCCTTGCTTTGATCCACAGGAAGAGGAGGCAGAGAGTGCTGTGATGCTAGCAATCCACAACATGGACAGTTTAAACCTAACTCCATCCAAGAGTTAGAAGGTGAGCTTGAGGAAAAGCACCATTTACAACAGCCTCATCATAAAACAAAGGAAGAGCATGGATATCGTATTTTTGACTGAGGCTGTGACTTGTTTGGTTGACTCAGTAACTCCAAGACTTATTCCTGGTATTTAGCAAAGATTTCATAGTTCCCTTCATAAACTTGGTTCTATTACTTCATGGCTCAATTCCATTTCTAGCAATTCCATCTAAAGTCCCCTTACACTTCTAATAGGAAGAAGAAAATAGTGATTTCTGACTCCTAAAGAGCTATTTGGCAACACCGTATTAAACATCTGCTGCCTTTCACCCCAGAGGGATCTGCATTTCAGTAGCAGATACAGATCTCCCTAACAGAATTTGCTGAGTGTTTCAAGATGAAATGAGTTACAACAGAAAATCATCACAATATATTCAGGATGACATGCAAACAACACTTCTTTACTCAGTTAACATATGAAGAAAATGATAAACAATTATGGTATAGCCTTGAAACAATGCTGTTATCTTAAGGGCCAAAATTTTAAAAATAAGAATTTAGTTAGGAAGTATTTTTCTGCCAGCAGAGATGACACTGAAAAAGTCTTGGATTAGTTTCTATTTTCCATCACTCTTCTGGTGACAATGTTTGAAAATTCTTATAGTTTTTAAAGTAGCAACTTATTTTGTACTTGTGAGGCACAAATGCTTATTCAAAATTGGAGATAAATAAACTGCATTATTTAAGTAAACATCATGATTGTACCTATCTATATACAACTTAAAATGCATCTGGAAACAGTTCCATGGTTCCATCTGAAACTTTACAAGTTGGTTTGATGTATATTTCCAGCTGGACATGGTGGAGGAAGGAACACAAGAAAGTGCCATACTGAAGAAAATGAAGGAAAAAAAACCCCAGAAAATAATTTAAGGCTTTGGTCTTTCAGTCACATGTTTATTAGGTGTACAGGAAAATCGAATTAACTCAATGGTAGCTCTCAAGTTGAAACTGGTTGGGCTAAAAGTAAACACCTGAGTGACAAACTTGGGGATAGTTTTAGTTGAAAGCCTCATTTCTGGAATCTAGACCACTACTGTGCTGACTAAAGATGTGTGACAATGTATGCTTGATTTTGTTCAAAAATTTATTTTAATTCTTCATGGGAAGCAATAAGAATATATAATCACCCAAATCATGTTTGGAAAACCATTTCTCTAAGTAAATATATCACCTGATAAGTACAAAAAAATCAAGTTTCTTTTGACACAATCTAAATAGAAGTTTCTTTGATCATGTAATTTGCATTTCCTTTAAAATTCCCAAAAGCAAGCAATATAATAAAGAGGAAAGGATAATGAACTAAGGACATGATCTGGATTCTAAACCCAGCTCTACTACTGGATGCTGTATGACCCTAAGAAAGTTCTTTAACTTCTCTCTTATGGTGAGTTCATAATTTGCCAAACAATCAAATAATGCCATCTTCATTTTCTACCTCAAAATGGCCAATGGGGAATAAAATGAAATAATTTGAAAGCATTCTAAAAAATTAAAAGAACTATATAAAAATACATTAAGTTACTCATTTTACAGACAAGCAAACTGAAGACCAGAGAAATGAAATTATTTGTCCAAAACACACCACCCATGAGGTGAAGAGCTGGGACTGGAAGGAAGCCAGGCAAGACTCCTAAATTGACTCCTAAGCTAATGATGTTTCCACTCCATCTCACTGCTTCCTTCTCAAAAAGATTTATTTTTTCTATTCTTAAATTTTGAAGCCTATTCTGCCATACTCAAAATGGGAAGTTCAAAGTTCCTCCTCAACCATGTCTACTGTGGGTACTCATGAACTATCCAAGGGATCCTCTAGGGCTTATTCTCTATAAATATCACAGTACTCTTACATGCCATCTGCTTTTACCACCTCCTTTCCATTCTTGGAACCATATAATAAGCTTGAGACTTTTTTAATAGAAAGTGGAAATGGACCCCCTAAAGAGGAAGCATCTTGAGGATGGGGATCCATAGGTACTGCCAAGAGGGAAAGCAACTAGTCCTAATTAGAGGAAAAAAATAATGACTTTGATGATTTGCAACTGCTGCTGAAGAATACTGAGAAGACATATGCTGATCAGACATAAATAATGAGGAAGAATCCTGTCCTCCAAGAACATGCACCCAAAATAGTACAGAAGCTTATCAAAGCTGACAAACAATACCCAATTTTTTTGACTCCTGCAGGGACAAGAAAAAACCTAAAACAAATGTCTAGAGGTTATTAAGTCCTAGGCAAGAAATTAAAGATCTTAAGTGCACATGAGACATTTCATCACTGCTGCTAACTGAAATGAAATAAGGAACTTTAGAAGTGAAAGGTAGATGTAGGAAATGAACAGTTGGTTAAGAACATGCTATAAGAGAAAAGGGGTGAGCTGAACTCCTGTATAAGGGCTTAAGAGGAATATTAGCCAGGGATAAATATATGTATGATGAAAGCTGAGAACAATATAATTTTACAGAGACTTACTTACTGATCTGTTCAAAAGGGTTTTAAACTGAAAAAGAAAAAAAAAGAGGATGGAGAAAATCAGCCATCTATATCTGTTCAACAAAATAGCATGGAAATTAGCAGATAGAATATATATATATATATATATATATATATATATATATACATATATATATGTATATATATATATACGTATATATATATATACACATATATATATGTGTATATATATATACGTATATATATATACATATATATATGTATATATACATATATATATATATATATATATATATATATATACACATATATATATATATATGTATATATAACTGGAGAGGCCCAGTAATTCACAGAAGATAGCATCTAAGAACAAAGCCATTAGTAATTGTATTCATGGGTTCAGATGTCTTAAGCACAAACTTGTAGAGTATAGATAATAAACAATTAAGAATAAAGATCTTAATGGAAGGAGATCAATTCAAGCTTATTGTTATCACTGAGAATTGGTGATACACTATTCATGACTAGAAGATGGCAATGGCAGAGTATATCTTATTCATAAGGGAACAGATCAAATAAAGGGAGTAGCAGAGCAGCACTGCAGATAAAGAAGATATACTCAAGTAAGGAAATCTAAAAATGTAGTGAAGAGAAAATTTGGGTAAGGAACAAGGGAGATAAAAATCAAAGTGATATTGTGGCAGGAATATGATAAAGGTCACCTGACCACAAGGAAGAAATGTATGATGGGTTCTAGAAATAGAAAATAAAGCTGGCAGAGTCACAAAATAGTAGTGAAAGTAGACTTCAAGTATAGAGACATCTACTGGAGCTCTCTCTCTCTCTCTTTTTCTCTCTCTCTCCCTCTTTCTTTCTCTCTCTCTCTCTAGCAGAGACACTGATGAATTCTTAACTTGCTTTAATGATAATTTCTTCTCTAAAAGGCTGAAGAAGCAACAAGAACTATTATTCTGGACTAAATTCTGACCAAAAAGAAAGAATAATTACTGAAGCAAAAATGATGGAAATCCTGGGAGGTAGTGACCATACTATTGTAGAGGTAAGAAAAGCACTGCTTGAAGATAATCTGGCATGAACCCTAGATACCAGTGAAAACCACCACCACCACCACCACCACAACAAAAAGGTTCCTATGGACTAAAATACTGCAGAAACCATTTGAACAAAAGGGATTCAATAAGAAATTCTGAAGGCACAAAAACAAATGGTTCCAAATGGGAAGAAAATAAAACTGCATGAAGAGAACAATGTGGATGCATAGGGAACTCAGCTAACAACTTAGATTTTGAAAAGATACATAACAGAAGATGGAAATAACACAGAGAGGTCAAGATGGCAGAATGAAAAAATGGACTCACCTGAGCTCTTCCAAATTCCCCTCCAAACAACTTAAAATAATGCCTCAAAATAAATTATGGAGTGGTAGAACCAACACCAGCACGGAAAACTTTTCCAGTCTTAGGCAACTTAGAAGGTTGGCAGGAAAGATCTGTCTCACTGAGGTAAGAGTAGAGTGAAGTCCAGTGCAGGCCCTGCCCTAGCAAGCCAGCAGGGACTATGGTTTGCCTTTCTTTTTATCCCCAGTGCTTAGTACAGTGACTGGAACATAGCAGGTACTTAAACGCTTATTGGCAGATAAATGAAAATAAATACAAAGGAGTGGCTCAGTTGCAAGAAAAATAAGAGGAATGCTAAAACCAGAAGGAATTGAGGTTTTTGATGAATGCTAAGGATGACAAAAAGGGCTTTTTGTACTATAGTGGGACAAAAGGATGATCAAAGAAGGAAAAGAACTACTGCTTAAGATGAATGGGGCAATGATAATGGATGAAAAGAAAGCAGACTGTATTTGTATTTTACATCTATTTTCTATACTGGATGTGAAGTATGGGGTATTGGATAGAAGAATACACTTAGAGTCAAGAAGATGTGTATTCAAATCTCTAATATAAATTAGCCATGTTGCAAATTACTTCATCTCTCAAAGTCTTAAGTACCTCCCTAAGATTTGTCCATTATGTCATAGACAGGTTATTTAATTTGCGTTGATGGAGGGAGTTCCCACACTAATGAAATCATATACTGACATTTCTCTACTGAGAAGAATGATCTTCTGACTGACAGAATAAATCAAAGAATAAATTTTAAAAAATAAAATTAATAGGAAACTGAAATCTGACGAGTGTTGATAAGCCAGCACCTAGCAGTTTTCAATTGGCTCAAATGAACCAAATCTCTGGGTATTGAAAGATTTCTCAGATGTGAATGCTGAGCCACAGCTGGAGATCCCTTTAAGAGAATGTAGAACAGGAGAGATATGTCAGGATTAAGAAGGAGAGAGCCCTATGTCTCTTGGGCTATACTCAATTTGAAGAAGGATACTTTTTTTTTTGAAACTGATAAATTAGAGCACAGCTAGAGGAAAGCAACCATAATGGTAAATAGTCTTGAAAAAATGTCACATGAGGAGTAGTTAAAACAAATTGGAGGTGGTCGGCAAGAGGAGATGTCAAGTTATGAAAGCTGTCTTCAAGTACATGAAGGGTTATCATCATGTGGAAGAAGAATGACACTTTTTCTGCTTTGCTTCAGTGGGTACAACTAGGAACAATGACGGGAAGTTAGAAAGACACAAACAGGTTTTACATATGGAAAAACTGGGGGAAATGGCTGAACAAGTTGTGGTATATGCTTGTAACGGAATATTATTTTGCTATTAGAGGTGACAAACAGGATGACTTCAGAAAAACCTAGAAAGACTTACATGAACTGATACATGATATGGATACATGAACTGACACACAGTGAAGTAAGCTGAACCAGGAGAAAATTGTATACAGTAACAGCAATACTGCATGATGAACAAATGTGAATGACTTAGCTATTCTCAGCAATACAATGATCCAAGACAATCCCAAAGGACTCATGCATGATGAAAAATACTGTCCACCTCCAGAGAAAGAACTAATGTCATCTGAATACTGCATACAAAGAATATGATAGCAGCTCTTTTTGTAGTAGCTAAAAACTGAAAATTAAGGAACGCACACCCATTGGGGAATAGGTAGACAAATTATGGTATACAAATGAAATGGAATATTACTGTTACATAAGAAATGACAAAATGGGCAGCTTAATAGAGGAAGACCCTTTTGAAATGTCACAGAGTGAAGTGGGCAAAACCAAGAGAACAATTTATAAAATGACAACATTATAAGGAAAACTTTGATCAATGCAAGGACAAACCATGATTCCAGAGAGCTTTGTATGACATGCTATTTACTTCTTGACAGAGAGATGACAGACTCAAATTGCAGAACAATACATAAATTTCCGCACATAGCCAATGTGGGAATCTGCATTGCTTGCCTATGCATATTTGTAGAGATTGTTTTTCATTGTTGTCGTTTAATTGAGACTGAGAGAGAGCAAGAGAAGAGAGAAGAGACAGAAAATAAATTTTTATTAACTTGAACAGTAATGAAATTAAAAAACAAAATGATCTTACATCCTGATTTTTAACAAGAATACAAAAAAGCAGTTATTTTGTCATCTTGTGCAATGTCTATAGAAAATTAAGTATAAAAAAAATAGCAGGATAGCAACTTGTTCCAGGACCATTTTTACTTGAATCCCATGGGAAAAAATGAGAAAACATCAACATCAACATCATCATCATCATCATCCTTTAAAAAAAAAAGCTGCTAGAGATTTCCTGTGACATAAGTGGGAAATATGGTGATAAAATAAATGGACTTAAGTCTGGTCTTCTGTCATTTTGTCACTGACTAAAGGAAAGCATTTTGCTCTGCAATGGAGGTAAAGCTGATGCTGGATATTAAACTCTATGACTTCAGTGAGATTGCATCTGGTTTCTACAAGGGGAAAAAAGGCTAACTATAATCAATTTTTCACAAATTCCAAAACCAAATTTGACACTTCCATGCCAAAGGAAGGGACATGAAGAATCATACAGAATACTTATCAGACATGAAATTTCTATGAAGTTTGTTTCTAAATCAACATCCTTGAGAGCCCAAGAATCAAGAGTATAAGGAATATCATACAAAATCATATATGGTAATTAATGCAACAATATGGGTTCAACCAAATGCTGACATAATATTTTCCTGAAATTCAAAGAGTCTTTGGCAATATGCTTTCAGTTTAATATATTTTTTCATGTATATGTGTGTGTGTGTGTGTGTGTATATACATATACATATTTTTTTAAGTAAAATTTAAAACCTGACCTGGCTCTAAAAAAATTTAAAGTAAGACTAATTTTCAAAGATTCCATGCAGTTGTACCTAGGCAAGTCTTGACAACAAATTTGCCTGTGAATCTCAATCTCAATGACTGCCCACAAAAGGTCATGGGTAGATACAATTATTTATTTATAAAATTTGGTGGGTGTAAAATGGCAAGTGGAAAAGCCACTCTTTTGCAATTCCTTCAGGAATATGGAAAATCTTAGCTTCACATTTATATAAACCAGTCCTGTAACTCAGATAAATACAAGCTTTTTAGAATAGAAACATTACAGCATCCTTGCTTTTACTCAGCTAAACTTAGAGCACTCAATGATGGGCACATTTTCTGAACTCCACCTTCTGCAAACAAATTTAAAAGTTCTGAAAAGCAACCAAGGCTCTACATCAGAGAGCAAAAGATTTAGAGAACTAAAACTGGAGAAATGTTACAAACAGTACTGTTACTCTATTAGGTGATTTAAACAGTGAGATTTATTGTCTTCTTCTAGTCTAAATTTTAAGAGATGGATTTTCTCAAAGGCTAATTCTCAAAATACTAATTCACTTCAAATTAGGCTTGATGTGCATGAGCCAAACCACACCTAACCACATACTGAAAGCTGAAGCTTTTTTTTGTTGTCGTTGTTGTTACTCTCCTCCGACTCCTTCATTTTAAGGCAGAAAATAGCAATGCTAAGGAAATAGCTACATAGAGTTCTGAGTATGATCATTTGGTTATCTACTGATAGGAAAATACAAATAGATGAAATAAAATGATGAAAAATTTAAAAATTTAAAAATTTCATACAGCCAGCAAATTTAATCTACTGTTCTACTAACCCATTAGTCATAGTTCATAGCAAGAAGAAGTTGTAGATAGTCAGTCAATGCTGTTTGTGACTGATTTGAGACAAATATTCTTTCTCTTACCTGCCTCCTCTTTTAGATCTCATAGTGAATATTGTGCCATATCATAAAGGGATAAGGAAGCACAGAGCAAAGGAGAAGCAGAGTGGCTGAATAACCATCTGCTGAATGATGCCATTCTTTTTAAAAATAAATTCAGTAAGTATAAGGAGGTATAAGATTCACAATACATTTTTTTCCTATGACATGAAATATTTTCTCCGTAGCCTAAGTGGATTGGTGATAGTATATTTTACCATCATTAAGATTAAAATAATCGGGGCAGCTAGGTGGCACAGTGGATAGAGCACTGGCCCTGGATTCAGGAGAATCTGAGTTCAAATCCAGCGTCAGACACATAACTAGATGTGTGACCCTGGGCAAGTCACTTAACCCCATTGCCTAGCCACAAAAAAAAAAAGATTAAAATAATCTCCCTAAAGCACAGATCTGACCAAGTCAGTCCTATAACTAACAATATGTTTGGTGGCTTCCCATTGCATTTAGGACAAAATAAGACTTCTTTGTTTGGCATTTAAAGCCTTTCACAATCTGGCTCCAGCCTACATTTCCGCACTTATTTCATGTTACTCTCCCTCATGAACCGTACATTTCTGCCAAACTGGTCTATTTACTGTTCCCTGCATGTGATATTCCATTTTCCAACTCTTGTGCCTTGGTACAGACCGTCTTCCATGCCTGGAATGCCCTCCCTCTTCACCTCTGCCCCTCTTAATCTCTAGCTCCCGATAAGGGTCAGTTCAGACATCATCTCCTCAGCTCTATACTGATCCTCTCAGTTGCTACTACACCTCTCCAACCTCTTGTTTTATTAATTTTGTATATGTGAGAGAGTAGTAGTCTAAAGACCAAGGCCAAATCAGAGAAAATAAGTCTACAAGGAGGTGTTTAACTAACCGTAAATGATGTGGCCACACCAGGTGATCTCTTTATGAATGAATGAATGAAAGGAAACAACCACATAGAATGAATAATAATTGAATGACTAGTCTGAGTTTTAAAAGACAGTTCAATGAGCCCCGGACATTGACTCAGAGAGGAACCCAGATTTTGGACTCAATGAGCTGACTTCTGAAGGTCACATTGGGGTGACTATTTTTCTTTCCTAAATCATTCAAGGGATTAATTTGCACCTCATAAAAAGATCATCTGGAAAGGCCACACCTTTTACAGTTATTTTCACACCATCTTGTAGGCTCCTTTTCTGAGATTAGGTCCTGACCACTCCCTTAAATTTGTATTTTTATACTGACTTCTGTACTTTTTGTTTCTCCCTAGAACAATATATGCAAATTCCTTGAGGGCAGAAGCTGTTTGGTTCTTGTCACTGTATGCTCCCTACATAGCACAGTGCCCAGCACACAACAGGCACCTAATATATGTCTGCTGGATTGAAATATTAAAATGAGCAAGCTTCAAATCCTCATTTGGGTTAAATTAACATAAGACACACCAGGATAGGAAAGCTGAGATAGAACAAGGGAAAAATAGGCTTAGGAGAAGTACATATGACAGAATGACTCCAGTATTTTCTCCTGAGCCAAGGAAATAGTAGTTTAGTCTCACTGATAATGCCAATTGGAAAGACTTTCTATGAAAGACAAAATGATCAGGGAATATTGACTGCTTTTGCCAGAGGCATATTTATCATCTATTAAAGTTAATGGAAGTAAGAATAAATTGCCCAAGGTAATTTGTTTTCATTATACTTATTTCACAGTAAGAAATAAACTCAAAAGTCAGAAATTTTAAGTTATAACTACCTAAAAATGGAGTTTTAATTAGTAGCAAGCCATTATTTCTAATAAGAGTAATTATACATTGCCTACATTTAGAAAGATAATACCACAAAAAAAAATATACAGCTATTTCCACTGCTAATTTACATAATGGAAAGTGGAAAAGTTTCACATGCTGTTTCCATACCCCAAGCCAAAATATATAATTATCCTTGCCAAACATTTAGGAATTGACAGAGGTTGAATGCATGCATATAGCTTCCATGGCCATCTGCTTTAGGCACTTACATGTAAAGGGATGAGCGCAGATTTAGTCCTATGATCCTCTAAAATCTGATACACATTTTTTAGTTAACATAGAAATAATTCACTCATCTACACAGTCATATTTTTAATGTCATCTTTACTGATTATATGTAGTCAATTTTGGATTTTCTCATTTAGATGAAAAGTTAGGAAGCACCATAAAAATGTACACGAAAAGACTAGAATGCGTTCTGAATAGTTGTTTTTTTTCCAGCCTTGATTATGCTATTATTAAATATCTGAAAGGACAGATTTTTATTTATCTGATGGAAATGCTTCATGGTTTGCTTGACCTCTTTCAGATCTAAAAATAAAAAAAAAACTTTTAAAAAAATAATAAACTCTCTCCTTTCTACTATGTCAAGTGAGACTTAAAAAGCTATGCTTTTGCATCTATTTAGAGAGAACGGCAGTGGATGAAGCCTTTGACTGTTTTCATGGGAGAAGTCAGGGGCACTCCTAGAATTACAAACTCTTTTCTGGTCCTGTAACCAAGTCCAAGGCCAATTTTCAGAAACAATTCTTGCTTCATCTAATAGGAGGCTATACTTTTGGAGATGGCTTAGAGGAAGGGATTAAGAGCTTAGATGTACAAAATTCTTAAGAAACAGCTTAGAATGAGAATACCAATAGGAAACTTTTGGACACTAGGTATAGAATCCATATGTGTAATGTCCTTGGAGTTTACAAAGAAACACTTTAGTTTCATCCTAAACATACAACACAGTACAGAATGCAATAAAAATGAATTTTTAGGTAAACTGTTTGGATTGTAAATTACATGGAACTCTACTCCTTGGCCAGGCTGTGAAGAACAATTAGTACAAATGCTAATTTTTTAATGACAGGGCTGGTTCTCACAAAATGCTAAAAAACAAATTAACTTCTTAAATGCCTTAAAGGTTTATAAGTTTGGTTAATATGGGTCATTCTCTTCAGCACTGCAAACTCCAAATCTCCTATGCCTTAGTAGAAAGTCTTTTTGAATTGCTGGGCTTGAAACAAATTATCATCTGGTAGCCAACTCTCAAGGAACTTAGCTAGGATGGGACTCCAACAGCCCAAAAAATTGAGGCATGAGGCCCATGTTCAAAGTCTTTTGGACTTGATGGGTTTTACCAGAGCTTATATTGGTGGCACTACCTGCAGGCAGCCAAGGTTACAGCCAGCCAACCTTTAATGATGGGAAATTTAATGAAAAAATATACAAATTACCAACATATTATAATTTTTTAAAAAAATTACTCTAATCTCTCTTTGTAAGGTGTTACAAAGCTTCCAGTTACCCAGTTTTGTTTATATCATATGAAGTTATGGAAACGGTAGCTGAAGACTTTACATGTTAACTCTATTATGGCACTTAATAGAAACTTAGTTCAGAAGAAAAAATCATATTTTCTGACCACAAATAGAAGAATGTATCATATTATATCTTTATCCAAGCTGAGGAAATTAATGTAAAATCCAGGTTTGGTATCTCTAATTTTTAGGATTGTACAATTTCAACAACAAGGAGTCAACATTATTTTCATCATTAACAGCAGATTATGAGACTGTTTACACACACACACACACACACACACACACACACACACACACACAATCTCTAACAATACCTCCATGCTCATAGTAAAGAACTCTTTAAACAGTTCAGGCGTGTCTCCTTTACTATTCCCAAAAAGCCCCTCAAAAACTACTTTACCCAAAGTAATTATATCCCCGTATGTCCTCATGTTTAAGGATAAATAGCATGTCAAGGACAGATAACAGCCATGAATCTATTTAAATCATTATTTATTTTCCAACATGTAAATACAAGAAAATGATTTAAAGATAAATACCACTAGCAATTTGTTGATGTTGTATAAATAAAGGATTTATTCCAGGGAAATGAAACTTTTACTTCTGCCCCAAAAGCAGAAGTAAAAAAAAAAAACGCCCCAAATTCTCATTTCACATTTTGTGGGAGAGATAACCTTGTCTAAAGAGAGTCATAAAACTTTAAGGATCTGTATAAGGCAAATGGTAATAGTGAAACTTATAATAGTTTACTATGTTGAGAGAATTTGAAAAACAAAACAAGAATAAAAAGTAAATATTGTGGTAACTGTAGGAAGAATAAAGGAAAAGAATCAAACTTCCTGGTATTAGTCACAAAGAAAGGGAAATCTTCAGGCTGATAACTATTGCCCAAGTTATTGTTATTATTGCTTAGTTGTTTCAGTCATGTCTGTGACCCCATTAGGGGTTTTCTCTGCAAAGATACTGGAATGGTTTGCCATTTTTTTTTCTCCAGCTCATTTTACAGATGAGGAAACTGAGGAAAAGCAAATAGGGTTAAGTGACTTGCCCAGGGTCATACAGCTACTTAGTATCTGAGGCCATATTTGAATTCAGGAAGACTTATCTCCCTGAGTTCAGACCTGGCACTCCATCCATTGCACCATCTAGCTGCCCCGAATTCCTCCTAGAAACTCCCAAATTTTGTTGAGGATCATTTAGTCAACATTTATTAAGAGCCTATTACATGCCAGGCACTGTGCTAAGCACTGAAGATACAAAGAAAGTCCCTGCTCTCAAGAAACTCATGGTCTAATGGGGAAAACAACATTGAAACAAAAAAACAAAAAACTACATACAAATAAGATAGAGGCAGGATAAAGTGGTGAGGGGGAGGGGAGGAGGAGGAGAGGAGGCATGTTTAAGAAGGAAGGCACTAAGATTAAGAAGGGTTGGTCAAGACTTCTTGCAGAAGGTGGGAATTTACCTGGGACTTGAAAGGAAGCCAGGAAAGCCAGAATGGGAGGTAAGGAAGGAGAGTGTTCCAGGTATAGAGAGGATAGCCAGTGAAAATGCCCAGAGATGGAGTGTCTTGTATGAGGAACCACAAGCAGTCCAGTATTCCTGGATAGAAGAGTTTGTGTAGGGGAGTTATATATAAGAAGATTAGGTAGATAGGCAGGGTGCAGGTCATCCTTCATTTCCTCTTTTGGTTCCGCCTGTGACTCTCCAGACTTCACACTGGCCCCATTCAGATAGCTTCTCTTCCCCAACAAGCACCCTTGCCTTTCAGCTCTCTTTTCATGTTTTGTCTTCCTCCATTAGAATGGGAGTTCCTCACAGGACTGAATTTCTTTTTGTTTATATTTTTATCTCTAGAGCTTAACATAGTACATGGCACAGAGTAAGCATTTAATGAATGCTTGTTGACTTCTAAACATCCTTGTATCCATCAAACTTTCCTTGCACAAAGCAGGCACTGAATAAGTATTGGTTAATTTCAATTATTTGTTTATAGTTTATTGAGTCATTATATAAAATCATTTATTAAGTGCTTACTATGGGCAGGGCACTGGACTAGGTGCTAGGGATACAAGGACAAAAATAAAATAGTCTCTTTCCTTAAGAAGCTTACCTTTTTATTCAGAATTTAAAATAAACTTCACAGAAGTTTTATTTTAGAGTGTGCCAAATGACAGGAACTACCATTTCAGCAATCAACCAACACACTAAACCTAGACTTCACCTTACAGTCAATTTCTGTTTCAATTTTTTTCTGAATACTACAGTTTGTTACTTTCTAAAATATTAAGTTGCCAAGTCCCTTGCAATGAATACTAAAGTAGCTTTGAAAGAAAAACACAAGAGGTACTATTTTTCAACAACACCAATAAAGACAATGTAGTTAATTGTTACTTTGGTGAAAGATTAGTATTTTAACAATTACACTAAACAAGACTGTCTATAAATTTAAATATTTCTGGAAATGTGTGAAGTTTTTTCTAGTATACAATATTAAGCTGGCATCATACCTGGTCATAAAACAAACTGGTAGTATTAAGATTGATGGAAATATTTTTTACTAAAGCACCTTGTCCTTACATCTAAAAAGTAAATAATTTCAGCTCAATATAAGAGAAACAAATCTATTGTAGTTATTCAAAATGGTATATATTAAGATGTAGTGAGAATCACTAGAAGTCTTCATTCTTGGGAATGTTTTAGAAGGAAATTCCTTTTGAGATACAATTTGTCATAAATAACCTCCAAAGTTCCGATGAATTCACCTAGCTAGAAAAATCAGTGATTAGATAATCTCAAGATGACTGCATCAATATTAAAAATTGTGTAAGAAAAGACACACAAAAAAGCAACCTGAACACCATGGATAAATTTCAGTGTCTGTGAACTTGGAAGGACCAAAAAAAAATTACTTCTTTATTTTCACTAACCTCTAATTGAAATTTTTCATTTCCTCCAATTATGAATTTTTTAGAACATTACTTTGAGGAACGATCGATAAGTTTCATCAGACTGCCAATGGGGTTCAAGGTGGGATAGGAAATAAATGTTTCCAACACATATTATTTAAAACCTTTCTAGGGGCAGCTAGGTGGCTCAGTGGATATGGTACTGGCCCTGAAGTCAGGAGGACCCAAGTTCAAATCCGGCCTTAGACCAAACACTTGACACATACTAGCTGTGTGACCCTGGGTAAGTCACTTAACCCCAAATGCCCTAAAAAACCCAAAAAATTTCTCTAGAACTTAATTGAAATAATTAATTAAATATACCTCTTAAAAGTAACGTTTTTTCCTCATCAAAAGAATGCCCTAAAATACATAAGCTTCAAGAAATCTCAGTAAAGGGAGTTTTGGGGATTATTTTAGTGTGAATTCAACATTAAAATGCAAGTCATAGATGCAATCACATGGATGAGCAAAATGTCAGTGGTTTTTAAGTAGTCTTTTGGGATGCCTTTTTTCATACATTTTTATGTTGATTTCCTCTAAAAATGACTCACAGTGAATATTTTATAGTTACAAAATTTTCAAAACTCTTAAAAATATTGCTGCAATCCTACTATCTGCTTGTAATGGGAAAAACACAAATATCTTTTTTTTTAAATGTAGATCAATTAATACATAAATTACTTGTTTAAAAAACAAAGATCAAAATGCAACAGGCTTTAGGGTCTTCTTACTTTGATGCCAGGAGATTTGAAAATACATGTTATGTTTCCATTGTGTGAAGATAAAAAGCTATCATGGTTTTGAACTGATAGTGTAATTACAAACAGATTTCAGACAAACGAACAAAATATGCTCAAATTAGGCAAATATAGTTGTGAAATATCAGCAAGTACTATTTTCTTAAAAAAGCAACACATTTTGTTGAAATGTCAGCAAGTACTATTTTCTAAACAGCAAAAACAAAGACAACATTATAATAGCTCCCTATCAAGAGTGAAAACAAATCAAACTAAACTGAGGTACTACAGCTTTCTGAGATAGGATTTTTCTCCACTCCTCTCTCCCCAAACAAACAAACAAATAAACATTAAGAGTTCTTTCTTGGTTTTGACCTTTTGTGGTTCAAAAACTATTGTATTATAGAAGTTAACAAGTGACAGGTGCATCCAATTAACTGTGAAATTACATCACTGTGACTTCCAGGTCTTGAACAGGAGTTCTGAAGAGAAAATGATGCGTTTTCCATCAATGAGCTTAGTATGGCCTGTTCATCAACAAGGAAACTTCAAAAGCTTTTCACTACTAATATAATTCTCATTTAAAAAGCAATTTTGCTGTGAAATTATCCAGCTGTGTCGTGCAGTATGCTTTGCTGTTCTTAAATCTGGAATGCTCTCAAATTTTGTGTTAACCCATTCTCTCCAGGATCACTGACAATTTTCACTGTAACAATTCATGTTAGTATTAGTTATGGACCTGTTAAAATTACCTCCTCTCCTTAAACACCAGAGACCATTCAAATACAATCATAACTTGAATGTACAATGTAACCTTTGTTTTCATGTCCCCCATACTTGGTGGACTTTTCTCTCTCAGTTTACCTGGCTTCCTTCAAGATTCATCTAAACCTCCACCTTCTGCAGGAGGCCTAACCCAGTCTCCAGTCTCCCCCACCCCACAATCCCTCACCTCCAAAGCTGCTAATGCCTTTTCATTTCAGACTACCTTTTATCTACTTTGTATCTATCTTGTATGCACACTATCTCCCTTTAGAATGTAAGCACCTTGAGGGCAGGGACTATTTTTGCCCTTTTTTGGATCCCCAGTGCTTAGCAGAACTGTGTCTGGCACATAGTAAATGTTAACTGACTAACCTGCTCAGCTGTTCATACCAACGGTGAAATTGTCAGAGCAGATCCCAAAATCAATTGGTCACATAATTCTGTAGTACTTTAAAATGAAAACAACATAAATAACAAAACATTTTTAAAAAAGACACAAGCCTTAAGAGGTTGTAAATGCCATGAAGTGAAAACATCAAGTTAAATTATGGCATTAAGGCAATTTATAATTAGATATAACTGACACAAGATAGCAAATGGAAAACTTTAGTTCTTTCTTTCTTTTCCTGAAAAGTTTAAAGGATTACACTAAAGATAAAAAACAAAAAAACCTTAAGTTTCCAGATCACAGGTGGCTAGAGCAAACTTGGACTTGACTATTCAATTAGATGCATATATGCCATACTTCTTATGTCTATGTATAAATGTCTATGTATAAATGCCACCTGACTAGGGCATTTTGCCTGCTAGCTGTCTGCTGTTTCAACGGTCTGCTCAGCATGCCTCATCTGGTCCCAAAAGGGATGAACAAGAGAATCCAGAGAGTGTTCCTGAGGCTGCCACGCTGGAGGCAAGCCCTAGGTTCCCTGCTGAAACCACAGCCTAGATGTGTGTGCTGTACTTGATGACTGGTCCTGCCTGTCAAATGAGAAATAAAGAACAGTATGTTGCCAGAGTGGCAGCCTGGGTTGTCAGGCATCTTGCTCTCCATAGTAAGCTATAGGACCATAGCCAAAGCAACAGCCTGGATGCCAAAGTCAAGGGCAGGAGAGCAGAAGTCTGATCTAGAAAGACAGTCTCTTTCTCTGCTCTCTCAGGTAACTTGGAACAAAGAAATAACCACAAACATTTCAGGGCAATGGGATAGGCAACCATCTTTCCAGATAGGCTTAAAATTATTTAAAGAGAAGGGATGGATTCCCAAGCTCCTTAAAAGTTTGCATTTCTGTGTTCTAAAAAGTTAAATGTGTATATGTGTGTGCACACGTGTGTGTTTGTGCACACATGAGTGCATGTTTGTGCACATGTTATTTTGAGGACATAGTGAAAGACAAGTAGCTTAAAAACTAAGGAAATTCTCAAGTTCTAATTTTCAAAAGCATAAGAGATAGAAAAGATATTTGACACTGAATAAAAACACTGACAATGATTTTCAGGAATGTTCTACTAATTTGAATTTTAGATATGCAAAACAAAAAAATGAGATCTATTCATGTAATGACACAGAAATTTGCCTCAAAATATTGACTGGGTAATCCAAAGATGATACTCATTATAATTTCTGTTAAAAGTTTCTCTATTCAGCTAAATACTAGCTTTATAATTCACTTTAGGTGCCCTAAAATCATTCATTTAGTCCTCTGTATGAAACCAAAAGGAATTATTTATTAATAAGTAGGCATGACACCTACATACCACCACAGTCAAATAAGGAGAAAATTGTTGGTTTAGTGTCAGTTGTGATGAATGCTTAACTACAAACAGAAGGTGATAAACCAAAGTAGACTGACAGAGATAGGAAGGAAGGACTTCATTCCTAAGGATTTCAATGAATGTTGGATTTATTTACTTATTTTTGGGTTAGATTCTGCCTAAGATGTTCTGTAAACATTTTAGATTAAAAAAATAAGGAGATTTCTTGCTTTTGGAGCAATGATCAAGTTATGAATTGATAAATATAGCACCATAAGAAATACAGAGCACTCATACACATATTTAAAACTGAGACTCATGCAAATCTTCAAAAAGAACATTTCCTATAAATCCACTTTCTGCAGGGCTTGCCACTACATACATATTTGGTGATTCGCATAGTCCAAATAATCCATTCATCTTGGGACTGATACACAAAGAACCGATCTGGCTATAGTCTATATCTATTCTGCATTGTTGAGGGTTCTTACTCAGTGAACACTTCCTGGGTTTCTTTTTCTGCCTTTCCCAGAAATCATTCATTGCACTTCACTGCATTATCAAACAAGGTTTAGGTAACCTGTTCTCATTCAACTTTGGCACACAACCAGTTTATCAACACTGGGATGAAGCTGGTATGGCTTTAATGCTGATTAACTGGCACAGAACCAAGGTTTCAATGCTAATTATTGTTTAACTTTAAAGTTTAGCATACCGTGTAAATGGTACTGTGGAAAATGGTCAAGAAACTGAACAGGACCCCTTTGGTGGATCTGAACCTACCATTCAACAGAACATAAGCTTGGCCTGGGGCCAGTGATGAAAAAAAAACACAATGGCACCCCTCTGCTGGCAAATTTCCCAAGAGATGCCTGTCATACACTTTCCTCTTTGTTTTCACTTCTTGCTAAGGTAGCATAATTCCACAATTGTTTTCAGATCTTTTACGGAATATAGATAATTGTATGTAGGTTTTTCTGGTTCACACTGTCCTTCCATGTGACCTTGGGCTTTTCACAATCTCTCTGGGCTTCAATTACTTAACTGCGGAGTTTGAACTAGATAATCTTTAAGATCCATTCAGGTCTTAAATTCTTTATTTCTACAAGTGCTTTTTAAACTGGCAGAATTGAAAAATTATAGTTTTGGGAAAGCAAGAATTATTGTAAGAGTTGCCCTTTGACCTAAAAATTGCAATGCAGTGAATATACCATGAAAGTGTTATGAAACTCTCTTCCCAATTTGTTTTTTTATAGCAATATTATATGGCATTACAAAGAGCTGGATACAACACAAATGTCTAACTAGAGAGGGAAGAGTTAAACAAATTCTGATGCATTCATGTAACAGAAGGCTCTAATACAATCAAGACCAACAAGTAGGAAATACAATGAAAGCTTTAATGACTTTTATTAAATAGTGTAAAATGAGAGAAGAATTAGAAAAAATAACAATTATACCGTAAGAGAAAAAGCAAATAAAAATGAATGGACAAAGAATCCTAATGGGAGACTTATTAGAGTAGTTAAAAATTATGACATTTTATACACTGAAATTATAGAAAATATAATTATTTAGAAATTTTAGCCACTTTAACTGAAAATTAATATTGTCCATCACTACATGACTTAACTGAAAAAAGGCATTATCTGATATTGGAAAAAGACTATATAGACAAATTGAAAAGAATAGAGAATCCCAAAATAGAATACAAAGTAGATAAAGAGCTTAATAAATCCAGTTTTAAAGACATACCTCAGGGGAGGGCTGATTAGGGGTATTCAGAATGCATACCATTTTGGGGTGAGGGGAGGGACAAGATGGGGAGAAAATCTGGAACTCAAAATCTTGTGGAAGTGAACGTTGAAAACTAAAAATAAATAAATTTTTACAAAAAGACATACCTGGGAACAGAAAATTAAGTAGCAAACCCAAGGGATTTGAATTTGGAGCTATTTATATCTCATACCATGCGCCACAATAAATTCTAATGGGATCTAGGACCTAAATAATATCAGCTAACATTTATATAGTACTTTAAGGTTTGCAAAAATGTCTCACATATACGGTGTCCCAAAAGTCTTAGTGCAGTTTTAAATTGTAATTATATTACCTTTATTGTGGCACAGTGATAGAAAAAGGAAAAGAAGGTGCTAAGCAGCATAGTTTTTAGATGATTTATAAACATTAACTTAACAATTAGAACTTTAAATATAACTGTCCAAAAAACCAAGTGGACACAGATCATATTAATCTTGAGGCACTGAATCATATCAATCTTGACATATTCCCTATGAACAAAACCAGAAGGCAGAAGAAATACACCAAAATGAAAGGATAGCTCCTAGGTTGTTCCCCTTGGAGAGGCAAATAAAGGAGTTGGTTTTATTATGCATACAAAGGCAACAAGAAACATTTACTGGGACTTTTGGTCATTTTGTAATATTCATGGTCAAGACTTGCAAAAAGACTACCATAAAATGAACTACAGATTATGTATCAACATGTATTGCAGAGGATGAAGGGATAAAAAAAATTCTATGAAGAGCTCTATAAGATTGTGCAAAGTAAATGGTACTCAGTGACTTTAGTGCAAAAGTGGGAATAAACAAGGACAAAGAAAATATGTTGAAAAATATGAATGGAAACTAAGGCATGTGAGAGGTGAAATATTCATAGATTTCAAAGAAGCTTTATGCCTAAACATCATGAATACTTTCTTTGAGAAAACAATGAGAAGGTACCATGAACACTGGTTACCAAATACCACAAGAAAAGCCATGAAGAGGAGGTCATTCATTCTTGAATCGGCTGTCTGCATACAGTATGACCATCAACTTATTCAATCAAAGATAAAAATTAATATAAAGTTAGGAGAATAAAATCAGAAAAAGAAATGGCACATAAGTAAAATAATTCCAATATGATCTATTTAAACAAGTAACTGATATTAAAAATGGGAAATAGATGGAAGAAAGAACATTGATACTGATTACTAGAATTTCATACAAAAGTTTAATTGATGTAAAAATCAGCTTTCATAATGAAGAAATCAAAAAGAGCATAAAAAACAACTCAATCAGGAAATACCTGACTTAATAGCAAATGCAGATATATGTTACCCAAGAGCAACTTTAGAATATAAAGTTATTTGTAAAAATCTTATAAAGAAGGACAGTAGAATATTTTGCATAGTGAGAAGCAATGGAGGAGAAAAAAAGTTTACAGTTTTAAAAAATCTTGGAGAAAAATCCAAATAAGCAAAATTAAATTGAGGACAGCACATTTAAAAATGAAACTGAAAGGAGGATAACAAACAGGCAAAAGATGGAAAAAAACAGCTAAGATATATAATAATATCTTCTTTTTACCTTCAAGGACAACAGAGTAACCACACATGGATTCCATCAACAAAGTTCTCCATGTGCTCATAAAGGAAATGGAAATGACACTGAAGAAGCCAAAGATGGGAAAAGCAGCTAAACTAGACTGAGTATAAGCGGACAAGGTCCACGCTGGAGGAGACACAATTGCAACAGCATTGAGAAATCGAGTCTCAAGAAACCAAAGTAAAAATAAATTTGACCTTATAAACTAAGATAACCAAAAAAACAAACAAAAAAACAAACATTAACTACTAACCCACATGCCTGCTTCCCCATGAATAAAAAATATTAGGAAAACAATCTACATGTGTATCATGTGCATTCTTTCTAAGGGTATTAGAAGGGAATAGGAAGGCTTTCTTTAGTGACGTCCCATAGTAGAACCCATCTTTACCTCGAAAAAGGTAGAAAATACAATATCCCACTGTGATTATTGTTTACTGATCAAAAAAGCATGTGATTTGGCAAAGCAAAATGCCATCTTAAAGGCTGTCCTCCAACAAGATTATCTCCCGTGCATATGTCAAAATTATACAAGCTTCTTGAAAATTATAAAGAAATAACCTTATTCAACAACCCTATGATCATTAATATTAAGTAAGGGTTAAAACAGGTAATTGTATACACATACACACACACACACACACACACACACACACACACACACACACACACACACACACACACACACTAGCCACAGGTATTCACCAATGAGGGTAGAGATCCAATGTAGAGTCCAACTTAAGGAGAGATTTCCTAGAGATGGTGAGGTTTTTCAGATACTCCTATTTATGGATGACACAGCATTGATTACATCCAATCTGGAACAATACAGAGTACAATACAATTCATAATAAAGAGGCAGCATGGCACTGTCCACAGAGGGGTCACTGGATGCAGTCAAGGAGACTTGCCTTTCACACATATTGGCTGTGCGACCCTGGACAAGTCATATAATTTTTCAATGTCCAAGTCAACTCTAAGACTCTAAGTTTCAGAGCCGGTAGTGATCTGTATTGGCAAAGGGAGTTTTTAAATTAGGGTTCACTATATCAGTGTAATAAAAAAAAAAAGTCTGGTCTTAACAACAAAACAAAAAAGAAACATTCAAAAAAGCTTGGCCTCACTCTCTATGAAACAAAAACTAAGTGGAAAAAGAATGTCATTTTCCAGACTATGATATACAGTTGAATGGACAAAACCCTAATTAGTAAGATATATCCTGGTGGGCATAAAAAGACTACAAGACATTACAAAGAATTATGGAAAAGTGATATATCATCAAAGAAATTTATGAGAAGAAAAAAAAGGTTAGCTGATCTCATGGCAAATGCTCTTCTGGCAACCACACTACATAAGAGAAAGTGAATAAGGTCTCTAATGGTAAATTTCTGGGAAAATATGAACAAGAGTTGCATACATGGATTGGTGAGGATCTTCATCATTTAAGCAAATACGCATATCAATCAGATCATAGTGCCATTTGAATTTTTGAGTAAAATCAATTTGAAGCATAAAAGAAAATGTGGAAAAATTATATGAAGTGATGCCCTCCAAAAGAGGATACCTTCAACAGGTTATACCTTGAAATATTCTAGAAAAGCTTGGAATTTAAACACTTTGAGAGATCACTTTGACAGATGTAAGGGAGATACTTCAAAGGTTATCTAGAACAAATCTATCATTTATAGAAAAGGAAACTGAGGTGCAGGAGGCAGAAGTGATCTGCCCAAGGTCATAGAAATGGGCAGTTAGGTATCAAGCCAAGAATGGAATCAAGAATTTCACTACTCTGCTTCTACATATCTACGCTTCATATTTTCTCCATATTCTACTCTTCACTACACTGCTCTTTATACCTTAAAAACTAACGCAAGAGGGGCTATAAATTGCCTAAGGTCTCTCAGTGAAATGAAGGCAAAGTTAAGACTAGGAACAAGGTCTCATGACTCTCAGTCAGGTCTTCCTTCCATTACACCATTCTGCTGTTCAATTTTTAATTTGGATTATTTCATGAGACTTCAGGAGTTCCTATTCATGTTTCTATTAATAGGGGATATTTGGTGATGGAAGCATAAAGGAAGGAAAGAGAAAGAAATAGAAAGGAAGGAAGGAGGGAGGGAAGGGAAAAATTTGTAAAATGGAATGTTTTCTCTGGGCAGCACAAATCATTACTGAATTTTCAACAAAATGCTCATCTTGCCAAAACCAAGTTATACATGAGACAGTTCAAGTTAGTATTTCCATTTTTTATCCTTTTTTTCTCTAAAAGAACACGTATATCAGTTACACATAATTACATTTGCAGACTAGTACTATTTTTATGTTTCATAAAGTTCCACAAAAATGCCTTGCAGTTTCTCAATGCCAACAGTATTCCCCAATATCACTGTCCCAAAATGAAGAATTTTTTCATATAGAAGCCATTCTTTGACATGAACCATACCAAAGTATGCCATATCTCCTTCTGGTAGAGTCACAACTCAATTAACAGGGTTACCTGTCTCCTGGTCCACAGCATCACAGTTCTATCAGTAAGGTAAATATGGAACGTAAATTCCTTGCTACTCTCTTCCAGCAAAGTACATGGTTCCAGGTGCGTTATTATAAGAAACTTTTTAGTTCTTAAAATTAAACATAAGTCATATTCCATGCATATTCATCTTAATTGTTATGCTGTAGTGCCTTCTTAGTTTCTTGGATCACAGAATCACTTGGAATCACTTTGGCTAAGGCCGAAAGAGGCCTAGCAGTCATCATGTCTCTGTTCAGTGCAATTCAACAGAAACATAGAGTCTTTAAAATGTAAGTATGGCATGACTTTAAATTAAAGAAAAATTAAGACAGCTTTTTTTTGTTGCTATTAATAACAAGCAAAGAAAACATCACAAAAGGAGCTAACAGAACTTTAAACTACAAAGAGGAAGTTGAAAGAAAAACTCATCATAAGATAAGCATTTTTGGATAATGGAGAGTTTGCTAGGATACATACAGTAATCAAACAGGAAAGTCAGAGAAAACCAGGAGAAGCCTAATTCATGATGGATCACTGAACTGGAATCCTAGAGGGCGGCAATTCAGTGGAAACTGTTCAGTTTTAGAACTTAGTGAAATTCATCCTTTGTCTTAAGAAAACTAGTTAAGTCAGACATACAGGTTTCAAGTGAATTGGATAACATATAAATTTGTCCAAATAGCCATTCCCATCTATAGGTTCTGGGAAGAAGAGGAATTCTTGAGGTAACAAAATTTGTGATCATTTTTTAATTAAGGGTCCTGTGACTTTGTTTACCCTCATTTCTAGTAAATTTCTCCAAATATAATAAGTCATAAACCTTGTTCTTTTTGAGGTGATTAGTTCTGAATCCCTCCCTACATACCATGAGATCAGATTAATGTGATATAAAGGGTTCCTGGATGACAGGCAGTGATGGGAGCTAGCAGGGAAAGAAGATATACATATCTATACACACATATATATACATATATATATGTATACACACACACACACACACATAGACACACACACACACACATATATATATATATACACACACCTAAGTGTTGTGTATGTGTGTGTGTGTGTGTGTGTGTGTGTGTGTGTGTGTGTGTGTGTGTATATATACATATGTACCTAAGTTGAGAGGGACAAGGGGTCCAAAAGAGAGGGGAGAGATGGAAGGTAACAAATAAGGAATGAAAAGGAAAAATAATGCAGTTATTCATTTTTTCATTCAGTAAGCGAGTGTCTGTATGATCAGGTTAGATGCTAACTGCATTGTAACAAAATGCTTTGAAGAATGTAGGTTGATAAGAAAGCCTTCTATATTGGCTAATCCTATTATATTTAATGAGTTACAAGAACAAACACCTTTGGAAATGAAGAAGGAAGAAAAATCACATTGTGCAGCACAGAAAATATTCTTAGAAAGTAACTGATGACATTTCCAGATTTCCTTATCTTCCTGTAAACAGGAAGACCTCTTTCACCATTTAAACTGTTTTATAAATTGACCATACTCTACATGCCATTCTCAAGAGAATCAGAGGAAGAGTTTTCAGAGTATAACTAATTTCACTGTTAATTCAACAATATAAAGTCAATTCTTAACCTATGGTATAAAAGCAAAGAATCATAAAATTTTAGAATTAGGAGACATAGGATTCATCTAGTCTAACCCTTTCATTCAAAAACAAGGAAATTAAGGCCCACTGAGATTAATGACATGTGATAAAGAAAAAGAAAAGATTTCCTACCTCAGTTTATTTAAGCTTACCTTAAAATGTCACAACCTCTGTTTTGGAATGTTGAATTAAGTCCAATAAGATTCTAAATTATGGAAACAAGAAGTTAAAACTGACTGCAAAAATTATCTTATCTAATTCTTATTTTATAGATTAAGAAACTAATGTATTAATTTCACCTACAGGTAGATTGGCCTTGAATATCAAAAAGGTCCCATGTACCAACCACTTGATAGTTGACAAATTTCTTTTCAATACAGGAGTATCCTCTAAATTTAAGAAGTAGAGAAATTTTTCTTCTTTAAAGGAAAGAAAAAAACTATAAGGAGTGAAAGGTGAGAGAAAGAAGATAAGGGCATGGCTACAAAATGTCATAATGCACTGATTTCTAACTAAGTCGAGACCCAAAATATGGTCATCCAGGGTCAGTCTGCAAAATCTCACAGAGGAAATTGGAACATCCGACCAGAACACTACTTCAAGTATATGCCAAAGTAGACATATAACTAAAGAGATAAAATACAGATAGTTCTCATATAAACCAAAATATTCATAGCTGCCCAAAACTGGCACAAAGAGTAGAAAACAAAGTAGGTGTGTATAGACCGGGCTAAACAAAATAAAGTAAATGAATGTAATGGGATATTACTGTGCCATAAGAAATGAAAAATACAAAAAATTGTAAGAATCAAGGAAAACACTGATATGGACTGATGTGGAGTAAAGCAAGCAGAATTAGGAAAAACAATATATACAATGACTAAGTTTGATTGCTAAGAAGAGTCAGGAAAAGTACATCTCCCAGATGGTTGAGGACTATGGATTATAGATCAGCATATATACTAGCAGACATAGCTGAGGTGTTTCTTACTTTTGCAGAACTCCTTTGTTTTCCTCTTTTTAAAATCTCTGTTACAAGAGGTCTTCTGGGTAAGGAAGGGAGATATATTTGGAAAGGAATGATGTAACAACAAGAAATTTAAAAGAAAATTAAAGGTATTGTAACAATAACACATAAAAGCACATGCAAAAACATCGAAATGCACTTAATTTTTATAAAATTACAGCAAAAAGGGAAGGAGAAAGCATTTAAGTGCCTACTATGTTCCAGATATTGCACTAACTGCTCTTACAAATATTGTTTCATTTGATCTTCACAACAACCCTGAAAGGCAGGTGCTTTTATTGTCCCCATTTTACAGTGGAGGAAACCAAAGCAAACAGAGGTTAAGTGACTTGCCCAGAGTCACACACCTAGGAAGTGGCTGAGCCTGGATTTGAAATCAGGTCTTCCAGGTCCAGTGCTCTATCCAGTATGCCACCAGCTGCCTCTAAAATAATAGGCACCCAAACCAAATTGTAGGGCACCAGTTGTTAAGTGCCGCCTTTGATTATTTAATTGGTAATAGTGAATTTAACATAGCATTACTTCATTTAATTCTGTAACAATAAAAAAAATGGAAATAATCATGTCTCTATACTAAAAAAATTGCATCTAGCCCCCTGGATTACAACTAGGAAGATATCTCAGGGCCCCAAAGTCATAATTAGAGATATAAGTCAATCATCTTGTCTTTGCTAAGACAATTAACTTTTTCATGTTTCACCTTGCTTCATTATGGCTCAATAAGGATTCTTATAAGTCAGATTCATGGTCTAATGAGTCAGAGATATAAAAGGAAAGCAGGTATGTTAGGGTGAGGGATGAGGGCAGGAAGAGAAGGAAGGTAGATGGTAAAAGAAAACTGTAAATTCCATCCCTTCCCTAGGCATTTATAAAGCTGTAATTTATTTTCCAAGTTTAGAATCATCCAAGAGCTGCTAGTTTGGGGCCTTTAAAGTTGGCAAAGTTCAATTAGGCCTTTGGTAAATTTTACTTTATCTTAATTTTTATGGATTGTAGCTAGAATTTTCTCAATTCATAAACAGTTTTGTACTACGTACATATATAATATTACACTGAAACAAGGAAAAAAAAACTGGCCAAGGGTTCCTATGTCCTAGATGCTCTATATGGGAAAATGCTTCAACTGCTATAGCACTTGGAAAAATAACTCATGAATGTAATGAAATTTCTAAGAAACAATATAATTAGTGGAGATTTCACTTATTTGTAAGTAACCACTTAACACAAATTTTTAAAAGCTTATAATAATTGTTACAGTGATGGGCCATAACTCAAGGTTTTGTTGTTGTTGTTATAGGATACTCTATCTTTAAATGAAATTAATATAGTACTTTACTTTTAAAAAATTGTAAATCTGTCCAAACTATATTAGATTTAGTGAAAGCAAACTAGGGACCTCTAATATACCTAAATCTGATTGATAATTATATGGAGTTACTAAGTCTACCAGAAGGCTAACAATTCAATGAAAAATGAAACCTGTTTTCAATAAAAAGCTTTTTTTAAAAAAAAATCAAAATGTGCCTTTAAACTGCACATAAACAGAATACTGAGCAAGAAGAATTAAAATGCTAGTACTGTGGTTCTGAATACCTTTATTATTGATAAATTTTACATAAATGAGAATTCAATATATCACCCAAGATCAGTCTTAATTTCATTGAAGAAAAACCTAGAACACTGCTGAAAGAAATGAAGGCAAGCTTCCTAGTATTGTTTTTCTCTACTCAATAATGTATAGTGTAAAAGCTAACTTAGATAATCTTAATTTCCATATGATTAGATCTACTAGTCACCATTCACACATAAACTATGAAAGTCTATATGACTTAAAGTGAGAAAATAGGATCATTCTATGACAATTAGGGAAATAAAAATAGTTGCCAAATCAAAATAGAAAACTAAAATTACCTGCTCAGCTGGGCAGGTACATGGGATCATGCAGAGGTGATATGGGCAGTTAGGTGGCATAGTGGACAGAGCATTGGAACTGGAATCAAGAAGTAGTAGTGTTCAATTATTTTCAGTTGTGTCCGATTCTTTGTGAACACGTGGGATTTTCTTGGCAAAGACACTGTATTGGTTTGCCATTTCCTTCTCCAGCTCATTTTGCAGATGAGAATCCAGCTTCAGATACTTACTAGCTACATGATCCTGGGCAAGTCACTTAACTGCTACTTTCCTCATTAACTAAAGGGGGATAATAATAGCACCTACCTCCCAGGATTGTTGTGAGGGATAAAATAAGATAATATTTGCAAAGCACTTTGCAAACTTTAAAATGCTAAGTGTAATTGTTGTTAGGACAGTCCTAAGCTGATAAAAAAACTTTGGAAACACAGAGAAAGCTCTTTCTCCAGACAGCCATTTAAAGGAAGCCACCTAAAGCAGCCCTAGCCTCAATCAATGGTATTTAGAAACAATGTGGTAAAGCAAAACAATGGACTTGCTCCAATCTAGAGGCCTTCTAAATCAGAAAAGAGGTCACATGGGACAACCCTGCTTGGCCCTGAAGGAGTGTTTCTTTTTCTTCTTCCATGCCATGACATATAGCTCTACTGTTGATTTTTTACAGTCATTAACGCAAGCTGAAATTCAGCACTAAATTACAATATGAAAAATTTGGTTGAAAATTATGTATAGGATGACTTTTCAAACACTGAAAAAAGCTGCCTTAAGAACTCTCAAAGGGGACCATATCTTTGTGACTTTACTAAGCTAAATTTTCCTGCATGTGAAGATGCCTTTTCATGTTTAAACTTGAACAAGCAAAATTTCACTGGTGTTAGAGAATACTGAGACATTCAATCTTCAACACCCCATCCCACTTCCTTTAAAAAAAAAAACCCTGCTTCAATTCAGACAACTTGAATTCAGAATTCATGGTAATTCAGACAATCTCCCAAACCTGAAGTAAGGACAGAATTTCACATGGAGACAATCCTCGGTGGTACAGAGGATGTCGTTTATTTACCTTGATCTTTCATTGCAGCCACTACCAAAGACCTCACCCACCTCTGAAGGCCAGGACTAGTAATGCTATATCCAGACTATGTGTAGAGGCTGTGGTACGGCTTCAGCAACAGATGACAGACAGTCTTCCTCACTCTGAGTATGGCTGTCACTTATTACCACAGTCTAGACACAGGGCTCGCCTCCACTGGGAGGTTAGCCAACCCTCAATCTTGCTGTCAGTGCCACAGTTGGAGCTGCTGCTTCCCTCTACCTCCAGACCTTTCCATCTGGAAGGGAAGGCCCTCCATACTCGAGATGCAGTTTTCCTATCTAACTTTATTTCCCACTACTCCCCACCATTCAAACCAGTCTTTTTACTGATTCTCACACAAGTTTTGTTCATTCCTGTCTTTGTGTATGTTCTTCTCCTTTACAACACACTTTTGCTCTAAGAACACAAATCTTTCAAGGCTCAGTTTAAGTTTCAATTCCTCTATGAAAATTTCCCCAGCTACTCTGGCCCACCATGATCTTTCTCTAAGATGTAGTGTAGGTGAATGTGGAATACTTATGTTTTGTTCCACACAATTTTTAGTTAGTTGTACTGTTTTCTATTTGTTTAATTTAAGTTGGTTATTTTTCTCCCCAGTGATATTTTGCAAGCAACTAGAGGTTGCTTGACTGTGCTTTTTGCTTTTTTTTTTTTGAGAGTAAACAGCAGGTGCTTAATGAATACCTGTTGATTTGATTTCTAGACTCTGTGTCCTCCTCTGCTACTAGAAGCACAGATCATGCGCCTGAAATAGTTATGGTAGCTCCAGGGAGTAAAAGCAATCAGTGGCAACAATATTCAAAGTGAGGAGTCTTGTTCATTCCCTGCCACATTAATAATCCTCTTGGGCATGTCCTACTTTCCCCAAGGCATTACAGCTACAGCTTTGGGGGCTGCTGCTAAAGGAGGTCTCTCAGAATGAGGCAACTTCGGCCTCACCAACAAATGATTATTAGCAAAAAGCTAAACGCCTCCTCTATAACAGCAGGAAACGTAGTTTAAAATTGAGTCGTTTCAGAAAGTCAGACAAGGTTTCCTATAGTTGCAAATTCATCCAAATTAGTCAATATTTCCCATATCGTATTTAAAAGTCTTAATTCAATTCAATTGTACATAGCCCCGATTAGATACTATGGAGGCTAGAGAGATGGATAAGATAAAAACCCCTGGCCTCAACTAGCTATTATAAGCTACTCTCTTTAGGAAAACAAAACATACAAATATAAACATTAAATAACTGTAAAAAAACCTTTGAGGCTCAATTAAAATGTCAATATATGTAAATATAGGCAAAAGGGATTCAGGAGTTAAATGATATTGTGCTCACCATTTTCATCTTAATGATCTAGACTGTATAATGGGTATTACACATTCTTACCTTCCATCACAGTAAATGCACCATCACTAGTTAGCAAAGTACCCTTTTTCCCAGCTGACCAGTCAAGTACCTATAAACTTTATCTAAAACTATATTGAGTCTTACCAAGTAGCAACAGGTTGAACCATACACCTGTAACACTCTAGACTTCGTTCTTAGATAATCCTTCTTAGATGCTTTCAAGTTAAGCCAAGAAAAAAACAAAAAAAAGTACAGTTTTATGTTAAAACCAACAGTATTATGCTTGGTATGTTTTGCTAATGGCGTCACCCCCCTGATGTCATGGCCCTCTTTGAGAACAAAGAACAAACAACAGCAGCAACAGTAGCATTACTGACAGTCAACCATCACATTAATTAGCGTGTCTGATAAAATTTAATAAATACAAATCATTAAGATAACTATAGTAAAAAGTCTAAGTTGATAGGAATAAGTTGTCAAGAAGAAATCACTTTCAAGTTAAGTTTGAAGTAGCCTTTCAAGTTAAGAAAACATTCTTCAAAAACATAAGAAAATAAAATATATGACTAAAAGCAAATCTTACTTCATACATTTTGCATATACACTTTTGAACTATTTAATTTCTTAAATAAATTGAAAATACACACTTAAAGGAAGTGAATTGGCAGCCTCAATTTATATAACACTTAAAAACTGCTTTTGTTTCAGAAAAAGGACATCTTAGTAGAAACCAGAACACTTGTCAGTACATAATGAGTTCAAGAATGTTTAAATTAGATAAGTTTTGAAATAAATGGCTACATAAATTCCACCAATTCCTAAATACAAAGCAGACGAATTAAACTTAACATAGTCAACTAAATTATATACTAGTGAACAGATATAACTGGATACAGAAAAAAAAAAGTATCTGTTTTTTCCTGAAATTATCTGTGGACCTATAAAAATTTGAATGAAAAGATAAAAAGTGATTAAAAGTCATACTATTAAATGCAAATATAAATAAAATGCAAATATTACATACATAGCAATCTAAAAATTAAAGGAAAAAATTTGAGTCACAAATGTTAACACTCACCTAAGTATACCAAACAGCATATCTTTTAGGCTAAAATGTTTATAACAAGATACTATGCAATAAACATGCATATGTTTATTTGCTTTAAAACATATTCAAAAAATAATTCCCTCAAAGCCCGAAGATAAAAATATTACAGCCTTTATGAATATTTCTCATTTTGTCCTCACAACAACCCCAAGAAATAGGTCTTATTATTATTCCAATTTTACAGATGAAGAAATTGAGACAGGCAAAGGTTAAGTGACTTGTCTGAGGTCATATAACTAATAAGCGTCTAAAGTTGGATTTGAACTCATATCTTCCTGACTCTAGGTCCAGTACTCTATCTGCTGCCATTACTTTATTGTTATTTTCGTGTTAAATATAAACACATTTCAAAATTTCAGATGACTCAGGTTTAAAATTTATAGGAATCATAAATGAGCAGGAATGTAATTATCTTCCTTCCCTAACATACACTGGTCTCACAACATTCCAAAGTGCTTCCAAATATCTGAAAAGATACCATGAAATGGATTTTAAAAAATAAGGATACATACATTGGTAGACAGAGGTTCTTCACTCAGGATTTCCAAACACCAATGAAATCAAAGGTCCAGTTCCTACCCCACCCCAATCCCTAAATCATGAAGCACTTTAAAAGAACAGAGAGCTGGGAAGAAAGAATGGACACATAAAGTGTTACAATTACAAACAAGTTGGAAATAGTGGATTCCATGAGACCCTTTCCTAATGTGAAGCTTATGAATATGCCATATTTAGAACATGAGGTTCATCACCCTTTTAATGACGTGACAAACTCAAACAGCTTTCAAACATGAACAATCCCTTGCAATTTTCAGAAATTTATATTTGGGGAAGGGATAAGAGAAGAGAGGGAAGAGGATGGTGGTGCTACTGCTATTCCTGAGATTAGTAAATACCTAGCCATTCTATTATTTATAACCTTCATAAATATCTGGGAACGGTTACTTATTTCCAAACACTGGTCATCTGGAAAAACGGCCATTGCCCTTTATTTAACACAGTAACAAATGAAAAGCAATATACCCTGGAAAAACCTTTTTTTTCCAATGGAAAAAGATTAATAAATTCAATTGTCCCCTCCCCGCCCCCCATAGAGAATTACTTGCTATGAGAAAGGATGAACCCATGACCCACATGGAAAAAGTAGGTATCAGGCACATGGAATTTGCAGGCCCCAAAGGAGCCCCCATAGGAAAATTGTCAGGTAAGTATCCATGTTTTCTGGAGCCTTGCCTGTGGAATCAGAGAAAGTTCCAAGTTTGCCACAGTCAGGCAGTCTTTGCCTGAATCACCACCACCAAAGCTACCCTTCCACACAGAGCTTTATACTTTTCAAAAGCACATTCCTATTTACAAAGTTTCATGCTTCTAGTTTAAGGGACAACAAGGAAGGAACTACAGTTTAAGAGCCGAGTGGATAACAAAGAGAATGAAAAGGGAAACTCGGACTTACTAAATACTGACCTGCTGAACTATAGAAGGTGACATGAATTTTACAAATGCACCATAAGCAAAAATAAGATTAAATATGTCTGGATCTAAGAAATTAAAGCAGTCCCTCCCTGCCCTCAAGTTACTTACATTCTATTGAGGCAAACAACATGTATGCAATTGAGTAAATATAGAATACATACCAAAGTTTTAAAAAGGTTATTTTCAAAGACAGAGCATTAGGAGCTGGGTACAATCTGAAAAGAGTTAATGTCGAAAGTGATACCTCAATCGATCAGTGAAGAAAACTTAGGCTTCAAAGAGTCAGAATTCATAAGAGAGAACATTCCACACCCAGAGGCAGGAAATCTGGTGTTATTTGTAACAAAAGAGGAGTCAGTTTAGCAGAACTATAAAGCGCAGGTAGAAGAGTAACGTATAAAAAGGCTGGATTGGGTTAGGCTATGAAGGGCTTTAAAAGGCTAACAGAGAAGTTTATTTTTGATCCTAGAGGCGATGGGGAGTCATGGCAGTCTACTGATAGGGGAATGACATGGTCAGCTCTGTGTTCAGGAAAATCATCTTGACACCTATGTGGAGAATGAATTAGAGAGAGGAGAAACTTGAGGCCAGAAGACCAATTAGGATCCCTGACATCTAGAAGTCTGAGGGGATGGGATAGAATAGGGCAGGTAAGGTTTAATAAAAAGGTCTGGAGGAATAGACAGCTCAAGTACTCACTACTTTTGTTTTTTCTAATCTAGCTCCTCTGGTACAGTAAAACCATTTAATTAGGTCTTTGCCTTTAGAACCAGACTCATACAGTCACACTACGGGCAAGCAGAAGGACTAGCCATATTACTTCACATATTCATTACTGTCAGAAATAAAAATGCAAAGCACCTGGAAGAGTTAATGCAAAAGTGTGTAGGAGTCCCAGACAAAGCATACAAGAAGATAACCAACCCTTTCCTGTTTTTATAGAAAAAGGCATGGGAAGCAGAACAGCCCTGGGTACCTGACAGAAGGGAGGGAAGGTTACAGAGAAGGAAGGTAAAAGAAGCAGAGAGACTAGAGACACCAAAAATAAACATACTGCATGTGGCTTCAGCTTATCTCAGTTATGTGTCAACAAGGAGAAGCTGCACATACTAGGTGGCCCAGGCAAGCACAAACACTTTATGCAGTAACTAGTTTGAGGTGAAATTTACAATTGGATTTGTACAGTATACCAAAAACCCAAGACTAATGCCTCAAACCAGGAACTATCCTAAAGGTAAAGTAACAATGAGCCATTCACTTTAAAGAATTAAATTTCTCAAATATGACTACTTTTTTCAAGGCAGATTACACTTAAAATGCAGAATGACTTTTTAAAAAAACTTTTTTTTTTAGTAGTAATGTGAGTGCTACAAGGGTATGATGTTATTGTAAATAATAATTCCATAAATTTGAGGTTTGGAAAGTGTTTTACATAAGATATCTAATTCAATCCTCAACAACCATATTAAGATAAATAGCATGTTATAAATCTCAAAAAGTATACAAATAAGCCTTCATGGGAGTGGGAATAGGGAGCTATAATTTCATTGGTATAAAGAATTTCCAATAAGATAACTTATTGAAAAAGAAGATCTATAACCATTCCGTTGTGTAGTGTTTAAGAGTAATGGGGGCACTGAGGGGTAAAAAGCTTTAGATCATAGAGCCAAAATGTGTCAAAGATGGGACTTTGGCCAAGGGATTCTGACTCAAGGGCCTGCTCCCTACCCACTTGGGCACACTGCCTTCTCAAAAACACTAAACACAAATTAAAACAATTCCTTCTATATTTCTATGAGGAATTTTTCCCCATATATATTCTTGTGTATTCTACTTGAAATACAAAATTTAATGACAAAAAATAGCTGCTACTATATTTGCTCACTCTCTCTCTATACAGTTAGAAATATGAATGAAGCTTAAAGATTTTTGCTTTTGAAATGCCAACCCTCCCCCTCCCCACCACCTTGCCCTTGGATATTTCCTCAGTTTGTGAATGGGTTGAGATTTATCAGCTAAAAAAGTAACACTACATGTTACATGGTCAGAGAAGCCACATTACACAAAATGTCTACACACAAGAAATATGCTGTCAAGACTAAAATGGAAGAAAACTGAAAGTTTGACAAGCTGCCTAAAGGATAATGTAAACTTATATTGTGAGTTCTCCTACTCCCACATCTAACCATCAAAAACAAAGGCATGAAAATCAACTATGTCTACTACTCTATTTTGGGAAATTCTGCAGGTCTAATTTAATAAAATAAGTACTCACAGGAAACAATACTGAACTTGATACCAGAAGCCTGTTTCTAAGCAAATAGTCACCCCACAGAACTGTTTCTTTTACTAGTACACAGGAATTTTTCATTAGTATTTTTTTTGGGAAGAAAAAAACTTTAGTTACTTAAAAACCTAAATTAAAATAAATTCTAAGTTAAAATTCATAGGGCAAAATGATATTATAAATTAAAATGAATTCTCATGACAGTTTAGCAAACAAGTTTCATCAAAAGAGAACTGCACAATATTTGTGTTTTAAGCTTTAAGTTTAAGAAAACAAATAAAACACTAACAGTATGGAACACCAACCCCATACTCAAAAAACAATTACAATCCAATTTTCACTATTCAAAGGCAAATAGCCCAGTATATAGATTACATATATATTTTATTTTACTTTTTACTAACCACTTGAATCATTTAATTGTTAATATATTTTCTAATGCTCAGAGAATGGATAGAAAGAAGTTAAGACTTTTTTCAAAATGAGTCATACTCCATTAGTCAATTTCATCCCTCAAATCAAAAGGTGAGCCTGGTGTGGTAGTGGATAGAGCACTAGACTTGGAAATTAGGAAGACCTGTGTTCAAATCCTTCCTCAAATACTTATCAGCTGTGTGACTCTGGGAGAGTCACTCAATCTCTCTCAGTTTCAATATCCTCATATGTAAAAGGGGAATAACAATGGTACCTAACTCACAGGGTTATGAGGATACAAAAAGATAAAGTATGTAAAATGCTTCGCAAACCTTAAAGTGCTCATAAATGTTATTATTATTATATCCAATTAGTTGCCACCTCTGTATCTCCACCACACTTAAAGAAACCAACCTCTTCTCTTTTATCACACGGCCACAAGCCTAGTTCAGTCCCCTCACCACTTCTCAGCTGGACCACTGCAATTGCTTCCTACTTAGTCCAAAGCCCTCTTCTCTTCTCTAACTACATTCTCTCTTGGTGTTCAATCACCATATCTCTGTATCTCCACAACACCTCTCTTATGTTCCCTTCTTTACACTCACATAGTCCCCACCTTGATTCTGTTCCTCCTTAGCACTCACCTGAACTAATGACACTGCACTCTGGTTTTCCTACCTCAAGTCTCTCCACTCTCCATTTTATCCTCCACACAGCTGCCAAAGTGGTATTCTTAAAACACATGTCTGAACCAAGTTGCCTGTCTTCTCAAACTGCAGCAGCTCCTTATCACTAAGATAAAATACCAACTCCTCTGTTTAGCATTTAAATCCTTCACAAGCAGGCTTACTTTTCCAACCATATTACATGTTACCCTCATTCACACACTTTATGGTCCAATGAAACTGGCCTTCCTCCTGGTTATCAAACACATTACACTGTTCATCTTCGTGTCTGCAGAAGCTCTTCTTTCCTCATTTTCACTTCTTAAAATCCCTAATTTCTCGCAAAGTTCAGCTCAAGTGCTGTCTCCTCCACAAGTCCTTTCTTGATATTCCCAGCTTCTCCCCCCATTACCCTGTCTCTCTCTCTCTCATACACAAACACACATACATATACACATATACACACGCATGTACACCTGTGATACATATGTATATATTGTCTCCCTCAATAGAAGTTTCTTGAAGTAAAAAATGTATACCCTGCACCTAAGACAGTGCCTGGCACATATTAGAAAGATAGGTAATCAATGTTTATGGATTGATTGATAATCCTCCTCTACTCAAGAGCTTTAGCAGCTCCCTATTGCCACTCCTTGGTTTGACATTTAATGCCCTTCAGAACCTGGCTCCAGCCTATCTTTCCAGACTGATTACACATAACTCCCCTTCACACACTATTTTCCGGCCAAACTGGCTTTCCTACTGTTCCTCCTACACAACATTCCATCTCCCACCTCCATGACACTGAACAAGCTGTCCCCATGCCTGGAAAGCTCTTCTTTCTTTGCCTCTTGGAAGCCCTAGCTCCCTTTTGTATGTGCTTTGTATTTATTTCTCTGTTTATGTGTCATTACCTCACAACTGAATATAAACTTTTTGAGGGCAAGGGCTATTTTGCTTTAGTTCTCTTTGAATAGAAGAGTGTCTGGTATATTGTAGGTACTTAAAAAAATATTTTGAGGGGCAGCTAGGTGGCGCAGTGAATAGAGCACTGGCCTTGGAGTCAAGAGGACCTGAGTTCAAATGTCACCTCAGACACTTGACACTTACTAGCTGTGTGACCCTGGGCAAGTCACTTAACCCCACTGCCTAGCCAAAAAAAAAATTTTATACACACACACACACACACACACGTATATATATGTGTATATACGTATACACATATATATATATATATATATATATATATATATATATATATATATATATATATATATACATATATACATATATACACATACACATATTTAGTTAGTTAGTTATTTTGGGAGGTGAATGGTCAATTCACTTCCTCAATTCTAATTCTGATTTTGTAAGTCTGCATGGGGGTCTGGGAGGGATGATTCTAATGAGTAAAGTTAGTTTGAAAGCGTGTGGATTTCACTCTTCTGCACTAACTAGCCTAATCTCCATAATCACAGAGCTTATAGTTTCAGACACATCTTCACTTCTTAAGTCTGATAATGAAGTGAGGACTGCTATAAAAGGAAGCACCATGTGAGAATCTATTCCCTTTTCTGAGAAAGCCTAGAAATACAGGGGACAAAGCACCAGAAGTCTTGCAAGAAACCCTGTTCTCATATTTCACATCCAAAGTAGGCAGACTTAAAAGGTTAAAATTAGCAACAGCATTTCTGGGTGCTTATCCAAGCCTCTGGAGGTATGAAAACATTACTTATGGCTATTTATTATTTCTTGCTTCATAATTTTAGGTTCAATCCAATTTTCTGGGAGATCTTAACCTCTACTTCAATGCCCATTTTATATTCTATAACAATACTGCTTTCCAGATTCCTGGAATAACCACTCCAGTAAGTCATTTTGCACTTGTTGGTCAGTCTAACATAATTCATATGTGGTTGAAAATACAAATTCCATTAAACAGTGTCAACCAACAGAACTGATCCAAACAAGAAATAAACAGTGCTATATCCAACTGAAAATGACAGGAAGAAAATGACCTACGGGCACAATACAAATATAACCACATTGGAAGCTGTCCAAGACTCCAGGGTTCATATCTTTACCATTACAAGATTACTACCAAATAGTTAATGATCAGAAGGTTAAAGTTTCTTTGATTTACAGTGGATTTGAGAGAAAACAAAAGAGAAGTCACAAATGAGAAAAAACCTGCTGAAATCTCCCTCGAAATCAAAGGGCTACTTCTTGCTGTACTTTCGAAAGTGTTTTAAACATAACAGGAATTAACTTTTGGCACTGATGACAAGACAAAAAGTGCTCCCATAATGTTTTTGTCCATCACAATATTTTATATGTTCTTACTATCTATTCTGTCATTAGAGCATCTTGACACATCTTGCTGGCCAGCAAAGTATCTGTCAAATACCTATATACCAAGACAAAGATAAAAGAAGCAGGGAAGGAATTGGAATTGATTTACTTCTTTAAAAAAAATTATAGCAGATGAGCTCCACCTACAGGATAAAAAATGATAGTTTTCTTTAAGAATTTAAAAGATTTAGAGCATTCAGAAATGGCTGCAAAAAGACAAGTTGTAATTCCAAACTAATAATGAGTAATCTATTTAAATATCTACTACTATGGATCTGACATTTTACACTGAAGGAAATCTAATATAATGCAAATTTCCTCTTCCCTCCCTTCCCACAAGTTACCTAACTCTGAACAGAACAGATTTTCTCTCTCTTAAGGATATTTAAATGTATGACTAAATTCTTCTTCTACATATAGTACATTTCTCAAACCCTATAAAAAAGATTTATTCAATGAGTTAAGAGTAATTAGGAGAAAAGTCACAAAATAGAAGTTATCTGTCACTTGCAGGTTTTTACACCCAACTTACTATGTAACCTTCAGTAGAAGGGAAAAAAAAACTATTGAGGATAAGTTATTAGAGGAAAACTTGACTGTCTATAAATTTATTGAAAAATTACATTGTTAATACCATTCCCCAGCTGAATCATGTAAATACTCACTCAATCTACTTGTAGATTTAAACATCAGCCTATGCGAACAGCTATAATGGATTCCAGATGTTTCTTCACCAATTGGAAGAGTACCCTAGACTATCAGTGAAGATATACTTTGCATGGCCCTCTGCCCAAAGTGATGGAAAGTTAGTAAGGTCCCCACCTGTTCTATTCAAAATAGACAATACTATAGTAACAAGAAGAAAATAACCAAAGAAGAGAGAATACTTGAAATATACCTAAATGAGAAATATGTGACACACGTACTCATTTCACACAGCTAAATTATCTAACTGACATCAATAGCTATTTTAATTCATTTTGGATTGCCCAAAAGACTTACTCCTTTATAACATTCTCATATATTCATTTTTTTTCTCTCATTTTTGAAACCAAGGATGTCTGGAGATTGGGGTAGAGGAGGGAGGAGAAAGAGAAGAGAGATTTAATTTTACCAAAGGTGGATTCCAGAAGCTAAAATTGTCATAAAGTAAGCATATTTGAAAAAAAAAGCTGTGATTATTGATATTACTGAAAAATAAATAGTGAAAGACATTAGATGATAAATTAATAAGCTGAAGAGACAAGAACACTATCTTCCCTTTGAAACTTATTGCTTTCCCCATAATCCTCAAACACTGTTTTGTTTTTCCTTTATTTTGTTTAAATAGCAGGAAGAAAGAAAAAAAAAGAAAGAGTGAAGAAAAGCTTTGGAATACTTAAAAGGAGAATAAATGTCAAGTTCTTTCACCATTTATATGTGAGTGGGTTCCCGACAATTTGTATTAAAAGAACCCAATAATGAACACAATACTGATGTGCTTATCTCAACCTTAAAAGCCACCCATGGAGCAAATTAAGCAAGAAGCAACAGCTGACAAGAGAATTTCCCCTTTGAAGCTTAGCCATACATAAAACAAAGTACTTTTAAATTCAAGGGTCTCTTTAAAGAATGAAAACATAAAATGAGTCAAGCCTTCTGCTCATAAAACAGGAAAAAGAGAATTATTAATAAAAGGGAAAAACTTAAATACATACTTCAACATATACATACCCGTGTGTGTGTGTGTGTGTGTGTGTGTGTGTGTGTGTGTGTATCACATACATGGGATTACCATCCAAGAGAATATTTTTTTAGCTTTTTTTTATTTTTATTTTTAGGCAGTTGGGGTTAAGTGACTTGCCCAGGGTCATACAGCTAGTAAGTGTCAAGTGTTTGGTCTGAGGCTGGATTTGAACTCAGGTCCTTCTGACTTCAGGGCCGGTGCTCTATCCACTGCGCCACCTAGCTGCCCCCATCCAAGAGAATATTAAGCAACACATATTGCCTATCATTTAAAATGTCCGCCCAAGTAGAAAGCATTTCAAAAGAACTGGTCTACAAAGTAGTCTGGATATTATAAGTTATATCATGAAAAAAGTCAGTTGAAAGTTATATAGTCCCACTTTTATTTATTCAAACAACCATCAAGGGATAGTTTTATTGTTTAGTTGTTTCAGTCATGTCCGGCTCTTCGTGACCCCATTTGGGGTTTTCTTGGCAAAAACATGGGAATGGGTTTGCCATTTCTTTCTCCAACTCATTTTACAGATTAAGAACTGAGGCAAACAAAAGTTAACTGATTTGCCCAGGGTAACACAGCTAGTTAATATCTTGAGGCCACCACTGAACTCAGAAAGATGAGTCTTCCTGAATTCAGGTCTGGTACTCTTCACTGTGCCACACAGCTGCCCCTAAATAATCTTGTAGGAATGAACTTTTTAATGTTTGGTTTTACATAAAGGATGAACTAGTTTTGATAAAGTTTCAGTATGATCTGTTTGGCTATTTATTTTCCCTGAACAAAATGCACTTTATATTTAAGAAACCACAGAATCACAGAATGTTAGGCCTGAAAACAATCATCCACTCCAATGACCCCATTTTATAACATGAGGAAAAGGAAGTACAGTGAGATGAAGAGACCTGCTCCTCCTAGAAGGGGGAAATTATTACATTGTAAAGAAAGGTCTTTGTAGGTTATCTAGAACAAATCCCTCATTTTACACAAGGAAACTGCAGGTGAAGTGATTTGTCCAAGGTTTTGCAAAAGAGCTGGGATCTAAATTTGACTCTTGACTCCCAATACAGCCTTCTTTCCCCAATCCTGGGTTTAAGATAATTCTAGGCTATAACAACAACACAATTTCTATTGGTGATATGAGAAGGCTCATTTTGACACAGTGCTCTATATAAACTAGAAATCAGGTCTTAGGGAAGCCCTACCCCTGAGCACATTATTCACCCCTGTCTCATAAGAACTGTGCTCTGTGGCCAGACTCTGGCCTCTACAACCAAAAATGCTACTTTTTAAAGGGAACTGAAGGAGAACAACCTCGGACAGGTCATTTTGTTCTATTTACATTCACTCAATAAAAATGAACACATTTGAAAAGCAGAAAAGCACTAGTTATTTAAACCAGGTAACTTTACGAGCTGTATGCTCAAAAATAAGTTTAACTAGACCTGATGGAAAGTTTAGCCTAGCTAAAAAGCTCTATGCTAAATGCATAATTCAAGCAAAAATATAAAGTTTAGGAATTTCAAAGAAAGTAAGGATTTATCATAAGTTAAAATCCTATGTTTTTTCAAGATTTGTTCTAAACTTTTTCAGATAAATTTTATAATCACATGACTAATTTAACTTTTGTGTTCTATTTTTAAAATGGAGAAGCTTAAGCAATGATTAAAAATAACAGAATAAATGCAAGCTTATAGAAAAACCAACATTTTAGAATAGTCTTGTATGAGTTTGCCTGGAAACACAATCGCCCTTTATAAATAATGACAGAAGCAAACATATCCTTAGAATAGTTGACTGTATTCAAGAGACTGAAAAATTCAAGAATTCTTGTTCTTAGTATTGTGGATATGGCCATGAATACTGGGGGTCATTTTAGTACTAAACTCCATAAACTCAAACTGTCATGCTGAATTATTTAACACATGATACAGGACAGATTTTAGGTAAACAAGGCAGAGAAAATGCATTCTGAGATGAAGTTTCTTATATGAATATACTTACAAAACCAAGGTTTTGTTAACTTGCTTATAACTTATTACTGAAGAAGTAAAGAATTCTATTTACATTTCTTTAGAAGGCACTATGACTTCAATACTATTCAACTAGGACTTCAAGGCTTCAAGACCTCATACTGTATAATTCTTATGAAAGTCTTTTTCACAAATCCTTCATAAAAGATCCACCCAATAAACTAGATGGTTTCTTCTGGCTGTTTTACTGTCTTGGGAGTTCCAATATAATACTCAGATTATCCATCTGTTGTCTCTCTCATTCTCATATGCTGTTAAGGTCATGAGTGTTATTGGCATATACATAACAATTATATTTATCTACATCCATATCCTTGAGTCATACCACTTCCTATGCACAAGCCATTGTTAATAAAACGCTGTAGTCTCTTCATAGTTAGTATGTATCTTTCCTTTCTCTTAAGGATCAGTTGTGATTTGTACTATTCTGAATAATTTTGAATCAACAGGAGATTGTTAAAAAGGTGAGAATTGAAGTTTTAAAGACGTAAGGTTTTGAAGCAGCAGCAGCAGCAGCAACAACAAATAGTTGAGATTCATGGAAAGAGCTGCAGTTTCCCCAATGTGATCCAATCCAAGTTTATTATTCTAATAAATTTTGGGTCAAGTTCATTGTCTACCTACAGTGTCTGTTCAAAATATAACTATTAGCTATTTTAAACATACTAACATGTCAGGCTGCAAATCCACCTGCATGTCTTAGCCTGGAAAAAATGCCTTTTTAATTCATTTGATTTTTACTAGTGTAGTATCTTGCATATAACTATATACATGTTTTTTTCCCTGCTTAAAATGTAAGATCTATAAGGACAGGGACTTCTTTTTTCTTTGTATCCTTAGTGCTTAGCCCAGTGCCTGGCACATATTACACACTTTAAAAAATATTTGTTGATTGATTGATGACTAGATCAATCTTTTGAATTATTATAAATTTCACTGAGAACTTAAAATGATCTCATTTAGCAGGATATCATGCCAAGCTATCTGAAGGTTCATTTTCTCAACTGCTTTTCTTATTTTGTGAGGAGACATTACTTCTTGGAATTTTCAATCAATGTTCTCTGAAAGGTCTAAAAATGAGCAAACATCCTAACTGGTGCTGCCTTTGACTATCATAACTTCTCAAGGAGTTCAAGTATTTGCCCAGGTGAAGCAGTTTCATGATTCTTTACACCACCTAACCATGGCAACTGTTTGTATTGGCTAAACTTATCTAAGAGTTGGTGATACTGAATTAAGATGGCAACATGAAAGGTCACAGAGAAACCTTGTTCTCCCACACAAACTACAGCAAGCATCTGAAAAAGGTACCAAAAGGAAATCTGAAAGGAAGCGGAAATAAGCCTCTACATCCAATCCAGGAGTGTCTAAAAAACTACCTAGAAGCAGGGGTGGTGGGTGGAAGGGCTTTACCAGAGAACTCAGGGAGAATACAGGGGTTCCAGTCAGGAAATCAACATGAATGCCTGTAATGAGGCTGGAAGCCATAAGACATGATGAGAAAAAACAGAACATACTAGAAAACAAATGAGGAAGACCTTACTATTTTGTATAAATTAGGAATAAGAGAAGAGCATACAAACATGGAGGAAAGAGTCAGAGGAGTGGGCATCTCATAACCTCATCCTTATCTGAACCATATAAAGGGGGAATGAACAAACACGAACACACACACACACACACACACACACACACACACACCACTCTCAATGAAGATACAAGTGGGATAAAGAAAGAAGAAGACTGGTACAGTTAGGGAGGAATAAAAGAAAGTACAAAAATTGGAGACTAGAGTCTGGGACTAGTGAAGAGGAATAGTAATAGACTAGCTCCATTACAGTGATGATCAGATTCTTTCTCTTAATCTATTCCTTCCTTTGTTGTAAATAAGGGGCTAGAAGGGAAAAAGGAAAATGTGTAAGAAAATAATATGCCAGGCTAGGGTATTTTCTACTCCTCTTCTCCCAGGTCCATCTTCCAACTCTCTCCCCATCCCACCTACCTACATCCAAAAAGCATTAACTAAATGGCTAGGATGTGCCAGGTCTTATGCATATGCAAAATAATAAAAAGTTAATTCAGAAGGGAGGAATAAGCAGTGGGTTGGGGGTAGGAGAGAACTGAAAGAGATCAGGGAAGGCCTCATATGAGAAGCAGCATTTGAGCTGAGCTTTGAAGAAAGCAAGGGATATTGGTTCTAATTCTTCTTTACAATAAGACTAATATAAAAATGTTTAATATGAATGTATTTGTAGAGTCTATATCAGATTGCATGCCATCTTGGGGAGGGCGAGAAAATTTAAAACTCATAAGCTTATGGAAGTGAATGTTGAAAACTAAAAATAAACAAATTTAAATTAAAAAAAAAAAATGATTCTAAGAAACAGGCGCGAGGAAGGAATTCATTCTGGGCATGAGAAATTCCCGAAATCCAAGTCCACTCTCTCCCCAATCTTGACACATGTAAGAATGGGTACAAAACATCTACCCAGAGATTTCAATGTTGAATCCTGGACCTGAGGAGCTAGAGAGAGCTACTATTCCAAGGATGTGGTAATAAGTACCTTTCATTTGTAGACTTCCTGCACTCTCACTTTAAGTAAAATAACTTTTGCTTTTATTTGAATTTGTGCATGTTATAAGTCTCTTGCAAAATCATGAGTCCAGTCACAGCAATTGTTAGAAGCAGAATTTCACAACCAAATGACTTTACACACACACACACACACACACACACACACACACACACACACACAAAGAAAAGTATGATAAGAGGATTCTGGGTTGGTCATGAGCTAATTAGTAGTTCTATCTGGTCAATGAGCTTCCCCAGGCCACTGGGCCTATGCACTGAAACAAAGGACAAGGTCCCACAGATTCTGATGGAATCAGTAAGTGGGTTAGTTGTGATGTGAACAGCAGGCAGTTGGACCTGGTTGGTATGCAATATAATTGAGAAACTGGTTACACAAATGTAGACAATCAAATGAAACTGACACAGGAACTCAAATGATAGAAATTATAAAATAGATTTAAGAAAGCTTTTTGTTTTATTAGAAATTCAGAACCATGACTTTTTCCTAGGTGGGATGTCTTGAGCCCAAAAGAAGGCCAGTTCAGTCATTGGTTAGGGCTCACAATAAATTGTGAAACATCTGGAACACACGAGTCAAATGGATATTGGAGAGAGAATCAAGAACAAATGAGAAGAGAAAGGTTTTATGAACTGTCAACAGGAAAGGACACCTAAAACTCAATTATCCAAGAAAGTAAACTATCTATGAGAAGACATTTTCTCCCCATAGAGCTCAGGGGGTGAGATGGGGGGACTAACCTCAGGTGATGGAGGTAAGCACAGGGACACCCAGGATGAGAACAAACACGGCCTACCCAAAAAAGTAGCCCTGGTACAAAGACCCAATTCAGAATAAAGCTGGAGATATCATTATATCAAAGAAAACACTAAGCAGTATATTATTGCAGAACTAGAGATACCCAAAAAAAGGAATAAGTAACTTCGAAAAAAGAAAAAAAATACTATCTTACAGAATTATTAATTGCTGGCATTAGTATTTCTTTTGCTATAAAGGAAGCAAAGGATAAAAATCAAATAAAATCTATTGAAGAAAGAACTGGAAGGAAGAAAAAACAACTTTGAAAAGAAACTGGCAAGCCTTACCCAAGAAGTGAAATCCCTGAAAACTAGAATAGACAAACAGAAATTAATGACTTCATAAGAGAGCAAAATATATTAGAACATAATTTCTGTAGAAAACACAGAAGAAAATATAAGATCCTTTAAACCAAAAACAACTGACCTGGAAAACTAGTTAATAGGAGATAATTTAAGAGTCACTAGACCACATGAGAATTATAACCAAAAAAATAGTCTGAACAACCTATTTCAAGAATTCATCAGGAAACTGCCCAGATATACTAGAATCTGAGAACAGTGAAAATAGAAATAATTTACCTATTTTTTCTTCGATACAACCCCAAAATGAAAACTCCCAAGAAGGGACTAGTCAAAATTCAGAGCCCCCATATCAAAGAAAAAGTACAAGCATCCAGAAAGAAGCAGTTCAAGTACCAAGGAACCACAGTCAGCTTTACACAGGACTTGACAGCTTCTACTAAAAATCAGAGGAGAGGGTAAAAGTAGTGACTTGCTTGAATTCTCCCCCAAGCCCCTCCAAATACCTATAAAGAATGGCTCTAAATAAATTCTAGAGCAGAAGAATACCCAAAAAGAAGAGTGAAACAAATTTCCAACCCCAGACGACCTGGATGGTTGATTGGAAAGGTTTTTTGTGCCAGGCTGGGAGAGGAATGCAGTTCAGCATTGGTGTACAGGCGAAGACCAGGCCTCAGCGAACCTGGAGCAGGCCTCAGAGGACTGAATTGCAGGCAGCTGTGGTGGTTTCCAGACTTCTAAACCCACAAACACCAAAGACAACTTAGAAGGACAGTAGGAAAGTTCTATGACCACAGTGAGAGAGAAGCTTGGTGCCAGCCCCAGTCCCAGAGCAGCGCTGGGTTGGCGGCTGCTTCCAGAGCTCTCAGCTCACAGACTGAGGGGGAATCAAGTAGCAGATCAGAGGGGGATTGTAGGGATCTCTTTGCTGGTGCTGAGGAAGTATTCTCTTGCTTTCCCCGTACCTGGAGCTGGGGCTCAGTTCTGGGCGGTAGTCCTGGCATGAGGAGGAGTGTTGGCATGGTGGAGCTTATAGTGACAGTAAAGAGAGAATCCTCCTCACAGTTCCCAGACAGAAAAGAGTGCTTGTGGTTACTCATAAACCAGAGCACAGGCCAGAAAAACAGTAAACACCTCGCCCTTGATCATAGCATCCTAGAAGAACTGAAAATTTACAGGTCCCCTAGAAATACCTCTGAAAACAGCTGCACAAAACCCCCAAAGCTTTGGACAGTACATTCTCCATACTGGAAGCAGACCCCTACCTTAACAAAGAGTTTAAAACTTGGGGGCAGCTAGGTGGCGCAGTGGATAGAGCACCAGCCCTGGATTCAGGAGGACCTGAGTTCAAATCCGGCCTCAGACACATAATACTTACTAGCTGTATGACCCTGGGAAAGTCACTTAACCCCATTGCCTAGCCCCCCCCCCAAAAAAAAAGTAAGAGTTTAAAACTCAAGTAATTGGCTGGGAACATGAAGAAGCTGCACAAAAAAAAGTCAGACCACAGAATCTTACTCTGATGACAAAGAAGATCAAAACATACAACCAGAAGAAGACAACAAAGTCAAAGTTCCTACATCCAAAGCCTCCAAGAAAAATATGAATCAGTCCCAGGCCATGGAAGAGCTCAAAAAGGATTTTGAGAAGCAAGTAAGAGAAGTAGAGGAAAAACTGGGAAGAGAAATGAGAGTGATGCAAGAAAATCATGAAAAACAAGTCAACAGCTTGCTAAAGGAGACCAAAAAAAAAATACTGAAGAAAATAACACCTTAAAAAATAGTCTAACCCAAATGGCAAAAGAGGTCAAAAAGCCAATGAGGAGAAGAATGCCTTCAAAAGCAGAATTGGCCAAATGGAAAAGGAAGTCCAAAAGCTCACTGAAGAAAATACTTTTTTAAAAATTAGAATGGAGCAAATGGAAGCTAGTGACTTTATGAGAAATCAAGAAATTGTAAAACAAAACCAAAAGAACGAAAAAATAGAAGACAACATGAAATATCTCACTGGAAAAACAACTGACCTGCAAAATATATCCAGGAGAGATAAATTTAAAAATTATTGGACTATGTGAAAGTCAGTTTTTGAAAAAAGAGCCTAGACATCATCTTTCAAGAAATTATCAAGGAAAACTGGCCAGATATTCTAGAACTAGAGGGTAAAGTAGAAATGGAAAGAATCCACCAATCACCTCCTGAAAGAAATCTCCAAAGGAAAACTCCTAGGAATATTACAGCCAAATTCCAGAGTTCCTAGGTCAAGGAGAAAATATTGCAAGCATCCAGAAAGAAACAATTCAAGTACTATGGAAACACAATCAGGATAACACAAGATTTAGCAGCTTCTACCTTAAGGGAATGGAGGGATTGGAATATAATATTCCAGAGGGCAAAGGAGATAGGATTACAACCAAGAATCACCTACCCAGCAAAACTGAGTATAATCCTTCAAGGGAAAAAATGGATATTCTGTGAAACAGAGGACTTTCAAGAATTCCTGATGAAAAGACCAGAGCTGAATAGAAAATCTGACTTTTAAATAGAAGACTCAAAAGAAGCATGAAGAGGTAAACAGGAAAGAGAAATCATAAGGGACTTATTAAGGTTGAACTGCTTACATTCCTGCATGGAAAGATGGTATTTGTAACTCATGAGACCTTTGTCAGTATTAGGGTAGTTGGAGGGAAAAAACAATTATATGGATAGATAGACAGACAGATAGATAGATAGATGGTACAGAGTGAGTTGAAAATGAAAGGGTGATATCTGGAGAATAAAATTAAGGGGTGAGAGAGGATTATACCGGGAGAAGGAGAAAGGGAGAGGTAGAATGGGGTAAATTATCTCACATAAAATAGACAAGAAAAGGCTTTTCCAGTAGAGCGGAAGCAGGGGAGAGGGAATGAGTGAATCTTATTCTCATCAGATTTGGCTTAAGGAGGAAATACCACACACACTCAATTGGGTATGGAAATCTATCTTACCCTACAGGAAAATAGGAGGAAAAGGGATAAGAAAGCGAGGGGAATGACAGAGGGAAGGACAGACTGGGGGAGGGGGTAATCAGAAACAAACACTTCTGAGGAGAGACAGTGTCAAAACAGAGAATAGAATAAATGCGGGGCGGAATAGGATGAAGGGAAATATAGTTAGTTTTTCACAACATGACTACTACGGAAGTGTTTTGCATGACTACACATGTATAACCCATATCGAGTTTCTTGCCTTCTCAATGAGGGAGAAAGGGAGAAAATTTGGAACCCCAGGTTTTAAAAACAAATGCTAAAAATTGTTTTCACATGCAGATGGGAAATAAAATATACAGACAATGGGGTAGAGAAATCTATCCTGCCCTACAGGAAAACAGAAGGGGAAGGGAATAAAGGGGTGGGGGAGATAGAAGGGAGGGCAGATTAGGGGAAGGGGTATTCAGAATGCACACCATCTTGGGGTGGGAGGAGGGAGGAGATGGGCAGAAAATTTCGAACTCAAAATCTTGTTTAAGTGAATACTGAAAACTAAAAATAAATAAATAAATTTTAAAAATCAGAGGAGAACTGGGAATACAATATTTCAAAAGGCAAAAAATATACTTATAACAAGAATAACTTACTTTGTAGAACTTGATATAATCCTACAAGGGGGAAAATGGACTAGAGAACTTTCAAGCCTTTCTGATGTAAAGATAAAAGCTAAGTAGGAACTCTGAAATACAAACAACAGTCCAGAGAAATCTAGAAAGCTAAATTTATTTGGGAATTTGGAAGGTGTTGTATGATGATGTAGCTAGTTTACTATCACTTATTGAGCACCTACTATGTGATGGGCACTGTGTGAAACACAAGGGATACAAAGAAAGGTAAGACAGTCCTTGCTATCAAGAACCTTCAGTGTAATGATGGAAACAATTTGCAAAGAACTATGTACAAACAAAATATATAGAGGATAAATTGGAGATAATCATCAAAGGGAAAGTATTATAAATTAGGGGGAGTGGGAAAGGCTTCTTGCAGAAGATGGAACTTTGAGACTTAAAAGAATTCATGGACACTAGTAAGGGAGTTGAGGAGGGAGAGATTTTCAGTCATGGGAGATGGCCGATGCAAATACATGGAGTTGGGAGATGGAGTGTCACGTGCAAGGAACAGCTAAAAGGCCAGTGTCCCTGGATTGAAGTGAATGTGGAAAGGTATAAGGTGTAAGAATACTGGAAAGGTAGGGCGGGAAGTAACAATTGTCCCTTCAGAACTTTAATGTCTTCAAAGGGTATTTAGGGAGTTAAACAAGGAAAAAAGAGGACCTGACAGTAGATTGGTTCTGTTTTGATTCTGTTTTGACAGTTTCCAAAGGGGAAAAAAAAGGGAAAGTAAAAATAATACTGTAGAGAAAGGAGAAAAATGAGAGTAGAACTTGCTATTTTTCATAATTGGAGTAAGTAAGAAGAGTATAGAAACATGGAGGAACGAGGAGGGGGAATGGGCATTAGATGAGACTCACTCTTATCTGAAATGAAAAAAGAAGGGTTGAACACACATATACAAATATTTTAATGCAGAAATATATCAAATTCAACAGGGAAACAAACGGGGAAGCAGGGCAATACGATAGATAACACCAGGGAAAGAAAGCTGTAAGCAAAACAAACTTCTTGATCTTGAAGTGGTGAGTTAAAGGGAAAAAAAGAAAAAATTAGAATCTGAAGTAGTACCTATTAATTTTGGAATGAATAAAGAAATCCTGGAATATAAATGTAGTTAGAATATTAGCGAGTGGTAAAATGACAAAAGAGATGATTTCAGAGAATCCAGGATACTATGAACTAATGCAGAGTAAAGTGCAGAAAACAGAAGAACAATGTATACAACTACAATAACGTTGTAAAGAAAACCAACTCTAAAAGATTTAAGGACTCTCTTCAATGTAGTATCACCAACTATGTCTCCAGAGAATACAGGATAAAGCATGTTACTTCTTGACAGAGCATTGTTGTACTCAAGGTGCACAAAGAAACATATTTTTGGACAAGGCCACTGTGTGGCTTCATTTTGTTCAACTATTCTTGTTTGTAACAAGGGTTTTTTATGGTTTTTTTTTGTCTTGGTCTTTGGTCTTAATTTTGTATTGTGTGGGGTAAAGGGTTTAATAAATATTGATTGATTGACAATATAGTGTACAAGCACTAAATTCGCACAACATATATAACTTCTCATTGAGACTGTACACACATGTAAGCAGGCAAGGCAAAGAATGACCAATCATTAAAATAAGATATTTTCATTACAGCTGCAATGTATGCAGCTTTATTTTAAAATGTCGTCAGAGAAAGAGAATGAGGTTTCCTCAAAGATATACTGAAATCATAAACATGTTTGACTTACCTGCGGCTAGGTGATTTCTTCTCTATTTCTTTATCTATTTCTTTAGCAGATTTAACATTTTCACTTCTATCCTTTTTCAATTTTTTGGCAATTCGCTCTTTCATTAGATTCTTTTCATCACTATCATTTTCATCTTCTTCACATTCATCTTCATTCTAGAGAATACAATTTAATATCTGCGTAGGTAACAATTACCCCAACAAGCACTGAGAAAAAAGATAAATATTTTACACACTATTCATTTCTTATGTATGTTGTATAACATTTTTCCAATAAATTGTTTTTAATGAATAGAGGTTATGGTGTTTCACTGCTGGCCACAAAACACATGTTCATTCATTTAACAAACATTCACTGATCTATTATGATTGCATCACTGTGCTAGAAACTGTTGATGAATGATATAAAGAAAAAAAAGACAAAGCTTTTCCTTCTAAGAATATATAATTGATACTTCCTGCTCAGGTACAAAAGAATTCTCTACTTGTTAAATAGCTACATTTCACTGACTTAAAGGGCCTTGCCTATTCACATATTAAAAGAAAAATGACCTTTACAGTTTTTTAGTCATATGGTCATCACCAACTTATTTTTAAAATTTAAATCTTAATAAACTCCTGGGTGACAAACCTAAAATGCAAAACTGTGTGTATGCAAGTAGAATAATAGCTCAAAGAAAAAATACTGAAGCTATTATTTCTCACATACATTTTACAAATACTTCATGTAAAACATCTAACCATGGACATTTACATTAATATTACAAAATTAATTACATTTGAAATTTAAGCCATCTACAAACAGTGCAAAACTCTTTATAAAAAAGTTATTACTCACATCATCTGAATCTCCTGTCATTGAATCTGTGCCCTTTTCACTAAAAGGAAATAGAAGACACACATAAATTTCAGATTCTCCCTGAAATTAATAAAAATACTAAACAAATGAAAAAAGTACAGCCTACTTTCCAGACACATCAGATCAACCATACTCATTTTACTTGGGTCTTGTTTTTGAATACGCATGCCAAAACTGATACACAATTAAAGAAGCTTCATTAAGTTATTACTGTTCAATGGTGGTCACTCTTTACTCACACAAATGAAGCTTGCTGACTTGTGAGAAGAGAAAGAAACTGTAAAACAGATTTATTATGTTACTGAACCAGACTGAGGGTCCAGGACATTTCTAATGTCAACATGTTGAAAAATCTTTGGAAAGAGCTCCTATTGTATCAATTCTAGTTAAAGAATATTCTTTCGATTCACATATTCTTAAATGTTTTGCTCCAAGTAAGACTTTTTAAAATGTGTTAACCTTAAGAAACTAGCACTTTACTCCCTCTCTCAACTGTAGCCTAAATGCTTAAGTTCCAGCATTTCTTGGGCCACAACCCAATGAACAGTCTGAATAAAAGCACAGTACCTATTAGGGAAGACTGCATTTAACAGGATCACCAAAGTAAGATGTGAAAAGAATTTGACATAGAAAAATAGACTGAATAGTCATTCAACTAATCAAGTACCAGCTAATCAGAGAGAACCTAATCAAAAGCTATCCTTCATCCCCAAAGGGAAGCAACACAGACCATAATTTGTTGTACTCCAGAGGGCAAAAAATAATATTCAATGGTTTAGACCAAAACATGACTGCTTGTTCTTAGAAGAGAGATTCAAGCGTTATACTTTAATGAAAACACTAATATAGCTGAAACAATTTTTATGAAAAATTTAGTTCAACTACATCACCACTGCAGCAAACCAGATTTTAATTAAACATCAAATTTCTGAAGAAAACGCTGAATAAAGAAAACATTTTACAAAGCTTTAAAATTAAAACAATTTGTTTTGTGAGTTCAATAGCAATAATAACAGAAGGAGAGAGTTTAGGAGGTTTTTCTCTCCAATTTGAAATTCAAACACAAGTTTGATGAACTGCCGATAAGTGAAGAAAACAAAATTTAAGATTACGTACACTTGAGAGATCAATGACACTACAAAAAGGGAATTTAAATACTGCAAGCAACATATGTCGTTCCCCCCCAAAAAAAAACCCCACACATACATGAACTTGACATTGCACCAGTGTGATAACTAACCTTTCAACAACTGGAACTGAACTGAGATGTGGATCATCCTTGAGCAAGTCATGACTACTTTTGCTTTTTCCCTTCATGCTCTGAAAAGTAAGATTTAATAAAAATTATATTATGAATGGAGCAGAGTTTACCACCAAAAGCATAGCATGGTATGGTCCCAAGAGTGTTGGACTTGTCATCAAAAGAGACCTGGTTTCAAATCTTAGTTCTGTCACTTAGTAGTTGGATGACCTTGAACATCTCTAGGATAACAAAGTCCTCTGGCTTTGAAAGCTGTTCACAACCTGACTCCAAGTTCTTGCCAGCTTCATTATACATTATTCCCCTTCCCACATTTTAAGATGCAGCCAAATTGGCCTCTTCCCTATTCCTCATGCACGGCATGCCACCTCCATCGCTGTGCTTTTGCATTGGCCATGTCCCATGTTTGGCTGGAATGCACTACCTCTTCATCTCTGAATCAAACAATACCTTCTTTCAAGATGCAGTTCAAGTACCATTTTCTAAATGAAACTTTTCCTGATCCCCCTCATACCTCTAAAGTAATAAAACTGATTTTTAAATAAACATAACAGAGCCTATAAATCCAAATAAATATCGTCCTTCCTGACAGCTTCTTTGACAAATCATTTATCCTTGGATTCTCACTCCTTTGTAGCAATCATACTCTTCTGCTTCCATATTATCAATTCTTTTTAATGATGCTCTGGCCAGCAAACATAATACTGTACTGAAGCTGTACCCACTAGGGAAATACTTTCCTGCTTCTTTGGATTCCTGAAGGCACCTGCAACCCCAAAACATCAACCCAGAGTCAGAAAAATGCATGCTAAGTCCACAGAGTCTCCCTTGCCTAACCATACTGAGGGCTTTCACAAAACTGCACCACAAAAACAATTCTGCCCTCTAACCAGCAAGAACAAGAGTGACAAAGTCCAGTTGAGGGTTCCTATCTTTACCCTGTTTTCCCAGAGCACAATGCTGGGGAAATTTCTAACCAGAATTAAATCTCATTCTCCATCTTCAAAAATCCCTCTCAGAATGGCTAGAAGGAAGGAGTAGAAGATAGAGAAAGAAGTAACATAGCCTTCAAAACCTTGTTTAAATGTTTATTTGTATTTCTAAATTACCTAAGCTTGCTAATAAATTACGCAGACATTAACAGTGATTTTGTCTAACAGTATGTTTGTGGTTCAAGACTGAGAGAAGGGAAACTATTCCATGGAGGGAAAAAAAGAATTTCCCTGATTTTACTCTAGAGCAGGGACCACAGTCGTTACAGAAAGAGTTTTGGCAATTTTGGTATTTGACTGAGAATATTACAGAGCAATCTACTATATTGCCTTTGAACCCAGAAAGAGATAAATCAATAAGGAGATAAGCCAGTAGCAGAAAGGGGTGGCAGTTAGCACAGCTGCCCAAATATATAATGCCTGGTATATATTAGGTGTTTAATAAATACTTAATGGATATTAATTTTAAATGTGAAAGTTAAATTCTTTGGGATAATAAATTCTGGACATTTTATTGATCTAATCAATAACTATCTACTTTGCAATAATTTCAAAAGAACTACTTCATTTTACACAGTTATTTGAAAATATGGCATTATTCCTCAATACTTATTTCAATTCATTAGTACATGTACTCCTTACACTAACATACCTACATCTACTACCATCTTTTCATGCTTTAGTAACTGATCTTAGAATAATTAGGATCATTGGATCATATATTTAGTCCTAGAAAGAACCTCAGAGATCATAAAGCCCCACTTCTTCATTACAGATGAGGAAACTAAAGTCCAGAACAGCTGGATGATTTGCCCAGAGTCACAGAGCCAGAAGTTGAACCAGGTCCTGGGAATCCAAATCTGGAATTCCACTCTGGCATGAGGAAAGCAAACCAGTATGCAATGGCCAGCTTCTTGGTGCCATGTCTCGGACCTCATCTAGGTTGTTCTGCAGTGACCAGATATGGTCTGATCAATGGTAAGAAAATACATCTTGGCTAACATTAGAAGGGAACTTGAAAAATACAATGGATTTAGGTATAAAAGATAATTTTAAACCCATGCTTAGACTTGGTAGTGATGAACAGACAGATTAATTATCATTGAATTATTTTCTAATTATATTTATGCAATACTAAATAGTGGAAAAAATGAAAAAACGTTCACTAAAATGCAGCATGGTATAGTGGAAAAGGCAATACTTCACCAGCCACTATTACCAGCTCTACCAGCAGTCATGTGACTTTCAGGAAATACATTTAATCTTTCAAAGTCTGTTTCCAAGTTTGTATAAAAAAATAGATTTACTATTATTTTCCTGTTACTTCAGGGGTCATTGTAAGGGTCAAGTGAGATGAAGGATATGAAAGCACTTTGCAAATCATAAGGTGCTACATAAATAAAATACTTATAGTTGTAAATATATATGTATATATGTATATTGGTGTATATATGTAAAATATGCTATTTAAAACATACACAATATAGCCATACCTTAGAGATATTGCAGGTTCGGTTCAAGATCACCACAATAAAGCAAATATCACAATAAAGAAAGTCACACAAATTTTTTGGCTTCCCAGTGCATATAAAAGTTGTGTTTTACCCTATACTCTAGTCTATTAAGTGTGCAAGAATACTATGTCTAAAAAACCAATGTACATATCTTACTTAAAAAATACTTTATTGCCAAAAATGTTAACCATTACTTGAGCCTCCAGCAAGTCATAATCTTTTTGCTGGTTGAAGTCTTGCCTCAATTTGATGGCTGCTCCCTGATCAAGGGGATGGTTCCTAAAGGCTAAGATGACTGTGGCAATTTCTTAAAATAAAACAGCAATGAAGTTTGCCATATCAATTGACTCTTCCTTTCACTTGAACACTCAGGGTTATTGATTAATCAATGTAGGGTTATTAATTGGCCTAATTTCAACATTGTTGTGTCTCAGGGAATTGGGAGGCCTGAGGAGAGGGAGAAAGAGAGGGGAATGGCAGGTTGGTAGAGCACTCAGAACACATACAACGTTTATCAATTAAGTTTGCCATCTTATATGGGTATGATTTGTGGCTCCCCAAAACAATTACAATAGTAACATCAAGGATCATTGATAACAGATCACAAATCACCATAATAGATACAATACAGAAAAAGTTTGAAACATTATGGGAATTACCAAAATGTGACACAGAGACACAAAGTGAATAAACGTTATTGGAAAAATGGCACTGATAGACTTGCTTGATGAAGGATTGCCACAAGCCTTTAATTTGTAAAAAGCCATGATATTTGTGAAGTGCAGTAAAGCTAAGTATAATAAAACAAGGTATGCCTGTATGTTTACAACTATAAGTTGTATGTATATATACATATATACACATATGTATATGTGTGTGGATGTGTAGCTATAGATGTATAGACATATATGTATGTAGATATACATACACATACATATGTATATCTGTCTAAGATAATGAAAAAACAAAATCTTCAGTATTCTTCATATCACTTTCCCCGCCTAATCCCTTTCTAATCAACAATGATCAATGTTTAACATTTCTTTTAAGACCCCCCCAAACTTTCTCTGACTAAGTCACCCCATTCTGATCTCTCTCATGTTGTACACTAGCTAAAGAATGGTCACTGACAAAAATGTTAACCAGGGTCAAGGTAGGGCTCTGCAGCACATCATTCAATCAAAGGACTTTAGTTCAATTACCTAGCCTCTCACAGTTTTCCTGAGAACATTTTTTCTAGATTTCTCCTTCCCCCAACATATTAAATGAATCTGAATAGATAGCATAATTTTCCATCTTCTTGTTGTTCAGTTGTGTCTGACTTTTTGTGACCCTATGGACCATACCCTCCACGGGATTTTCTTGGCAAAAATACTGGTGGTTTACCATTTTCTTCTTCAGTGGACTGAGACAAACAGAAGTTAAATCACTTGCCCAGGGTCACACAGCTAGTAAATGTCTGAAGCCACATTTGAACTCAGGTCTTCCTGACTCCAGGCCCAGGGCTCTATCCACCGAACCACCTAGCTGCCTCTAGCTTCTCATCTGCTCTTTCCTAATAGATGGAGGCTCTAAGGATGATAAGGATTTCGTACTTTTTTTTCCTTTGTGTTCCCAGCGCCTAGCACAAAGCTTTATATGCATAAGCTATAATTTCACCAATAATAGGGAGTCCTACACTAGGAAGTTCTTCTGCAAATTCCCTGAACCAAAGCAGATCATAACCTATCTATGATTTAGTAGTTAAAGTCTTAGGGAATTGCCTAAGGTATATGGGTTAAATGACCTGTCCAAGGTCACACAGTTAATAATGTCAGAGATGATTTGAACCCTGATCTTCCTGACTCTAAAGCCTGCATTTTTGCCTATTATAATTTTTAAAAATACTTCTTGATTATACAAGCAGGGTACCTGATAAATGTTTGAATTGAAATGATAGTTCATATTCACAGCTAATGGTAAATATTACCAACTCCATTTTAGAAATGAAGGACCTGAAGATCAGAAAGTATGAGAGATTGATTCTTAGCCACCTAGTTAATGATTTTCTAATCCCAATAATTGTTACTCCAAGCCCAGTGTTGCTGTTTTATATAAACCACACCAAGCTTCCTCTGTGTGCCACATTGCTTCCTGCTAATAAAACCAACCTATCGTATTATTTAAGCACATTTCTCTTTTTTTTATAAGACTGTCACGAAAAACACTGCCAAATTCTTTATGAAGTCAAGTATATGTTTATTGCATTCCCCTAACGTACTCGTTTAGTAAGACTACTAAAAAAAATAATGGAAATCAGATTCATTTGACAAGTCACAATGTCTTAGAACTTCAGTTTTCTCATTTGTAAAACGATGAGGTTGGATGAAATGATCTCTATAATATTCTATACAAAAACTTTGTGAGACAGTAGAGAAGAACTGAGTAAAGAATGAAAAAAACCTCAGGGAACTCAAAGGTAAAGGAAGTCAAATTATGATTTGACAGAATCAGATGAAGAAGTCTCTGCAACAAAATGCTGAATATCCCTATATCATCTTTCTTATTTTTATACAGTAAAGTCGAGTTCAAGCTTTATTCATTCTTAATTTGTGATCGTTTAAACAGGGTCAGTGGGCAGAGGTTTACCGCTGAACCACTGATGAAAAAATGAACTTCCTAAGTAAAAGAATGAAATAAAGTCATCTCAAATTGTTCTGAAATATCCATTTATGTCTAAATAATGTAATCTTAATGTCAGCAAAGAATTTTAAATGAGATTAATTAAAAAACATTTTTAACCAACTCCAAAAGATTAAGTAATCATTTACAACTAATCTACTTTATGAGAAGCACTGGGAGTACAAAGACAAAAGTGATTCATTGAAGCTAACACTTAGTTTAGTCTAGATATTTTTAGCATAGCTACCTGAAAAAGAATATAGCTCAATTTCTTTTTAAAACATTCCTAAGACTTTTCACAAATTCAAGCAGAACTTCTCTCCAACTGACTATCTTTTACTGTACATATACACACATACCCACACATATACACACAAAACCTCATGTTTCTGTGGTGGTTACAGAGAGAAAATATACAGTATTATATCAATTCATCCTATCATCCATCCCTTGAGAAAATATTCCACCCAAGAATATTTTCCTTCTCTTATACCACATACTTTCTAGTTGCTACCTCTAGCTTTCCATTAAATTTCTATTAATTGTGACTAGTATCAAAATAATAAAATAATTCATAATAACGCTTTCCCTTGCACAGTGCCTTTTCACCAGTTTTTATGACAATGAAACATAACATAGGATAACATGATGAGTTGTCAAGCCAATTACTTGCTAGAACACTGGCTTTTAATATCCTCATTGAAGAAGAACAATTGTATTCAATCTTTCAATAGATTATAGTAATTTTTCGTATTTTTAAGAAAGAAAAAAATGTTCTAGAGTTTGGAAGTAACATGTCATACATAGTAGCATTCTTATCCCCTTTAAGCTTAGTTGGGACAAATTGCTTTTATAGCACACTGTGTACAATATTCAGTAGATCTTAAGTGTATATATATATATATATATTTTTTTTCCATTTCATGGAACAGTAACCAAGTGCAGCAGGAAAAAGCAGATAAGTTCCATTTCCAAAACACATGCTGTTATAGCAAAGTAAAAGAAAATACAAGTTAATTTTTTAGTGAGGTCAATTCCGAAAAATAATTGCCTACAAAAATTTTTTATATTAAAAGTATTTTTAAATGAATGAAATTAACTTTCATATTGAAGTTATTAAATTTCAAATGTGTGATTTAAGCTTACAGAAATGAATTTTTTAAAAGACCTACTGATTAATAAAGTTTCATGTAAAAATTCCCTTCTGCCTCACGTTATTACGCCTCAATATTTCAATGGATCAGAGATCTCATCACAGATCGAAAGCTGAAGATCTAACCCACACTTCTGTATTCGGCAGGACTCTGATAAAATTCTCTTCCACAGAGTACTTGCCCAATATGGCCTTTTAAAATTTCACGGGCACTGGTACAAGCATTCAGGTTGCAAATCCATTATCCTGTCCAAGATAGATGTACTGATAGACTAACTCATGTCATAGTCTGAGCCATAAGCTTGGATTGGCAGGTCAGTCTCTTTTGAGTGGCCAAGAATTTGCCTGAAGAGATTCTGCATTATTCAACAACTTTATGCAATAAGCACAGCATCATCTAGGAGCAGACAAACTCATCAAAGAAGAAAGAAGAACAAGAGACAAGGAAAGAACCCTAGAGAACATCCCCACTTAGAAGAGGCAGTGGGCACAATATCATCGATGAACAGGAATATCTGGGAGCAGATGAGATCATTGAGAGAAGAGAGATCAGGATAAAGCCCTTGGGGACGCCCACAGTTAAAAGACAGGAAGCCGGCGATGACCCAGCAGAGAGGAAGGAGAACCAGAAGAGAACAGTGTCACAGATGACAAGAGTACATATGACAAGGTGGTCAACAGCATCAAAAACTGCAAGAAAGTCAAGGAGAACAGAGATTAAGAAAAGGTCACTGAATTTAGACATAAAATGTTAGCTGATGATCATTGAGAGAGCAGTTTTAGAGCTGAAAGCCACATCTCAAAAGGTAGATAGTAAAGATTACTTTTTTCTAGGAGTTTAACAGGTAATGAATGCTGAACTGCACTTAGAGTGATGGGACCCGAGTTCAAATCAAAGCTCAGCCACTCACTACATTGTGTGACTCTGGGCAGGGCACTCCAGGCACAACTTAGGCCTCAGTTTCCTCATCTGTAAAATGATGAGGTTGGAATAGATAACTCTTCAAGTTTGCTTCCAGCTTGAAATCTATGATCCTCTAAAAAGAGAAAGCAAATAGAAATACAAGACAATAGCCTGGGTGCACATTAGGCTCAAGTGGAAATTCTTTTAAGGGTTGGGAGAACTAAGTATAGAAGAAGCAAGTAAATAGACTGAAAAATGAGAAAGATATGAAAGGATTCATTAATGATGAGGCCTGTTCCTCAAGGGAGAGACATTGGGATCAATTAGATTCAGATGATAAGGAGAAATAAAACCTTGGCAGGAAGAGCAACTTAATTCTGAGCCCAGAGCAAAGGAGAAACAATTAGGGAAGACATTTTGAGAAGAAGAGTAGAAGAATGAGAAATGATGTGGATTTTCTCAGTGAAGTAAGGACAAGATTATCTGCTCGGAGAGGAGGCAAGTGGCATACACTGACAAATATGGATGATATCTTTGATGGTAGGAAGGGGAAATTATAAACGGCATTGATTAAAAAATTCAAACATTGGTACCAATTGTTATTCTGTTAAATGTAGATGGAGTTTTAAATTAGTTAGACTTTGGAGGAAGAGACGAAATCTAGGTAGATGTGTTTCCAGAAACTTCCTAAAAGTTAAAAAATTTGTAAAGAAAGGCTCTGCCACCTTCACTGAGAGAAAACATCCACACACATACAAAAGCTCCACCCTGTGATAACAGAAAAACCAATAAAGCAAAGGGAACAAATCATTCCCATTTTTAATTTGGAAAAGTTCAATTTCTGAAGGAAGGAATCTGAAATACATTCAAAATAGTAACAAGGTTTTCTAGCTTCTATTACAATATAAATACAAGAAATAAAATACCTAAGGATAATGCAGGATAGAGTACAGAAATCTTATAAAATACAAATCAATGCTATCTAGTAAAATGCACAAATACTAAACAGATAAGCTTTCTTCCAACCAAGAGGCCCATGTAAATTCCACATAAGCCACAACTTTTCTTCAAAAAGGTCCAATAGAGTTTAGAATTCCAAATCTTCATCCGCTGTCAATTTTCACATATTATCTAAAAGGAGTGAATGAACAGAGGTGAAAATGACTTGAGAAATGCACCTCTTAAGGTAAATTTAAGAACTGCACTATCCTCTGCCCTTTTAGAGGAAATAGGACAAGGAGGAAAAAAATGGTCTTTGTGATATCTCCAACAATTTTAGCCTAATTTGTAGCTCTAAGTCTGGAAGTCAGCACTCCTGAAAAGCCAGAAGCCAGTGTGTGTGTGTCTAGCTTTAAGACGCTTCACTAGATAGAAAAGAAAAAAGAAAAGTGATAGACTAAACAGATTTTAAATTTTCCAAAAGTTATCAAAAGAATTATGAGTCAAAAGAAAAAACAAATTGCAATTTCACCTGGCTAACTCGGTTTACTTCTTCTTCTTCCTCTTCAGCTTCTTCTCCAAATGAAAGTAAACTAAAATTCCTAGTAAAAGCAAAAGATTCATAAAACAGCATTCAAAAGTATCTTGTTTTCGTTGCCAAGAAACAGACTTAAATTTTCAAGAGCAAACATGTACTTGCTATTTGACAAAAATAAAACTTATACCTTATTTTGATGAAATGCACTATTATCTGAATTTGCTTTACTAAATACTTCCTAAATGAAAACAAAAAAATAAGGCTTTTGCCACAGAGCACAGATATTCTCAAGTTGTTAGTTCAACTTGCAAAAACCAAACCAAAATTCACCCTAGGATCTACATAATCAGATATTTTGACATAATCATCACTCCAAGAGAGTTAAAAAATCTCTGAACTTACCAAATGGCTAGTTACATAATTGAAATTCTTGAAAATATGCAAATGCCTACCCTAAAAACCCCGAAAGGATAAAACAATACATTATGTACCAAAATAATCTGTAACATCTCATTTTACTCATTAAAATCTGCTATGCAAAAATTGTATATGAACAAAAATGCCATGCAAAAATGGATATTGGAGGAAATCAGGAAAATTGTCTTATTCTTCTTTCTTAATTCCTCAATCTAAAATGAAAGGCAATTAGGTTTAATGGAATAAACCCTGGAAAAGTCAGAAGACATAGGTAGCTTTGCCTCTTACTGGCTTTCTAACTTGAAACAATTTACTTTGCTCACTAGCCCTCAGCTCACTCATTTGTGAAATGTAGGGGTTGAAATCGACTAGAAGTTTTTGACCCCGGAGGCCCACAGCCCCTAAAGAGATTTGTAGATGGATTCTGGGAGGTCTGTGAACTCATATGGGAAAAAAAATTACATGCTTATTTCACTCTAATCGGTTTTCTTTGTAATCCTACGTATTTTACTATATGCATTTAAAAACATGATTCTGAAAGGGGTTCATAGGTTTCATCAGACTGCCAAAGGGGTCCATGACCCAAAACATGGTTAAGAATCCCTGGATTAGACCATCTCTTTTTAATGTTAATGCTCTGTAATTCAAAGACCAAGTAAAATAAATGGCAATTATCATTCTTTCATCTGAACTTGTTTTTTTCAACTATTAGAGAAAAATGATATAAAGAAATGGAGAAGGCTTGACAGATCATTAGCATTAGAAGGGAATGCTTTTTGCAAGCTGTAGAGGCAGTGAAAGCATCAATTCTGTAACTTGTAGGTTGACTGATTTAGTCTGGGCCTGTAATTTCCCTGGCATAGGGTAGCTCCCAGTAAGGAAATGCCCTTTACCAGATACAATTTGGCAACCATTAAGCAACATATAATCTAAGACAGTTGCTTTTGGCAATGAGAGGTTAAGTGACTTGTCCAGAATCTGGGCCTTAAACATAGTTCTTCCTGGCTGTGAGACTGGTCTTTCATCTCCTATGCCAGAAGGCCTCTCTTGTTTATTGTCAGAAAAAATTTACTTGCAATTATTATAATATCCCCTGAAAAATCAATTCAAATGTCAGTAATGGTGACATTTCATACAAATAACACTAGCCAGAATGAAGCAAAGAAATAAATTAAATTCTGAGCTAGGTAAGACGTTATCATGCAATAACGAGTCCTTTTACAATTTGATCCCTATTAATATCTGCCAGATTATTAACTTGCTTTGCAATACATGTAGAAGAATAAAACCTAATAATTAGAATTCATTTATTCTGAATTTGTGATGGGGCCTAGAAGGAAGTTTATCTTTTTAATGTAGATTAAAGAAACAAACCCAAAAGATTTGCTAAGTAAATTAAGGATGAAGACAGCACTGTGTAAGAAATCTAAAAAATGATTAAAAGCACAAACTCTTTTCAATCAACTTGCCTGAATCCCTTTACATACAGTTTGTCATAAATTATAAATTTTTACCATCTACTCACTAAAACAAATTCTTCAAGAACATCTATTAGGCAACTTTATAAGCTTGGATTTTAACTACATATTTTAAAGCATTCAATCCACGTTTAAAAACATTCTATAATTCTAATTTTGAAGTAATTCAAACTAGTCTTCCACCAACTACCGCAAATTAGGAAAGTTGATGAGTTAGTAGTACTTTTCACATTTGAGTAAAATTCTTATATTGTGATTACTTTGTGCCTTTAGTTGTTAATTTCTTTACTTCATCTTCTGGTTTGTCCTTTTTTGGCTTCTTATTCTCTCTTGGTATGATGTCATCAAAAGGATTAAATAAAACCTAGGAAAAGTAACATTTAAAACATGACTTGGCTATTTTAAAATATTTAAAATAAGCAACCTTATTTAATTCTCAGTTTTTCCCTAGTGCAATATTTTTCCATTATCCAGCCATCTGTCTTATATCTCTTTAAATCATTTTTTTCACATTTATATAGACTCAAGAAGTAAATAGAGCAATAATCTGAATAGGACTTAACATAGTAAGATGATCCAGAGTTCTCACATCCTTCACACTTTCTATGGGTCACATACAAGTATTTATGCGGATTTCTTTTGCTTGACTACACTTACTTGTTATAAGGGGTTTTTTTCTTTCTCTCAGTTAATGGGGTGAGTATGTATCAGCAGAAAATGGGGTAGCAATAGTGATGCCAAAAAAAAAAGGAAAGAAAGAACCATTAAAACATTTCTTTAAAAATGCACAGAAGAGAGCAGAAAAGAAGCTCAGAGGAAAGCACAGACTAGCAAGATAGTTCTGAAAGTAATGTATAGAATTTATTATGCTTTTTCTAAAGCAAACTGAGAAAGACAGAGATTCTACTTTCACAAAGAATCCTCATTTTGTGTTCTGCTATGTATATGTTGCTATATGGAAACAAGATGTGGTAAATCACTATGTCTGAAGAACTAAAGATGAGTATTACAGAGGGTAGTGGTGACGCATATGGTAGGTGTGAAAAAAATGCAATATATAACCAGTGTACAACTCTAAAGGAGTAAAGAACATCATTAAGGAATGTTATGACAGGAAGAAAAAATGGGCCAATCACATGGCAAGAGCATGGAATGACAAGTGGAGAGCCAGAAGGCTCTACTGGTACCCTCATGATAAGAGGAGAAAGTGATAAAGGCTCCCATCACACCAGGAAGACTGGACCCCCTGTAGAAAACTATTGGGAGAACATGAAAAGAGTAGCATGGGATAGGTGGACATGGACAACTTGCAATATGCACCACTGGAAGGAACTCTCTAAATGATGACATCAGAGATTCATTTGAGAATTTCAATATTTTGTAATGGAAACTAAAGAAACCATCAAAATGTGATGGTTCATGTTTCATTAACAGAGCATCACAGAAATGTTGGCAAACCTTTTTCATTATAGATCTATTTGTTATCCCTCAATCAGCTGCACCTAAGAATTCTCTTAAAGAATGATGTGGCTCATGTGGGTCTCATGCCTAATTTTATGTGGACTCGTATTTGCTTCTATTTTAGAGTCAGGGGATATTTAAAGACCATGTGATTCTCAGCCCCCCTTCATCTTTGTTCTGCCAATCTACCACTGTCACCGAACAAGCAGAGGGGCACATTTCTTTTTCTTGGATTTGGCCAGACCAAAGAATTCATCACCTAATTGTCAAGCACATGTAGACACACGCATGCATATATCGTATACATATATAGTATCTGGAAATATTACAAATATATATGTATGTAATGTATGCACATACATCTATTACTTCAACCAAAGGTTTCAAAAAAATTGATGATAATTTATTCAAGGTACAAACCTCATCAAAAGTATCCTGAATACCCACCTCACAATTTCTTATTCTATGTGGATTAAGTGGCCTTTCTTCTTCATTAATGTCCACTTCTGTTAATCTCAGCATATTGTATACTGTGTCTCCTGTTACCTATCAAATGGAAATATTGAAAATATAGTTAATAATGATTAAGGTTTTTCCAAATATTTAAAATAAAAAGATGTATTTAATATTAAAACATTGAAGTATATGCATATTTAATATGGAAAACAAAACTATTTCCTCAAAAGAAAAAATATATAAATGGAATAATTTCATTGAAATGACCTCTTCAATATGACCTTCTCCTAACTAACTCAGAGAAGTGGAGACATCTTGGACATCTCCTCATTTCCCACCCAACAGCACTTGCTTTGGGACCTCCCTGGATTTTCCAGCAGCACTCATTTTGGACCTTTTTGACTTCCCCATTATACCCCTCCAACTCCAACAGGTGTGTTCTTCTCTACCTCCTTGGCTTTCTTTTACATATTGCTTTCCCCTATTAGACTGTGAGCACCTTGAAATCAGAGGCTGCCTTTCTTTTTAGAATTTATGTCCCAGTGGTTAGTACACTGCCTGGCAACATAGTAGGCACTTAATATTAGTTTCCTGACTAGAATAGCACTTTTTTCAATGCATCAAAAAACTTGTGCTTAAGAATCTGAGAAAAATCTGTCCCACAAAGCAGATTTAGAGCAGTCAATTTATAAAAGTACACACAAGATGTTCAAGTGTATAACAATGATCTCATGTTCACCACTGAAATCCCAAATATTCCAACAGGATTAGCAAACCATAGGCATTTTAAAAAAGGAAAAAAACACCCAAAATCTATAATCTCAAGTCCCTCTTCAGTAGAGTGGTCAGAGCAGGAGATTCTAACTGCTTATCTTCTAGGCCACCTAGCAATATTCATGAGGACTGATAACTTTATTTCGAGTTTCCATTGTTCTCCAGTTTAAAAACATTTAACATTTGTCTTGGGTTTCTAATTTAATTTTAATTACTGTGTTTACATGGCTTTCCTCCACGATGATCATAGATTCCAGTTTTGATCAAAGGACGGGCAAGTGGATCACAATATACCAGCAGAGGGAGCTACTGACCCATGGAACTAAAATGCTAGGTTTTGGGTTTTTTTTTAAAATTTCTTGTAAAACTGGAAATGGAAGTTGGTACGGTGGTTCAGAGACTTCAAAGAAAAGTTTATTGAAAATTCAGTCAAAGAATACAGAGATTAATAAATTCTAAATAAGAATTCATTTTGGAATAGAATCCAAATATGCTGAAAAGATGATATATCAATCAACTTTAAAAAAGTTCCTTCCATTTTAAACATTAATAATGCTATCAGTAAAATTAATTATAAACAGTCAAATTCTATCAGCTAATAAACATTTATTAAGTACCTACTATGTGCTAGGCAGTGTGCTAAATGCTGGAGACACAAAAAGAGGCAAAAGATAGTCCTGCCCTCAAGGAGCTCACAATCTAATAAGGGAGACAACAAGCAAACAAATATGTACAAAGAAGCTATGTATAGGATAAACAGGGGGAAAAAATTAACACACTGAAGGCACTAGAACTGAGAGGAGTTGGGAGAGGCTTCCTGAAGAAGATGGGATTTTAGTTGAGACTTGTACTTCATCACTAAAAATTCACCTAGGAAAATAGACTAAATCATATCACAAGTAGCATATGATTATAACTGTTTCAGAAAAAAAATTTAACCCCAAATCCTTTAGAAGCAAAAAACCTTAAAAGTTCTGGCCACTTGTCAATTTTATTTGCTGCAACAAAATTTCTATGTAGTAAAAAGAACTGAGCAATCCTGCAGGCCTAGAAGATAAGCAGTTAGAATTTGACCATTTGATAAACATTGGGAAAAAAAGGTGAATAAAAAGGAAACAATAACCAATTCACAAATGTTAGAAAGCCAAAAATTTTGGAGATATAAAACTTAATAAGAAACAAAAGCGGATCTTTGAAATGAGAACTGAACACTGACCTTTCCAAAAATGGTATGTTTATTGTTAAGTTCATCTGCACGACCCAAGGTAAAGAAAAATTGGCTGCCATTATCATGAGGTCCAGCATTTGCCATGGCAACCAGTCCCCTCCGATTAAAACGCAATCGTGAGTGAAATTCATCCTGTAGCAGAAAAAAGAAAAGATTAAATGTATAAGATCAGTTTAGTCAATGTTCATTTGGTTGGCAAAATCCTACATAAATTTTATTTTCTATTCAAAATTCCTTTTTTTTTAATGGAACTGATTTTCAAGTATGACAAAAGTCTATATTTACTTATCATTAGTAACAACATCTCTTGGAAATGTAGGAAGAGACCAGCTTGACAAGAGATTTAAATGCCAAAAAGGGGATTTTTTATCTGTGGTAATCAGGAGTCACTGGAGTTTACTGAGTTGGTAGGCAGAGGAGAGAAGAGATGACATGATCAGACCTATACTTTAGGAAAATCACTTTGACCACTGAGTAGCAAAAGATTAGAGTGGGAAGAGACTTGAGGCAGGGAGATCAATCAGAAGGCTATTGCTATAATCCAGGCAAGAGATGATAAGGGCCTGAACTAGTGTGGTGGCTGTATGAGCAGAGAGAAGAGGATATATTTGAGAAATGTTGAGAATGCAAAAATGGTAAGATTTGTCAACAGATAGGAAATATGGTGTGAATCAGAATAAGGAATCTAAAATGACATTGAGGTTGCAAGCCTGAGTGACTGAGAAGATAGTTACCTTGATAGTAACAGGAAAGTTTGGGAGAAAAAAATAATGAGTTCTGTTTTGGATGTGTTTTGCAGAACATCCAGTTCGAGATGGTAATATGAAACTAAAATTCAGGTGAAAGACATCAGCTGGATGAATAGCTCTGGGAATCATCACCATAGAGATGATAATGGACATGATGGGAACTGATGAGATCACCAAATGAGAGAAAACATGATGGAAAAAAGTAGAGGGCCAAGCACAGGAAACTGAGGAGTGGTTGGACAAATAGAAAAAGAACTAGGAGAGAGCAGTGTCATGAAATTTAGAGAGTAAAAAGCATCCTAAGGAAAAAAGTGTCAAGTGCTGCAGAAAGATCAAGAAGGATGAGGACTGAAAACAGGTCATCAGATTTGGTGATAAGAAAACAATAATTTTGGAGAAGGCAATTTCAGTTGATAGCAGAAAACAGACTATCCAGAGTTTAGAGTGAGAGAAGAAGAATTAGAAACACTTAACATACAGGTGTTCTCAAGGAGTTCAGCAAAGAAGGGAAAGAGAGATATAGCAAGTCACCTAGCAGGGATGGCCAGATCAAGTGAGTTTTTAAAGATCAGGAGAGCCATGGGCATACTTATAGCAAGAAGGAAAGGAGTCAATAGCTAAGAAGAGATTGAAAATTGGACAGAGAATAAAGACAAGATAGAGGGAGTAATCTGCTGAAGAAGATGAGAGGGGATGGTATCAAAGATCCATTCAGAAGAGTTTGCCAAGTAAGAAGGGTATTGCCTTTTAGGGTCCTCTCACTAATAAATACACACCTATCAAACAGCAGCATGTTATATATTTAGGATGCTCACAGATCTGTGGAGAGTGCATGGGTGTCTGAATACATTTACTAAATTATTCTGTCATCCAAGTTAAGCGTAGCATTTGTTACATCCCCATTACTCTTTAGTGACCCAAGAAACTGCCTATCCTTCCCTTCTCCTCTATTTACAGTGGCAAATGAGCAGTTGGCTTATTTTTTAAATGCATGTATAGCATTTTCTTTGTTTAAACCTTTCTATACACTTGGTATGATCTCATCCTCCAATATTCAGATGGGCTAATTTGTCTAAAAATGTGTCTTTTTTCTAAATATGAGCTATAATATTTCATTTATTTCATTAACCTAATAGTTAATAGGCAATTGACTTAAATTCAGTACTACAAAAGTGTTAAGTAGTATACAGAAAAAAGTGTTAAGTTGTATATGCAACATCTAGCTAGGGGTACAAAGACAAAAAGCAGCTCCTACTCTTAAGGAATTTACATTTTTTCTGGGGGGTAGGGACAAAGGCTGGGACTCATTAATAGCAAGTGTTTCTTCAAAGAGAAGTTCCCTTTTAAAAACTGATAATTCTCAATCCACCTCAATAATTTTTAATTCCACAACTCTGTCTGAAATACTTACATCATATACCACACAAGATGTTACCATTTGGTGGAAATATGTTTAATATGATTGTACATGTATGACCTATATCAAATGCAGCCAACTTGGGGAGGGGGAAGGGGAAGGAGAAGGAGAAAATTTAAAACTCAAAATCTTATAAAAGTGAATGTTAAAAACTAAAAATAAATAAATAACTTTTTAAAAAGGGGGGGAGGGACCTACCTGTGCAAAAATATTTTCATGGTGGTAAAATATTGGAAATTAAGGGGATGCCCATCAATTGCAGAATGGCTGAACAAGCTGTAGTATAAGAATGTCATGGAATACTATTGTGCAATAAGAAATGATGGACAGCACATTTCAGAAAAACAGGGAAAGACTTTATGAACTAATGCAAAGTGAAAAGAGCAGAACCACGAAAACATTGTATACAGTATCAGCAACATTGTGTGATGATTAGTAAGAGCTAACGTAGTATTTTGCACATCGATTTTCCCACATTCATCTGGCTTGTAAAGAGTGGAGGCCTTCAAGGCCCTAGGAATCTAAGTGCAATTACTGGCCCACAGAACTCTCAATACAAGGGTCTTTGGGTTTAAAAAAAAATTTGCTGATCCTTCCTCATTTAAAGGAGAACTATGGGAATAATATAGAAATAGAATAAACTTCTAAGTAATTCTGTCATTCTCATTCCCCTAAATGCAAACATCATCAATTCTTTTTTCTTTTAAATTTATGTTAGTGGTTTAAAAAATCACTAGTCTATTCTTGATCATTATTTTCTTTTTTCTTTGAAATCCAAGTTTGGGGTTTTTATTCTTGCCATAGGCTTTATTGTTCTTATTTGATTTCTTTTTTTGGCATGTATTCTGTGTTATGGCACACTATCACACAAAATTAGCAAAGTTAAATAGATGCACTTTAAAGCTAAAGTAAAACTGTTGAAAATAAAATGTCATACACAATATCCAAAAGCTTTCCATTTTTCTTTATCTGAAGAAATCAAATGAAGCCAGATTTCACTGCAACTGATACATTCTTCATTTCTGAACCATCATCTTTTCCTATCATCACCTTATACCTGGGCTCAATTCCATCATAGAATCAAATAATTTGCCTCTGCTAAGAACAGAAAAGCTTTCTCAGTTTTAAGTGCGATCATTTATGAAATTCTGACTAAATGACTGCTCCTTTCATAGCCTACCTTACATCATTAATTGGTTCAAAGAAAACACTTTCCTGAAACAAAGTTGCAAAGGTGGAAGTTAATTCCAAAGCAACAATATTACAAATGGAAAATCTGCTTCCCAGTAGTCTAAGCACCATCTATAAAAACTAAAATTGGTGTGTAGTTGACACTACAACAGGCCTGAGCATGGTATGGATGCCTGAGATCAGAAAGACCCCTGAGGTTTAAAGCTGTGAAATGAGGATTCTAGGGCAAATTGACTTTAAAACCAAGGCAAAGTAATCACTAAGAGATTAGAAGCAAAACAGAAAAAGGGGTTATCTCTTTCTTCCTCTGGACTGCCCAAACCTCTAGTTTAAAGGCCAGGTAGTTAGTCAGTTAATCAATCAATATTCATTTAAGACCCTACTATGACAATCCTTGCTCTCAAGGAGCTCACAATCTAATGGAAGAGACAATGACAATATGAAAACAAGTGTATGCAAACAAGCTATTGACAGTATAAGTGAAAAATAATGAAAAGAGGATTCTTATAGAAGGTGGGACTTTAGGTGGGACTTGAAAGAAGCCAGGGGGTAAAGCTGAAGAGAGAGAGAATCCCAGATATGAAAGACAGCCAGTGAAAATGCCCAGAGTCTGGAGATGGAGTGTTTTGTGTCAAAGAATAGCAAGGAGGCCAGTGTCACTGAATCACAAAGCACAGGGTGGGGAGTAAGGTGTAATTAGACTGGAAAAGTGGGAGGAAAGCAGGTTGTGAAAAGTTTTGAATGCAGATAGAGGTTTAGATGACAACTCTCTGATAACTTGGCATTATTCTCCCTTCCTCAAAGAGAAAAGAAAAAGAGAAAAATCTATTGTTTATAGCTGGAAAAAGTACAACCCATTTCCACATGGAAACAGAAAAGTACTAAGCCTTAGAGCAACATAGGGATGGGGAGGCTAATTGATTAAAGCTGGAGATTATAAACTCCTTGAAGGCAGAATCTGTGTATTCCTAGCAACTAAGGAAAGCACAGTGCCTTCTAAACAATAAACGCCTAATAAACATTACTGAATTGAACTGAGTCCGAATAGCAAGAACAAGGAAGAACCAACCAATGGATGAATACTAAATATCAAGAAACCTAGAAGAATACATGAGCATTTCTGCATAGGTGAATCCCTGGAGGAAGATTTACTGAAGGACATGAACAAGAGATATACAGGATGAAAAGATATTGATGGGTTGCAATCTGTATCACTAAAGAGAATACATACATTGCTGAAATCAAAGATTTATCCTATCCAAAAACAAACAAGTTCATAGACTCCAGGTTCAGAATCTCCATTCTAGGGGCAGCTAGGTAGCGAAGTGGATAGAGCACTGGCCCTGAAGTCAGCAGGACCTGAGTTCAAATCTGGTCTCAGACCAAACACCTGACACGTACTAGCTTTGTGACCTTGGGCAAGTCACTTAGCCACAACTGCCTCACCAAAAGAAAAAAGAGAGAGATCAGAATCCTAGCCAAAATTTAAAAAGGGGGGGGCGGGGAAGCTAAGTTGGCACAGTGGATAGTACACAGGTCCTAGAGTCAGGAGGACCTGAGTTCAAGTCTGGTCTCAGACTTACTAGCTCTGTGACCCTGGGCAAGTCACTTAACTCTGCTTGTCTAAAAAAAAATTATCATCAGGTCAACGGAAATAGTCACTACCCCACACAAATCTTGGGCTTGGGTATGTGCAAGACTACGCCAATGAAACTTAACAAGAATGAAAAACAAAGGTGTGGAATACCCTGCATAATTGTTTTATTAAGGGGAGATGCATATGAGCTTCATAAGGATGGGAGATGTGTCTCAACGAATATGAAATCCTGCATTGGTGGTGCAGTGGATAGAGTGCTGGCCCTGAAGTCAGGAAGACATCTTCCTGTGTTCAAATCTGGCCTCAGACACTTACTAGCTGGATTACTCTGGGCAAGTCACTTAACTCTATTTGCCTCATCTATAAAATGAGCTGAAGAAGGAAAAGGCAAACCACTGCAGTATCTCTGACAAGAAAACCCCAAGTGGGATCATGAAGGGTCAGACATGACTGAAAACAGAACAAGAAGTAGTTTATAAGGGAAAGTGGTAAATCTTACCCAAGTAATGGACTTCATGAAAACTACAACAGAACAAAGAGAAATCAATGATTACATGAAACAGCAAAGAATATAAGAACAAAATTAAAAGATTGAAAAAAATAAAAGAATATGTAAGATATCTGATTTCAGAAACCTGAAAAACAGGTCAAAAAGAAGTAATTTAAGAATCATTGGACTTCCTAAGAACCATATTTTTTTTAAAAAAATCTGTGCACTATATTTTAAGAAATTATAAATGAATGAGAAGAGAGCTTAGAATATAAATTCCAAAAGGCCTTTGTTTTTTTGGAAAAGATAAAGGCTTACAACCAAAGAAAGGCAAATTCATGTGAGCAATTGGAAGGTGCTATAATGATACAGTGCTAACACTCTAATAAAGGAAAAGAAATAAATATCCCTTTAGAACTTTAATGTCTTCAAAGGATATTAAGGAGTTAAGTAAGAAAAAGAAATGACCTGGAGGTGGATTGGTTCTGTCCTAAGGGTTTGCAGAAGAGAAAGAGAAAGGAGAGTAAAAAAAATACCCCAGTATGGAAAGGAAGGAAAAGGGAGTGGAACTTGCTAACTCTCATATTTGGGGTGCTTGAGAAGATTACATAATATGAAAGGAGTGGGGATAATAGGCAGCAGATAATAGGACCACTCTTATCTGAAATGGACAAATAAGGGTTGAAAACAGAAACACTCATAACAAACATAATTTGGAGTAGAAATATATAAAACTCAACAGTGAAAAAAGTGGGAACTGGGGGTGGGAGGGGCCAAAGTAGAGGACAATATAATATCAGAGATAGAATAAGCAATACAAACTTCCTGATCCTAATAAGGGGATTAAAAGGAAAAAAAAGGGGGGGGCAAGAATCTAAGGGGATACCAATCAAATAGGAAATGGTTGAGCAAATGGTGCTATGTGTGTGTAATGGAATATTGTTATCCTGTAAGAAGTAATGATGGGGGCAGCTAAGTGGCGCAGTGGATAGAGCACCAGCCCTGAATTCAGAAGGACCTGAGTTCAAATCTGGCCTCAGACACATAACACTTACTAGCTGTGTGTCCCTGGGAAAGTCACTTAACCCCACTGCCTAGCCAAAAAAAAAAAAAAAAGAAGCAATGAAAGTGATAATTTCAGAAAATTCAGGTTAAGATAACCTGATGACAAGTGAAGTAAGCCAGAGGAATAATGGCAGAAGCCTGTAAATCTCATATTGAAGAGATAGTAGATAAATGATGCTCTAGAAAATAATAACCAAAATAAGCAAATCAAAGCTCACCTTGAAAGCGGCTCCATAGATAGACTCTCCACCAGTTCCAGTACCAGTGGGATCTCCTCCTTGGACTATAAAACCAGGTACAACCCTATGAAATATTGTGTTGTCATAATAACCTGAAAAGAAATCATTTGAGATTTTACCAAGATGGACTATGAGATTCTTCCTCTCTTGTCAAATGAGGTTGTAGAGGTGATTCTTGTTCAGATACTGATTGGACTAGAAAACTTCAGAAGTCCCCTTCCAAGTCAGGGGCTCAGTGACTTTGCTCCCATATTTGATACTCTTCTCAAAAAGTACCATATTAAGTTGGTCTTTCTACCTTAAAATATTCTCAGGTCTTCCTTTTCTTAAAAAGGTTACCTTCTCTAGATGTCATCCAAATTATCACCATCATTTCAGTGATGAACTCATCAAATACTTCCATTTCCTAGCCAATTCCTTCCTTTTTAACCTCTACAATCTAGTTTCTGTTTCTACTACTCCAATAACCTAAGAGAAAATCCAGGCTCTGCAATTTGCTACCTGTGTTAACTAAGGCAAGTCATTTAAGCTTCCTGAGTCTCATAACCAATCAGTTGCCATGTCACTTATTTTACCTCATCAATCTGTCCCCTCCTTTCCATCCCCACTAGAAAAACTCTACTTCAGGCCTTTGTTCCTTCTTAATTACTCCAATAATTTACCCCACTTCTAGTCTATCTACAATCCATTCTATACACTGGTCTCAAACTTTATGCAGGTATAATTACATCATACTTATTTTTAAAGTGTGGTTAAGGTGACTCAATCTCCTGATTACACATCAAGTAAAGTGATGATAAACTAAATTTCCTAAACCTACAAAGTAGATGACCAGATATTAGAGCAGATGTGACCATATCAAAGTATTCTCAGCCAATGAGACCCGACCAAGCAACCAAACAGCCTCTGTCAGATTTTACCCCAATTATAACAGTTACCAATTTAAATTCTACAAATCCACATTTAATTTTATTATTTTTTTAATTAACAAGCATTTCTTTTCCCTTGTTTTCAATTAACAAATATGCATAGTCAAGCAAAACAAATTCCTCCACTGACTATGTCCAAAAATGCATATCTCATTATCCATGCTTAGGCCATCACCTCTCTGTCAGAAGGAGAGGAGCATGGGAATCAGGGTTGGTTATTGCATTCATCAGAGTTCTGAAGTCTTTCAAAATGGTTCATTTTCACAGTGTTACTATGCACATTTATCTTTAAACATAAAATGAGCCTATACTGATATTCTATTAAGTCCAGAGTGACTCATTTCAATGACTCATCATTTTTATTTCCAAATGTTATTATTTATTATACTGTCCTCTTCCATAACCTCCTTTATGCTTATGCCCTTCTCTTTTCCTCAACATGAGTTATTTTTGTGTGTCCTTTTATATAAAATGATTGCCCTTTTTGTAAATCTGTTCTTAGTAGGAAGAGCTCAGAGTCTCCACCTCCTCCAAAAGAATGGAGGATCTTTGAAAGCAAGGATTGGCTGGCCTATGTTTATTTTTTCAGCACCTAGAAGAGTGTTTTAAGGTATTTTTAAAATGCATGCTGAATTAAAAGAGAGGTCAAATAATATCAGAAATAGTCATTATAAACTTCTAGAGTTGTATTATTTTACACAATTTCTCTCATTTTTCATTTTTTTTAAATTAGATCACATAGAACACACCACACTTCTATTACGTGTGCTGTATGGCACAATGGACAGATGGTTAACCATGGGAGACATGCATTGTAGCCCTGGCTTTTGACAAATACTAGCTATGCGATCTTGGAAAAATCAATTAACATCTCAGTGTCCAAGATGATTCTCTAAGTCTATAAGTTACATTTAATGTGAGCATATTCATCATTGTAAGGAATTTTCACTGTGGGAATTCCCTACACTGATGAAATTCCAAGTCTTAACAGAAAAACAAAATGTATTAACTGCTACATACTTTCCCAAAGTTACTGAATTCTGACATGTGGTCAATCAGCCTCTGTCTGAAGACTTTCAAGGAGGAACCTATCACCTCTAAAAGCAGTCCATCCCACTTTTTGACAGCTTTAAGTGTTAGGAAAAATTTCCTGACATTAACAAAGGCTTCCTATAGGATACAGCTCCTAAGCTGATCTGAGGATTTCTAGGAGGAAAATGTGAGGAAAGCAAGTCAAAGGCACAGAGATGGGAGAGGGAAGACAGAGTGTGAGAAAAAGCAGGAAACCAGCTCAGCTGGAAACTAGGATGTGTGAGAGGGAGCATGGTGAAATAAGACTGGGAAGGCCTTTCCATGCCAAGCAGAGGAGTTAGTTTGTATCTTATCCTGGACACAACAGGAAGTTGATTCTTAATCAGGAAAGAGACATAATTATTTTTTGTATACTATCACTTTGCAATCTCTATTCTCTCTCATGAGCTTCAGTCCCACAACACCATGTGCCTATGAGACAACACCTGTACATTTCACATGCAACTGAAACTCAACCTGTTCAAAATAAAACTCATTAACTTCCTCTGTATTCCTCCACACTTGCCTGTTTCTGTTCCTTCTAGTTATCTGGGCTCATGCCTCAGTCATCTCTGACACTTTTCCTCACAACACACAGCCAATCAACTGCCAAATCTTGTTAATTCTACTTCTACAACATCCGTCACAACAGTCTCCTTCTCTTCACAATGGAGTCAGGACCACAATTCAGGTTATCACCTCTTGCCTGGATTTTTGAAATAGTCTCCTAATTGGTCTCTTTGTTCTACTGTTTCTTTCCTCTCCAATATACCCCAGTGAAACAATATATCTGAGTACTATTAGTACAATACTACAGATCATATATATAATAGCATGAATAATTTTTTGTGGGTATGCCTGGAAACGTAATAGCAATTTATAATGTTTTACTGAAAAATGTCTTCTGAATGCCTAGCAATGACTTTTACATAAATAAACTCAGAGAAATGAACTTAGTCTTAAATTGGAAACTTCCTGGGAAGAGAGTTCTTTTACAAAATTCTCATCTCTATAAAAGAATACAAAGTGAAATTCAACAAACATTTATTAAGCATCCTACTGGGTACAAAGTATTGAGCTAGGCTCTGGAGCATATAGTAAGTTTAGCTAAGACACAATCCTTCCTACCAAAGATCTCCCTTTAGCAAGGGAGTAAGACGCAAAAACCAATAACTGATTTTCCAAATTAACAACTATTAATTTTTTCCACAGAAAAAACTTTAGTGTAACTATTACCTTCCATACAAAGTTGAATGAAATTTCGACATGCTTTGGGAGCCTCTTTTGACCATAGTTCTATGTCAATGTCACCAGCTGTTGTTTTCAATAAAACCTAGAAAAAATTAAGTAATTAGATTAAATTATGACTAAATAAAAGTATGAATCTGCTTCAGTGTTACAATCACTAGTCAACACATCCATTTATTCATTCAATCATTCACTTAACAAACACTTATCAAGTATCTACCATGTGTAAGGGACTGTCTAGCACATGGGGGATACAAATATAAAAGATGACAGTCTGTGCCCTAATGAGCTTATATGCCCTTGCCCAGTTTTATAATAAATATTAGAAAGTTTGGCTTTTGTTGTAGTCAATGAAACTTTAAATATTCAACTATTACTTACAACGTATCCGAGATAGCTCTCAAAAATAAATTTTGGGTTGATTAAAAAGTTAATATGCCTATTTATGTTATAGGAAAAATTAATTAATTTGGACTCTGCTGACTCCGAATTTATGCTAGCACTTGTACAGAAATGAGAAGCAGTATTCTCTTATATTTTGTAGTACTTTGTATTTTCTTTTTAAGTGTTTTTCTCACAACAGTCCTCTAAGATATTATCTAACACATTTTGTAAATAATAATAATAGCTAACATTTGTATAATGCTTTAAGGTTTGCAAAGCACTTTCTATGTTATCTCATTTGGTCTTCCCAACAATTGTAGAAGGTAGATGCTATTATTATGCAAATTTTACAAAAGAGGAAACTGAAGCTGAGAGACATTAAGTAACTTGTCCAGAATCATACAGCCAGTGTCAGAGACAAAATTTGAATTCAAGTCATCCTGATTTTAAGTCCAGCATTCTATACACTGCTATATCTAGTTTAAGAAAATTTAGGCACTGAGAAATTGACTCCACCAGAATCACATTGCTAGTAATTGGAACTCAGCTCTTTGATTCTCCCTTCAATGGCATTTTGCCTTCTCTGCAAGCTCAGAAGATCAACAGTTTAATGTCAATAGTTTAAAGAAAAATGTCTGGGAAACAACCTTTTTAAAACAACAAATTGTTTCCCAATAACTTACAATTATCCTTGTACATGTAAATAATTAATAATCATTATAAATAATTAATTCCAAATAATTTTTATATATTAAAATTAGTCCTCTAAGGGCTTTGAAGCATGAAATTAAAAATGAACTTCTCCTAAAATGTTCTACAATTCAGATTGTTTCACTATTTAAGCTAGCCTTCAAGCTAGTCCAAGTCAATGAAATTTTACTGTGTTCTAAACTCCATATTGTAAAATTGATTTTTAATATTTTATATAATGCTACATAAAACAAGCCCACACAGCAGTTTCTTCAACTATTACTTGAATAGAGTTTGGGAGGGACGGAAACTTGCAGGAGGGAGGGCTTTGATAATTTTCAAGTGAGCAATCTCAGTAAAGTGGAAAGGAAGTCAGTTTGAAGAAAATTAAAAGTGAATGTAAGGCAAGAGGTAGGGACAGCAGGTATAAATCCAAGGAAATGATATCATGATAAATGATGGAAAAAAAAGATATCAATTTTTTTTAAATTTAAGTTTTCTTTCTATTATAATTTACAAATGTTCTTCTTTTGCTTCTTTGTTTTTCTTATGTATTTATTTAAATGTCTGAATATATATATATCGATAAAAGTTAAAATTAAATGAATTTTTAAATTGAAAATGAATAAATGAAAGGAAGGTTTATTTGGGTTAAAAATGTATACTTTCTTTTCCTGAAATCTAGACTGACCCAGAAAATCTCTTTGATCCAGCAAATGGAATACATGTGGCTGCTGTAGTTCTGTAGAGCAGTTATGCTCAAGGAGCTCCACTGGAAAGGAAAAGAAATCAGACAATAGCTGGAAAGAACAGCAGGGGGCAGGACTGCAAGGTGGCTACAATTTTCTGGGTTTTGTTATTTGTTTGTTTTATTCCTTAAAGTTAGACCAGCTTTGAGTTAACCAATGAAATCACAGATCCAGACTGGAAAAAAAAAAGAGGTGGCAAATTTCAGCTTAGCATAATTAAATCAAAGATTTAGACCTAGAAAAAAATCTTAGAGATGATTTGGCCCAAAGCTCTAGTTTTACAATGTAAATAGGGCCCAAGATAAGATATGAAGGGACTTGTTCAAGGTCACAGAGAGTAAGTGGCAGGGCTAGGATTTGAACCAAGGTCCTTTGTTAGAAAAAGTCCAAGAAGAAAGGAATCATTCAATGAAGGCTATAACTAGCATTTATACAGTGCTTTAAGGTTTACAAAGAACTTTTCAAATTCTCTCATTTTTATCCTCACCACAAACCTTGGAGGTAGGTGCTATTATTTTCCCCATTTTACAGATGAGGAAACTGAGGCATAGAGAAGTTAAATGACTTGCTTAGGGTCACATAAGTAAGAATCCGAGGTTAGATTTTAATTCAGATCTTCCAGATTCCAGGTTCAAGGCTTTATCCACTTAAACATGTATTTACCAAGTGCCAGGCACCCACTTAAGGCTCAGGATAGGAAGTAAAAGCAAAAACTGCCTGGGGTCTCAAGAAATTTACAATCCTATGGGGGGGGGGTTACAATACAAAAGTAAATAGGTATACAGGAGATACTTACAGAGTTGAAACAAGATAACCACCAAGAGGGGGAGAATCAGGAGAGGGTTCCTACAGAGGCTGGCATTTGAGTTGAGTCTTAAAAGAAGCAGGGTTTCTAAGAAGTGAGGGGTAGGAGGATCCCCAGCAGGCTCATATCCAGGAGATGGAGTATTAGATGTGAGGTACAGCAAGCAAGCCAGTAGGGCAGGACCTCAGAGTCCATATAGGAGAGTAATGTGTAAGACTGGAAAAATTTTATTAGATGGTACAGCCTAAGAATTACGTAGGAAGGGATTGGGCCCCTATTACGAAGAGAACAATTTCAGAGAACAGGAAAACAGTCTTATAGAAACCTGTTTCTGCAAGACTCAAGAGAAGGATGGGAGGACAGACTTCTAGTCAAGGTGCACAAGCAGAAGGAATCCCTCCATCTGAATGACCACTCAAGTTTGTATCTCTCTTACTGTATTTTTATTATTTCTATCTCCTTATCTTTATCTCTGCATTTTGTTACCTTCCCAACTAGTCTGTAAGCTCAGGAAGGACAACAGCTGTATCTTGTCCTTCCTCGAATTTCCCACAGTGACTAGCAGTGCCTTGTGGATAGTAAGCACTTAAAAAAAAATCAGTTGCTTGTTGAATTAAAGAATCATCTTTTATAACTTGAGAATCTCACAATTCAAGAAATCACCAAGTCCATCAAATGGAAGAACAATCACATTTGAATACTAATTTCAAAAACCATTCTTGAAAGAATTATTAATATTGAAGTACTGAACTCCATTTTGTTTTCTGACCTCCATCTTGTATGCCCTCCTTCACGGAAGTAGGAGTTCCTGCCTTAGAAAACCCGCCAAGAAGGCTATCTGCCCCAATCTATTTCATGATCATTACACGGTCCCAAAGGCAGGATTAACCAATTGCTTGTTTGGCTTCTGTAACTTCTCACTGAGGCAGTTGCTTGACACTTCCTTTCCAGGAATGGTAGTGTTGACTTGATTACTTTTTTAAGGGCTAGAATTAGAAAGGAGGGAGGTGGGGAAAAACGGGAAGAGGGCATCATGGCAGGAAAATATCTAAGATAGAAGGAACATAGTGGGCCTGGTTTTGGTTAGGATAAAATGACCGTTTACTCTGTGGCTTCTGCCTTTAGAAACCCAAGCTCTACCCCTGATGGGGGCTGCTCGATCTGGGTGTATACTCCTTGCAGCCGTGCTAATGAATCCACATTCCAAACTGTATCTGGGTCTCTCTGGCTGATTTCTCTGTACAACAACATAATACTTTATATAGCAACTTATACAGCATTTTAAGGTTTATAAAGCACTTTATACATATTAACTCAATAAAATCTGGGAAACATCCTCTGGGCTACCTTCAAGCTGCCATACTCTTGTTCTTCACCTTAAAACTAGATTTCAAGGCTCACTTTGAGGCAGCTTGGATAGAGTGCTGGGCTTGGAGTCAGGAAGACCTGAGTTCAAATCCAGTGTCAGATATTTACTAGCTGTGTGATCCTGGGCAAGTCACTTAACCTCTGTCTGCCTCAGTTTCCACATTCATAAAATGAGGATAATAAGAGTACCTACCTCCCAGGGTTATTGTGACGATCAAAAGAGATATTTGTAAAGGGCTTAGCACAGTGCCTAGTACATAGTAAGCACTTATGCTTGTTTCCCTCCCCTCCCCATGTTTCTTTCCTCCTTCCCTCCCTCTTTTCCTTCCTTCCTTCTTTCTTTCTACCTCAGGACCCTGGTAAACATTCATTTTATCCTAACCAAAACCAGGCCCACTATGTTCCTTCTTAGAAATTTTCCTGCCATGATACCCTCTTCCTGTTTTTCCCCACCTCCCTCCTTTCCAATTCTAGCCCTTAAAAAAGTAATCAAGTCAACACTACCATTCCTGGAAAGGAAGTGTCAAGCAACTGCCTCAGTGACTACAATCACCAGGATTTCCCAATGACTTAATATTTCTCTCTGGTCACCATATTAGAATATAAGCTCCTTGAAGGCAGGGCAAATTTGCTTGAATTTCTGTCTCCAGTGCTTAGCTTAACATAGTAAACATGTAATAACTGGTATTTTCATTCATTCATATGAATTAAACATTTTATAGAACAAATGAAAATTTACCTTCTTATTTACAAATAAAACTGATCAAAGATGAATTTTGATGGATAGACTCTGTTATTCCTACTGCTTTGTATATCACCTAGCTTTGACGAGTTCCTCTAAAAAAGGTTTCTCATCTACTCACTGTCTTTATTTTGCAATACCTTTTGTCTACTTTTCAAAAGACAGTAATTTACCACTTCTGAATGAAAATAATAGTTACTAATATTTTTAAATAATAAAATTAGTATATACATTAGAAACTATACTTCTGATTAGGCAGCAAGGTGGTACAATATAAAATACTTGAGTTTGAATGTTGCCTCAGACACTATCTCTGTGACCTTGGGCAAGTCACTCATACTCAGTTTCTTCATCTGTAGAATGACGATAATAATTAGCACTTACTTCATTAGGTTGTTGTGGGGATCAAACTGTGAGAAGTTAACATATGAAAAGGACCGGGAAACCTTAAAGTATTCTATAAACACTTAGCTACTATTACTTTTAGTAGTAGTAGTTTCAGAGCACAAAGCAGAGGACAATACACTAAATTTTTTTCAAAAAGGATGATGATAATAATAGTAACAAATGCAAAATACTAATAAATTTTTAAAATTCACCAGAAAATCCAGAAATTTTACTGACTTCTATGTATGAAGCAGAGTTAAGTGAGATTTTTTCCATATAATGTACATTATTTAATATATTCTTATATGTAAATATGCAGTTCTCACTTTTGTTATAAGTTGACATTTTAATTCCTTTCTGAAATATAATATCTGAAACAGTCATTCACCCTTATAGAAGTAGCTAATGGAACCACCTCACTCGAATAAAAAATGAAAAGAAAAGATGCATTCCTTTAAAAATATATTAATCTCAAAATGTAAATGTAAGCCAGAAGACATACTTGCACTCTAAGGAAAAGAGATCTGAAGAATGACTTGTCCGTACAAAAGTAAACTGTCTTTTACTTGGCTGTTCAAATTATGCAGATTTATAAGAACAGTATTTCATTAAATCACACTGTTACATGAAAAAAATATATTTTGACCTCCTTTACATCTACTGCACAAAGGATATGTTCCTAAGTTGTCAATGCTAGAATAGACTAAAGAGGATTCTGTCATCCAGTTTTAAAAGTCCTGATTAGACCATTTAAAATTTTAATAATCTATTAAATTATTTATAAACTAAATGAATATGAAGGCTAGATTTGAACACAGACACAATCTTAAGTGAAATTCCTCAGTGTCTACTCACTATCACACTCACCCAACAAATTCTCTTCTTTTCCTCCCCTTACATGTGATTCAAATAGCTTTCTGCTACAGAAAGCAAAACAACAACAATAAACTGTTATCACTCCTCATTCTCATCCCCATATAGTTCCGCCTCTCTAACGTCCTTCTACTTCTGTTCTCTGGAAATACATTCTCTCAACCCAGCTCCCGTGCCTCTTTTTATCATCTTGCATACATAAAAACCTGGCCCTTTCTAGAAGTCACAATATTCCTGGATCTTCTTCAAGACCAGGTGTTCCTTCTCTGGAGCTTCTGCCCACAAAGTGGACTAAAAGTAGGAGGAGGTAGACTCCATGCTCCTCACTGACATTTTAAGTCCTTCCCTCTGCTTCTATCACAGAACCTCTTCTTTTTAGATTCACTGCATCTACATATACCATTCCAAAATTCAATAAATAAAATACATTTCAGAAACTCAGATTCCAATCATATATATCACAAAACAGCATGCCTTAAAGTATACAATAAATAATAACAAATATACTTTAACCTTTATACTTGGATTTCTTGTTACGTGTTAACTTTCTAAACTTCATTACAAAAAGGGAAAAATTAAAACTACTAAAACATAGATGTTTTAGGACACTATGCAAAACATTAGTGCTTTCACAATGGAAGAATTATTACAGAAAAAATATGGAAAAGGGCACAATCTATTACAATCCCTCTCATTTTATGCCTCATCTTTCCATTTTCTACAAAATCTAAGTCATCTCTCTAACATGTTTCTCAATTTTTTTTGATTATAAGTTACTTCTACTTGTTCACCCTACCTCAGCCACACACAAAGATGGTCATACCATTGATCCAGTCAACATTCCAATAAATGCCCCAACTCCATGTTTAAGAATTCCAAAATCCCCTTATCTGACCATATTCTATTGGCTTTCGACCACTCCCTCTGCCTTCACTTACCAAAATCTATTCTTTGTCCACATCATGATCTCCAGTCCCTTTACCTTAAGATTCCTTCCCAGTCATCTCCCCTGCATTAACCACTATACTCTTTTCCCCATCTTGACTCTTTTGTGAGCCAATTCAATTCTAAGGTCTACTCTAATTCACTCAACTCTCTACCACTCTTAGCATATCACTGATTGTGCCCTGCCAAGGCTCAGCCTTGGATCACTTCCACCATCCCCCTCCTTCACAACTACATACATCTACACACATACTGATGAATGATGATGGAGAAAATCTCATTAGACCATTCTGACTAGATCCACTACAAATTTATGTATAAACACAAGCTCAACTGGGCTCTCACTTAGAAACCTGAACCTTTACTACTGCTAGGCAATCCTTTGTTACCTGCCTTATTAATTCACTCTCCATATCAGCCCTTCCAAACCTTTTCATTCTCTTTCAAGCCTCCCATGGCTCCTTCCCACTCCCCCACCCCCGCCCCAGGCAAGAACCCTGCCTCATATTTTAAAGAAAAAATTGAAGTCATTCATCATGAGCTCCCTCTTCTCTCCTCTTCCTCATCTCATATCACTCACATGCTTTTTGACACTACCTTCTTTCACATCACATGATGAGGTGTTTTATTCCTTCCTTACCAACGATAACCCCTGTAAGTTCAAGTTATCCCATTCTATCCCAGCCCCTCCAACAAAGGGCAATCTCATTCTTACTTTTTCACTTAGTTTCAGTCTCTCCCTATCTAATAATTCCTTCCCTACTGAATGTCAAAGATATTCACGTCTTCCCCAAATTCAAAAATACCTCACTTGATCCTTCCTACCCCTCTCATCCTATATCTCTTTTGCCCTTTGTGGGTAAATTTCTTAAAAAGGCCATGTACATTGTCTCTATTTTTTCTCCTCTCACTCTCTTCTTAACCCTTTATAATTCGACTTCTGACCTTATCATTCCACCAAAGCTGCTGTCTCCAAAGTTATCAGTGATCTCTTAGTTGTGAAATTCAACAGCAAAATTTTCTCAAATCTCAGTCTCAAACTCATGGTAGCCTCTAACTCTATGCATTCCCTTCTTCTCCTTGATATTCTCTTCTCTCTAGGTTTTTGGGACATAATTCTCCTGGTTCTCCTCCTATGTATCTGACCATTCTTTCTCTGTCTCCTTCAAGAGATCTTCCTCCAGATCATGCTTTCCAACCACGGATCTCCCTCAGGGTTCTGTCTTGGACCCTCTTCTCCCTGTATACCACTTCACTTAGTGATCTCATCAGATCCCATGGATTTAATTATCATCCTTATGCTGATGATTCTCAAACTTACCCATCTTGCCCCAGTCTCTCTCCTGACCTCCAATCTCACATCTCCAGCTGCTTTTTAGACATCTTGAAATGGATGTCCAATAGACATCTTAAACTCAATATATCCAAAATGGAATTTGTTATCCTAAACCCTTCCCTCCTCCTATCTTCCATGTTACTGTATACAGCAAAGCTATTCTCCCAGTCCACACAGGCTTACAACTAGAAGGTATTCTCGACTCCTCACCTCCACTTCCTCTCACCCTCCATTTTCAATCTTTTGCTCAGGGCCTGTTGATTTCACCTCTGCAGCAACATTTCTCAAATATGCCCCCTTCTCTCCTTTGACACTGTCATTATTCTAGTGTGAAACCTCACAACCTCATGCCTGGACTATTGTAATAATTTACTGGTGGGTCTGACTGCCTCAAGGCTCTCCCCACTCTAATTCACCCTCCATTCAACCACCAAAGTAATTTTCTTAAAGTTCAGGTTCAACCATGTCACCCACCTACTCAATAAACTTCCCTTTTTTAATCATCTCCTATTTATCCTGTATATAGCTTGCTTTACATAGATTTGCATGTGATCTCCCCCATAGATTATAAACTCCTTGAGGTCTGGAACTGTCTTTTACCTCTTTTGGTATCCCCAGTGCTTAGCAAGTACCTGGCACATAGTAGGTGCCTAATAAATGTTCACTGATTGATTTTTTTTTAATTTAAAAAAAATTTTTTTAGGCAATTTGGGGCTGACTTGCCCAGGGTCACACAGCTAGTAAGTGTCAAGTGTTTGGTCGAAGGCTGGATTTGAACTCAGGTACTCCTGACTTTAGGGCCAGTGCTCTTATCCACTGTGCAACCTAGCTGCCCCTACTGATTGATTTTTTTTTCTTTCAGAACCAAATATACAATCCTCTGTTTGGCCTTTCATAATCTTTACAATCTTCTTACACCTTTACTCCCTGAAATGTACTCATCCTGTTCAATCCACTGACACTGGCTTCCTTGCTGTTCCAGGAACAAGACACTCCATCTCTCCTCTCAGGACACTTTCTCTCAGGACATGTCCCCCATGCCTGGAATGCTCTCCCTCCTCAACTCTGCCTATTAATTTCCCTAATTTCCTTTAGCTCTCCACCATCAGATTGTGAGCTCCTTCATGGCAGAAACTGTCTTCTGACTCTTTTTCAATCCCCAGTGTTTAGCACAGTGCTTGTCAAAGGTGTTTAATAAGTGTTGTAACAGGTGTTTAATAAATGTTTATTGACAGACCATTCCCCAGCCAAGCGACCTTAAGCAACTCACTTCATTCCATCTCCTTTTCCACATCTACAAAAGGAAGGGGTTGGACCAGGTGGTATCAAAGGTCCTACTTGTATCTCCAGCACCTGCATCATAGTAGGCACTCAACAAATTCTTGATTGGGATTCCTTTCCTGCAGATTCTTTACCTAGGGGCCATGGACAGATTTTTTTTTTGCGGGGGGGGGGGGTTCCTGTAAACTTGGATGGGAAAAAACTGCATCCTTATCTTCACTAACCAATTATTCAAAACCCTTTTTCTGAGAACGGATCCAGCGGCTTCACCAGATTGGCAAAGGGGCTCAGGACACAAAAATGGGTTAAAGTTGCGAGGTCCAAGAAAGGGTAGTACGGCGAGGAAAGGAAGGAGGGAGAGATGAAAAAGTAGACTGTTCCCTCTCTGCTTGTTTTTAAAAAGTGAGCACCTAGCTGAGGTTGGGTTTAGTTGCAATTCTTCCGAAAGTATGGGAGATAGAATCTGTGACCTTTCCGACCCTGGGATTAAAGCACTTGGATTAGGAAACGTCCTCAGCAATCATCTAGGCCAACTTCGTTATTTTACAAACGAGGAAACCGAGGCCCAGAGAAGTTAAGTGACTCATCCAAAGTTGCACGTTAGTAAACGACAGAGCGGGGATTCGAACTCAGATCCCCCGACTCGCAGCCCAATGGGCGCGGTCCACACTGCTTCCTGCGAGGCTGCCATCCCACTCCAGGGAATTGCGGGGAAGCCCCGAAGCCGCGCCCGCCCCCATTGCGCGCTCACCTTGCCGTTCGTGGGCGGCTCCTGGATGTAAATGTTGCTCATGCTGGGTGGCCGAGGGGGAGGGGAGACTCCCTGCTCGGTTACGAGGCTCAGGGGCGCTCGCTCGGACCGTCCGCGCTGCCCGGCGAAGGGACAGCCCAGTGCTCGGACCGTCGGCGGCCAGGTGCGACCCCAGCTGCGGCCCCGACCGCGGCTCCTCTCTCTCCCGCAGCCTAGCGAGGCGCTAACGGAGCAAGGCGGCCGCCATACTGCGCCCGGCCCGAGCACCGCGCTCTGAAGGGAGGGGGCTCCTCGACCCTCTCCTACAGAAATGCTCCGGCAGAGGCGAAGGCGGCCCGCTAATCATCCACTGGAAGTTAAGAGTCATTTACTTATCCAGCCTCGCCAGAAACCTTCTTGTGGTTTGTTACTCTTTAGCCTGCGACTGGCAATTCCTCTTACCACCACCACCCCCCCAGGATATGTCAGAAATGGTTTGGACGGCTAGTGCTCGGTCCTCTGCCTCCGCCCGGGAACTGCGGCTGAAGCCGCCGGGTTCTGTAGCCTTCCTTGGGACCCGCGTCCCTAAGAGGAGGTGCTGGCGGGAGCGGCGGGCGGCCGGCGAGAGGCACCGGAAGCGAGTCCAGGGAGCTGAGGCCCAGAGGCGGCCCCCACCCCGGCCATGGCCCTGCCAGGTGACTGACTGCCCCCTGGGGCGGCGGGGGGTGAAGGCGCAGGCCGGGAGCCCGGCGGAGCCGAGCCGGGCCGGCCGGGGGAGACGTGTCGGGGGAGCCCGTGGCTGCGCGGCCTGGGCGAAGGAGGGCGTGTGTGGGGGTGCTTCTGTGGTGTCTGTGTGGTTGAGTGTGCGTGTCTGTGAGTGTGAGCGGGTATGTGTGGTGTGTATTTATGTGTGCAAGTAGTATGTGAACACATGCATAGTGTGTATTGTGTCTGTGATCGTGTATGCGGTGTGTGTATATTTGGTGTGTATGTGTGTATGCATGTAGTGTGTGAACACGTGTGGTGTGTCAGTTGTGTGTGTGATCGAGTGTGCGGTGTGCGTGTCTGTGAGTGTGAGCGTGTGCGTGTGGTGTGTATTTATGTGTGTATGTAGTGTCTGAACACAAGTATGGTGTGTGCTGTGAATATGTGATTGTATATGTGGTATACATGTGTGAGTGTGTAGATGTGGTGTGTGTACCTGTAGGTGGAGGCAGCTGTGTGGATCAGTGGAGAGAATACTGGGCCTGGAGACAGGAAGACCTGAGTTCAAATGAGGCCTCAGACACTTATTCGCTGTGTGACCCTAGACAGGTCACTTAACCTTAATCCACTGGAGATGGAAGTGGCAGACCACTCCAGTAACTTTGCCAAAAAAAGCGCATGGACAGTATAGTCCACAGGTCGCAAAGAATTACACACAGCACAACGTACACGTAATTATGTATGTATGTGGTATGTATATGACTAGATATATGTGGTACGCATTTATGTGTGTGTATGTGTATGAATGTAGTGTATAATGTGATTGTGTGTGTACAGTGTATGTGTGAGCATGTACATCTAGTGCATGCATGTTTACATGTATTATGTGACAGTATATGTGGGACATGCATGTGATTACATGCGTGTGGTATGCCATGTGTGTGTGGTTTGTGTGCTTGTCTTGTGATGTACATGTATACATATATGTGTGTATAAATGTATTTTGTACTTGTGAGTGTGTAACATGTGTGTTCTGTGTATGGGTGTGTATACATGCTGTGTGTGCATGCATGTGTGTATGTGGTATATACATGTTTATGTGACATGTTTATCGGTATATGTGTGTCTGTGATTGTGTGTATGTGTTATGGGTGTAAGCGTGCCTTGTGTGGTGTGCACATGCATGCAGATGTGATCACATATCTGTGCCATACGTTCAGTCACATACATGCAAACATATCTATACTACATTGTATGATGTCTTTCATATGCATGGGTATATGTTTGTGCTGTGCATACCATGTGTATATGAATGTATAAGTGCATTGTGGTGTGTGCTGTTACATGTATGACTGTATGTGTATATGTAGTATGTGTATATGTGATATGTGTATGCTTGATGTATGTCATGCATTTATGTATGCATGTGGTATGTATATATATTATATGTGTGGTATGTGTGCACAAATGCTTGTGTGGGAAAGAGTAGATGTGATGGGGGAGGAGAATGATGTTTTTAAAAGCTTTTTAATAGTAATGCTTTTTTTTTTAATTACACATACACACAGAATGTGTCAACAGAAATATCTTAAGTGGAAAAACCTTGTGTTTCCCAGATAATATAAGAATTATCTTGTGTTAATAAGTTTATTGTTGTTTAGTCATGTCTGACTCTTTGCGACCCTATTTGGGGCTTTCTTGGAAAAGAGATTGCAGTAGTTTACATTTCCTTCTCCAGTTCATTTTGCAGATGAGGAAACTGAGGCAAACAGGGTTGAGTGACTTGCCCAGGGTCACACAGCTAGGAAGTGTCTGAGAGCAAATTTGAACTCGAGCTTTTCTGACTCCAGGCTTTCTGACTCCACTCTGTCCACTGTGCCATCTAGTTTATGTTAAGTTAAAAGATTTCTCTTTCCTCTCGTTCTCCTTTTTTGTCTGGGGAATAAAGGGATTCCATAGTAATTGATATATGTTGGAATATCAATAACCACTTAGAACACAACTTGTCTGGAATGTAATAGTATATTTTAGTGAGTTTGTCAAGGCTTAGAAAGAGTGACTTGCCCATAGTATCCAACCAGTTAGTGTTTGAAGCAAGACTTGACCCTAGCTCTTCTGATTCTATCTACTATGCCACACTGCTTGTCTCTGTGTATTATGTATGTTTTTGATATAAAAGCATTTTTAAACTTTTTTCATTTTAAGACATTCTTGGGTTCTTTACATATTTGTGTGTCTCCTAAAATATGTATGATTTTATTTCAGGTAGCAACAAGGACAATATCAGAGCTGGATGTAAAAAATGTGGCTATCGTAAGTACTACATACTCTAAGATTCCATACTATAATATTTCATATTGCAGCTTTTAGAACTGTTATGTTATAACTATGTTTTATTTAGTATCCTGGAATGTAACAAAAAGCCTGACGTCCCAAAAAGCATTTATAGGTTCAGAGATTCCAATATCGGAACAAAGAGAATTCACCATTACTGACTGTTAAGAATCAGTGAGAAATCTTATGACTGTCCAAGAATAGAATAAGCAGGATTCTAGTGCTTAGTTATAGAATGTAATTTCATGCAAACTGTGTTCCAAAAAAGGAATCTTTGAATGTATTTCCTTACCTTTTAACTTTACTGTAAGAATAGATCATATAAAGCCCAGCAGTGCAATAAATGGCTGTTTATTGCCATTGACTAATTGACAACTATCTGATTACTTTTTTTATATTTATATCTGTATTCTAAACCATCTTCTTGGCATAACTTTTTTTATTCCTATGGTTTATAAATCATTATCAATTTGCTTGTATCATTCATCAAGTTTTGATTAAACACCTGGTATATGCAGAGCCTTTTACTTGAAAACTGTCTTTGTTTTCAAAATTGCATTTAATTTTCTAGCTTGTGTACTAATGTATTCATTTATCACAGATAGGTTTGGTTGTGAAAGTTTTATTTAAACATTAAGACTATTAACATATTCATAAAATCACCAAAAAGTTTTTTCAGAAAATAAAATGGCAGTTTGAGAAGCATGGTGGTGTATTAGGAAAACCAGTGATTTTGAAGTTAGATATCTTGGATTCCATTCAATTGGGAATGGCTAAACAAGTTATAGTTCATGAATATAATTGAGTACCACTATGCTGTAAGAAATGATAAATATGATAACTCCAAAGAAAAAGAGGAGTCTTATATGAACTAATCCAAAACGAAATGAGTTAAGACAGCAAAATTTTATTAAACACCTATGACGCTATATATAAGTACTGGAAAGACAAAGAAAGAACCCCCTCCCCCTTTTAGGGAGCTAATGGCCAAGTTTAGCCATAAAGAAGAGAGATAAGAGGTTACTCACCTCCTTCCTTACAAAATTAAGGTGGTATTGTCGAAGAATACTTCACATGATGTCAGACTGTCTCATTTTGTTAGTTTTGCTGAGTTACTTATTTTTGTTTTTTATTTGTTTTCAGGGATTGCTATCTGGGAGGGGGAGGAAGAATTTATTAGGGAATGTAGGTGATAAAAAAGCAAAAGAACAAAAATTGTTTTTTAAAAAAATTTGGGTTCTATTCCCAGCTCTGACACTACCTACATGTTTCTGAGCAAACTAATTAACCTATCTGAACTTCATTTTCTTTATCAATAATGGGAATAATATTTGTGCTAGTAATTTGATGGTGCTGTTGGAGTCATTGTCCAATAGACATTGTTTAGTATTTGTGATTATAAGAATATTTTCACAGTAATCAAGACCATTGTTTTTACCTTTGAATAATCTCTTCAGAAAACCTCTTTTGAAGTAAATAATGCAAGTTTGTTCATTTCTAATATATCCTATCTGAGGTGTTTCCCTAAAATTTGTTAGTTTCCCAGTTGTAGATTTGTAGATAACAAGAGAGCCATATGGCTTCTCCCCCACCAGTTCTGCAAACAGCAGGGGATTCTTTTTTATCTGGTTAGCTCTCTTAGAGCAACTCTTCTTAGAATAAAATAAATGCAAAGACTCTGCTTGTTTATCATTGGCATGTCAGAGGCCCCTAACATACAACACTGATAAACCACTGAGTTTTCCCCTCTTTCATACTTTAATAGTACTAGAGGGCAGTCCTTCCTTTTGCCAAATAATCAGCTCTCAGCAAAGGAGTGTCTTCTTCGCACATGTCCTGGCATAACAGGTGCAGATCCTGCATGTAGCATTTCAACTCCTGATAGCTCCTGGGTCTCTTTCATTAGCATCTCTTTTTAATTATCTCCTAATATTCTGTTCCTGATTGCCTCAGCTTGTTCTCCTGATAATTTTTTTTTAACGTTTTCATTTCAATTTTGAGTTCTAGATTCTATCCCTCCTTTCCTCCTTTCCCTCCCCCCTCCCTGAGATGGTAAGCAATCAGCTATAGGTTATACATGCTTTATGTATGTAAAACATTTCCATATTAGTCATTTTGTACAAGTAGACTCAAAAGAAAAAAATAAAAGAAAGTGAAAAATAGCATGCTTCAGTCTATTCAAACAATATCAGTTCTTTCTCTGGAGGGGGATAATATGCTTCATCATTAGTCCTTTGGGATTGTCTTAGATCATTGTATTGCTGAGAATAGCAAGTCATTTACAGTTCTTCATCAAACAATATTGCTGTTACTGTATACAATGTTTTCTTGCTGCTATTTACTTCACTATGCATCAGTTCATATAAGTCTTTCAAGGTTTTTCTGGAATCATCCTGCTTGTCATTTCTTATAGCACAATAATATTTCCATTACAATCATATACCACAGCTTGTTTAGCCATTCCCCAATTTATGGGCATCCCTTTGATTTCCAATTCTCAGACACCACAAAAAGAACTACTATAAATATTTTTCTACAAAGAGGTCCTTTTCCTCATTTTTTTGATATCTTTGGTATAGAGACTTGGCAGTGGTATTTAACTGGATCAAAGGGTATGTATGCACAGTTATAGCCCTTTGGGCATAGTTCCAAATTGCTCTCCAGAATGGTTAGATCAGTTCACAACTCCACCAACAGTGCATTTGTGTCCCAATTTTTCCACATCCCCTCGAACAGCCAACATTTTCCTTTTTTGTCATATTAGCTAATCTGATCGGTGTGAGGTGGTACCTCAGAGTTCTTTTAATTTGTATTTCTCTGATCAATGATGATTTAGAGCATTTTTTCCTGTGACTATAGATAACTTGGATTTCTTTGTCTGAAAACTGCCTGTTCATATCCCTTGACCATTTATCAATTGGGGAATGACTTATGTTTTTATAAATTTATACTCTATATATTTAAGAAATGAGGCCTTGATCAGAGATATTTGTTGCAACAGTTTTTTTTCCCAGTTTTCTGCTTTCCTTATAATTTAGGTTGCATTGGTTTTGTTTGTGCAAAAACTTTTTAATTTTATATAATCTTTCTCTTTTACATTTTGTAATGCTCTCTATATCTTTTCTGGTCCTAAATTCTTTCCTTATCCATAAACTGATAGATAAAATATTCTGTGCTCTCTTAATTTGCTTATGGTATCAACCTTTAGGTATAAAACATCCAATTTGACCTTATTTTGGTATATGGTGTGAAATATTGGTTCATACCTAATTTCTGTCATACTGTTTTCCCAGCAGTTTTTGTCACATAAAGAGTTTTTGTTCTAAAAGCTGGATCTTTAGGTTTATCATATACTAGATTACCATGGTCATTTACTATAATGTAATTTGTATCTAATCTATTCCACTGATCTACCAGTCTATTTCTTACTATCCACTCACTCTATTTCAAAACTAGATTGTTTTGATAATTAGCACTTTATAATACAGTTTGAGATATGGTATGGCTAGACCACCTTCTTTCGCATTTTTTTTCATTGATTCCCTTGATATCCTTGAACTTTTTTGTTCTTCCAGATGAATTTTGTGATTATTTCTCTAGCTTTATAAAATAACTTTTTTGATAATTTGATTGGTATGGTACTGAATAAAAAGATTAATTTAGGTAGTATTGTTATTTTTATTTTATACTGGCTCAGCCATGAGCAAATAATATTTTTCCAATTGTTTAGATTTGATTTATTTGTATGAAAAGCGTTTTATTGTTGTGTTCCTGGATTTGCCTTGGCAGGTAGACTCCCAAGTATTTTATATTGTCTACAACTATTTTAAATGGGATTTCTCTTTCTATCTTTTGCTGCTGGAATAGTTGGTAATATATAGAAATGCTGGTGATTTATGTGAGTTTATTTTGTATATTGCAACTTAGCTGAAATTGTTAATAATTTCAAGTAGGTTTTTAGTTGATTCTCTAAGATTTTTAAGTATAGCATATATCATCTGCAAAGAGTGATAGTTTTGTTTCCTCATTGCCTATTCTAATTTCTTTAATTGTTTTTTCTTATCTTATTGCTATAACTAACATTTTTAGTACAGTATTAAATAATAGAGGTGGTAATGAGCATCCTTGTATGAGAGATGATCTCTCAGAAGTGAAGCCTCCTCAAAGGGTCATTAGTTCTTGTTAATGGTTCTGGTATTGTTGCTTTTGAGTGGTACATATGTACCAATACTAAGTGAAGACCCCTCAGAATGTAAGACCCCCTCCCCTAGCCTTCTCCCTCTCCTGCTCTTGGATAGTGTTAGCAGAAATTCCTGAGACATGGGAGCATCTTGTCTATCTCGTCCTCTAGCTGGTTGTATGACCTTGGGTAAAAGACCGCTGAAACTGTGAGGCCCTGAAAAGGGGAATGTGCTAACATAATTTCTATACCTCTTTGTTCTCTCTGTTGCTGGGGTAGTTTTTACACGAATAGATTGTATACCTAAGGCTCAGTCAATGAGCCGACGGGAAGTTAGGGTGGGCTGCTACCTTGGGGTCTATGTAATCTTACCTTGAACAAAGAGCACTTGGAACTCTCAGGGCAGCTGAGGCAGCAGGGGGGTGCACTTTCTGGAGAAAGTCAATGAAAAGATATCTCCTTCTGCAAACTTTTGTCAAGACTCTGGTTTTTTTAACTGAGTGAAACAATGTAAGCAATGTGAGATCTCTCAGATGGACTGAGTGTAGCAATTTCTTAGACTGTTACAAACTCAAGATTGGTTACACTAGCCTCAATAGGCCTAAGTTTCAGGTTCCTAGAAAACACATGATTTGTACTGTTACATCAGCAGTAGGTAATGGCTAATTACTAAAAAGGATAAAATAGCTAGGATTGGTAGTATTATAATCAGATTCCTTGTTTCTGTGGTAGATTTTTGCGTTTTTGATTGTAAGGCTGAAATTCCTGTCCAATGGGAATTCAAAGCCAGTGGTGGGTGGGTATCTCTGTGTTAGGGCTATATATATATAAAACCTTTGTCTTGGCCTTTGTGCCTTGCCTCGCTTCACTCCGCAGACACCCACTTCTTGTAAGAACATAATAAATCTTTCACTTTATACCTAGAAAATCTTTGAGTGTTATTTTTGGATAACTGTAGTACACACTTGCTTCAGCCCTGATTGGAGTTTTGGGGTACTGGGAAAGCTTCTAGGTTGTCCCTATTACAGATAATGCTTGCTGATGTTTTAGATAACTATTGCTTATCATTTTAAGGTAAGCTCCATTTATTCATATGCTCTCTAGTATTTTTAATAGGAATGGATGCTGTATTTTATCAAAGGCTTTTTCTGCATCTATTGAGATAATAATATGATTTCTGTTGGTTTCATTATTGATATGGTCAATTATGCTGATAGTTTTCCTAATACTGAACGAGCCCTGCATTCCTGGTATAAATCCCACCTGGTCATAGTGTATAATTCTTTTGATATATTGCTATAATCTCTTTATTAGTATTTTATTTAAAATTTTCACATCAGTATTCATTACGGAAATTGGTCTATAATTTTCTTTCTCTATTTTAGCTCTCTGTAGTTTAGGTATCAACACCATATTTGTAGTTTAGGTATCAACACCATATTTGTGTCATAAAAGGAATTTCATAGGACTCCTTCTTCACCTATTTTTTCAAATAGTTTATGTTGTATTGGGATTAATTTTTCTTTAAATTTTTGGTAGAATTTGTGCGTGAATCTATCTGGTCCTGATGATTTTTTCTTAGGAAGTTCATTGATGGCTTGTTCTATTTCTTTTTCTAAGATTGGGTTAAGTATTTATTTTTTCTTCTGTTAATCTGAGTAATTTATATCTTTGTAGGTGTTCATCCATTTCATTTAGATTGTCAAGTTTATTGGCATCTAATTGGGTAAAATGGCTCCTAACAATTGTCTTAATTTCCTCGTCACTGCTGGTGAATTTGCCCCTTTCATTTTTGATACTAGTGAGTTGGTTTTCTTCTTTTTTTTTTTAAGTCAAATTAACCAATGGTTTATCTGTTTTATTGGTTTGCTTTTTTCTCCCCCACAAAATCATATCCTAGTTTTATTTATTAGTTCAATGGTTTTCTTATTTTCAATTTTATTAATCTTGCCTTTGATTTTCAGGATTTCCAATTTGATATTTAATTGGGAATTTTTTTATTTGTTCTTTCTCTAGTTTTTTTTTAGTTACATACCCAATTCATTGATCTGCTTTTTCTTTATTATATTCATGTAAGCAATTAAAGATATAAATTTTCCCCTAAGTGCTGCTTTGGCTGCATCCCATAAATTTTGGTATGTTTGTTGTCATTTTCTTTAATGAAATTATCAGTTGTTTCTATGATTTGTTCTTTGACCCACTGATTTTTTTAGGATTAGATTATTTAATGTCCAATTAAATTTTAATCTTTCTATTTTCCATTATTGAATGTAATTTTTATTGCATTATGATCTGAAAAGGATGTATTTACTATTTCTTCTTTTCTGCATTTGGTTATGAGGTTTTTAATGTCCTAATACATAGTCAGTTTTTGTGTAGGTGCCATATACTGCTGAGAAAAAATGTATATTCCTTTCTATTTCCATTCAGTTTTCTCCAGAGAGCTATCATATTTAACTTTTCCAGAATTTTATTCAACTCCTTAACTTCTTTCTTGTTTATTTTTGGTTAGATTTATTTAGTTCTGAGAGGGGAAAGTTGAGGTCTCCTATTAGTATGGTTTTATTATCTATTTCCTCCTGTAACTCATTTGACTTTTTCAGAAATTTATATGCTTTTACCATTTGGTGCATATGTGTTTACTATTAATATGACTTCATTGTCTATGTTACCTTTCAGCAAAATATAGTTTCCTTCTTTATCTCTTTTAATTAAATCTATTTTTGCTTTTGCTTTGTCTGAGATCATGACTGCTACCTCTGCTTTCTTTGCTTTAGCTGAAGCATAATAAATTCTGCTCCAGCCCCTTACCTTTACCCTGTGTATATCTCTCTGTTTCATATGTGTTTCTTAAAAACAACATATTGTAGGATTCTTTTTAATCCATTCTGCTATCCACTTCCATTTTGAGTGAGTTCATTCCATTCATATTTATAGTTAAGATAACTGTTTCCCTTCAAGCTATTTTCCCTTTGTTTATCTCCCTCTCTCTTATCTCCCACTCTTTCCCTCCTCATAAGTGTTTTGCTTTTAATCTCCACCTTCCCCAATATACCCTTCCTTTTATCAATCCCTTCTCCCCCTTCTATTATCTCCTTCCCTTTTTAGTTCTTTATAGAGTAAGATGGATTTTGTGTATGTTATTCCCTTTTTGAGCCAGTTTTGATCAGAGTAAGGTTTAAGCTTTGCCTGCTACCTACCCACCTCCATTTTCCACTACATTATATCTTTCATGCCTCTTTTATGTGGGATAATTTACCCCCATTGAGTCTCCACTACCACCACTACCGACCCTCACCTCTTCTTCCAGTGTAATTTTCTTTCTCATTCCTTTATTTCTGGGGATATCATCCCATCAAAGTCACCTTATATTCACACCCTCTGACTGTATATACTTCTAATCGCTCTTATAGTAATAAAATTCTTAAGCGTTACAAATATTATTTTGCCATATAAAAATATAAACCTTACTGAATTTCTTATATTTTCTCTTTCTTGTTTCTTTTTTGTCTTTTTATGTTTCCCTTGACTCTTGTATTTGGAGGTCAGATTTTTTTATTCAACTCTGGTCTTTTTAATTAGGAATGTTTTAAAGTCCTCTATTTCATTAAATGTCCATTTTTTTCTTGTGTTAGATTATATTCAGTTTTGCTGGGTAGATGTTTTCTTTGTTGTACCTAACTACTTTGCCTTCCAGTATATCATATTCCAAGCTCTCTAGTTCCGTAATGTGGAAGCTGCCAGATCCTGTGTAATCCTGACTTTAGCTCCATGATGTTTGAATTGTTTCTTTTTGGCTGTTTGTAATACTTTCTGCTTAATCTGTGAGCCCTGAAATTTGGCTATGATGTTTCTAGGAGTTTTCATTTTGGGATCTCTTTCTGGCAGTGATTGGTGGATTCTTTCCATTTTTCTTTTGCTCTTTGGTTCAAATATATCAGGTCAGTTTTCTTTGCTAATTTTTTGAAAGATGTTGTCCAAGCTTTTTTGGTTTTTTGTTTTTTTGTTTTTTTTTTTCATCATGGCTTTCAGGTAGTCCAATAATTTTTATATTATCTCTCCTGGATCTTTTTCTAGGTCAGTTGTTTTTTTTCCAATGAAAATTTCAAATTTTCTTCTTTTTTTTTACTTTTTTCATTTTGTTTTGTTGTATCTCAATGTCTCATAGAGTTATTAGCTTCCACTTGCTCAATTCTAATTTTTAAGTAATTATTTTCTTCAGTGAGCTTTTGTACTTCCTTTTCCATTTGGCCAGTTCTATTTTTTAGGGAATTATTTTCCTCAGTAAATTTTTTTATGAATTTTCCCATGATGTTGACTCTTTTTTCATGATCCTCTTACATTTCTCTCATTTCTTTTCTCAATTTTTCTCCTGCTAATTTAATTTGTTTAATTAAAATCTTTTTTAAGCTCTTCTAGCAATTCTTTTTGGACTTGAGACTAAATTACATTTTTCTTTGAGGCTTCACATGTAGCCTTTTTGACACTGTTGTCCTCTTCTAAGTTTATGTCTTGATTCTCTCTGTTACCATAGTAACTTTCTATAGTCATTTGTATTTTTGTCTTGCTCATTTTTTACCTTTTTTGTAACTTGGTGTTTTTATATGAGGTTGGGCTCTGGTTTTGTACTCTTCCAAGCTTTTTGTGCGGCTGCTCAGGGTCTTACTGCTGGCTTTCACTGGAGGGTTTGTTACCCTTCTGGCTTGTACTTGGAGTTGAGCTTCCCTCTTGGCCTCAACAAGGAGTTTACTGTTTGGTGTGGGGTTTAGCTGCTGGCCTGCCTTAGGGGTGGAGCTACTGGATTGTTGTTGTAATAGAGTCTTTCTCGTGGCTGGCCCTGGAGGAGTGATCTTGTTGCTGGTTGGCCCACTAGGTGGGGCCCCACTGCTGGGTTGCTATGCAAACAAGGTCTTTCTCTCTGCTGGCAGGCCCCCAGAGGAAGGCTTCACTACTGGTCAGCAGTGGAATCAAGGCCTTGCTGGTGGCTTTTGCTGGGGGGGTAGGAAGGGTCACTGGAGTGGGGCCTTCCTGAGATGCACAAACTGCGCACTTGCCCAGGGGCTGATGGTTTGCAAGAGGGTGGGGCCTTGTTGGTGGATTGCCCCAGGTTTGGAGCCTTGCTGCAGGCTCCCTAGGCTGAGTCTGGCTGCTGCTCTTGGACCTTGCTTCCTACCTACCCTAGTAAGACAGATCTTTCCCACCATGCTGGTAAGCTACTTCCCTGCTCCTAAAGCAGTTTTGAAATGGTTTTCTAGTTGTTTGGAGGGGAATTTGGGAGGGCTTCAGAGGTTCTTTTCTCACTGTGCCATCTTGTCAACCAAAGTACTTTCCTGATTCTCTCATCTTTTTATCTCCTTCCTTTCCTATGTCCTCTTTCTCTTCTAATGGCTCAAATCAGGTAGTGATACACCTGTAACATAAGATATGAAACTCAGAAATTCCATCTTTTTATCAGGTATCACCCCCAAATCTTCTCATAGTCTTCAAAAAGTTATTTATTTACAATTTCTCAGTTATAACCTTCAAAACTCTGAAAATAATCACATGCAAATGAGCTTATGGACTATAGTACCATGCAATTGTTGTTATTTCAGTTAACTATGTGTCTTCAAATGGGTCCTAGGATATTCTCTCCTCAGGTCCTAAGAACAGTCTTTTTGTCCTCATGAGAGGATGTGTTTACTCTTAAACTGATTTTGTCAGTTTTCCTCACATAAATGTTCTTTTTTTTCTCCCCCTTTCAACAAGCAAAATGTCTGCATATTAAAGGGGCAGTATCCTACAAATAGATTCTGATATTCAGGTTGCCTTCCTTTCACATTATTCTCTCAGACTCTAATCTTCAGATGCTAGGAAGCTTTTGTTATTATTGTTGCCTAGCTACCAACATAGCATGCTGAACCTTTCTTATTGTTAGGTTTACATCTTTACAGATGTTACTGATAAAACCCTTTTCAGTGAACAAGTGTTTTCCAATATGGACTACATTTTTAAAAATACAATCAGTCAGCTCATTATTTTTGGACCATAACATTTTTCTTTTGTTTATAGGAGTAACAGAAAGAGCTTCATGAATCAATTTATTTTGCTTTCATGCCTGAAATGTGGATGTCCTTGAATTGATCACAGAGGAAAATTATCTTTCTTTAGCTATAAAAATAAACAAAAAGCAACACACATTAAGCAATTTACATCTAAAGTATTTAATGCTTTATTGAAGATACTTGTAGTGATTATAGGATTGTTTTAATAGTGTATTTTGTTGTCTGAAATAAATTGACTTTTCAAGTTAAGAATGAGAGCTGTACTTCTAAATAAATATTTTATTTAGAAGATAATTGAATCTTAAAGACTGAATTACATTTATCATGAATTTTTTAACTTACAAAATATTCATTTATTTAGTCTTACAAGATTTACAAGGTATTTTTTTAATTAATAAAAATCTGTTTTCTCTTTCTCACCACATAGAGGGGAGAAAAAGAAAAAACCCTTACAACATATATGCATAGACAAGCAAAACAAATTCCCTCTGTGGCTGTGCCTAAAATATATATGACTCATTCTGTACCCTGAGCCTCCATTTGGAGGTGGTTAGCATGCTTCATTGTGAGTCCTTTGGAATTATGATTAGTCATTGCATTGATCTGAGGTCTTAACAGCTTTCAGTTTGTTTTTACAGTGTTTTTACTGTAAAAATTGTTATCCTGTATCTACCCACTTAACTTTTCATCAGTTCATTCAAATCTTCCCAGATTTCTTGGGAAACCATCCATTTCATCACTTCTTATGACACATAATATTCCATTATATTAATACACCATAATTTCTTCCATCATTCCCTGATTTATGAGTATCCCTCTCTTAGTTTCCAGTTCTTTGTTACTGCAAAAGAGCTGCTACTATAAATATTTTGGTAAACATATGGTTCCTTTTCTTCTTCCTTTATCTCTTCAGCGTATAGACCTAGTAGTAGTGTTACTGGGTCAGAATGCATGCACATTTTAGTAAATTGGGGGCACAGTTCCAAATTACTTTCCAGAATGACTGGACCATTCACAGCCCCACCAGTAGTGCATTAATGTACCTGTCGTTTTCCTTTTTTTGTCAACTTGGCCAAGTCTGAAGGGTGTGAGGTGGCAAAGTAAAGGCATCTTGGCTCTTCCCCTTGAACAGGCAGATTTCTAAGGAAGAAATCAAAATCACCTGTAGCCATATAAAAAATGCTCTAAATTGATAAGAATTAGAGAAATTTGAATTAAAGCATCACTGAGGTTCCACCTCACACCCTTCAGATATAATGCCTCAAATCAAATTCTGGAATGGTAGAACCAACAAAAAGTTGGGGTGAAACAATTCTCCAGCCCAAGACAACTTAGGAGTTTGGTAGGAAAGGTCTGTCTCACTAGGGTGGTGGTCAGACCTAGAGAGCTATTCGATTCAGGCCATGCTCCAGTCAGGCAGTAGCAGGCCGTGGAGGCAGCGGCAGCTTTGGGAGCTCAGGCCCACACACAACAAGGGAATCAGACAACTGATTAGAATGAGATTATAGGGGATCTTTTGCTGGCACTGTGTGCAGAATCCTGTTGTATTGCCCATACAGAGTTCCAGGTTGTAGTCCCAGGGCAAAAAGGAACACTAATGGCCAAACATGTGGTGTCATGTGGGAGCAGAGTCCTGGTCACAGATCTAGGATGGAGAAAAGTGCTTGCAATCACAAGGGAACAACGACCCTGGTCTCAGGGCTAGAGCAAAAGGGAGTACTAATCCTTATGGCTGTAGGAGAGCAGGGGCCCATGTTAAATTTCCAGGGCCATAATAAGTGAGAGCACTTGTGATTGCAGGGGAACAGGGTCCCTGGTCACAGTTCCAGGGTAGAGAAGAATACTTGTGGTGCACACAGGCCAAGAGAGCAGTGACCAAACTTCTCCTTAGATCATACCACCTTGGAAAATACAAAAACTTATAGGCCCTCAGCACTAGCTCTGAAAACAGCAGCATGGAAACCATGAAGCCTGGGACAATGTCCTCTCTACCCTGGGAGCAGAGTCCAACTTGAACATAAAGTTAAAAGTTAAGAAATAGGCTGGAAAAATGATAAAACAATTTTTAAAAAAGCCTGACCACAGAAAGTTACTATGGTGACAGGGCAGAACAAGACACAAACTCAGAAAAAGACAGCTAAGTAAAAACAACTGCATGTAAAGACTCAAAGAAAAATGTCACAGGCCCAAATTGGTTAGTCTCCAAAAGAATTCCTGGGAGAGCTCAAAAAGGATTTTAAAAATCAAATAAGAAAGGTGAAGAAAATAATTGGGAAAAGAAGTAAGAGTGATGCAAGAAAATTATTAAAAGAAAGTCAATAGATTGGTAAAGGAGGCACAAAAAATACTTAAGAAAATACAATATTAAAAAACAGAATTGGCCAAATGGTAAAAGAGGCACAAAAATCTAATGAAGAGAAAGCTTTACTTAAAAAGCAAAATTGGCCAAATGGAAAAAGAGTACAAAAATGCATCAATCGGGGCAGCTAGGTGCCACAGTGGATATAGCACTGGTCCTGGAGTCAGAAGGACCTGAGTTCAAATCCAGCCTCAGACCCAACACTTGACACTTACTAGCTGTGTGACCCTGGGCAAGTCACTTAACCCCAACTGCCTTAAAAAAAAAAAGAAAGAAAGAAAGAGAGATTAAATAGTAAGCTCCTTAAGAAAAAATCCTCAGGAGCAGATGGATTCACAAGTGAATTTTACTAAACATTTAAAGAACTATTAATTCCAATACTTTGTGAACAATTTGGAAAAATAGTCAAAGAAAGAATCCTACCAAATTCCTTTTATGGTTCAGATATGGTACTGATACCTAAACCAGAAAGAGCCAAAACAGAGAAAGAAAACAACAGACTAATTTCCCTAATGAATATTGATGCAAAAACTTTGAATAAAATAGGAGCAAGATGATTATAGCAGTATCTCACAAAGATCATACACTATGACCAGGTGGGATTTATAACAGGAATGCAGGGCTGATTCAGTATTAGGGAAACTATCAGCATAATTGACCTTATCAGGGAGAAAAAAAAATCCTGTGATTATCTCAATAGATGCAGAAAAGGCTTTTGACAAGATACAATACGCATTCCTATTAAAAATACTAGAAAACATAGGAATAAATGGAGCTTTCCTTAAAATAAGTAGTATCTTGGATGTCTAAAACCATCATGAAGCATTATTTGTAATGGGGATAAGCTAGAAACCTTCCCAGTACAATCGGGAGTGAAGCAAGAATGCCCGTTATTGCTGCTATTCAATATTGTACTAGAAATGCTAGCTAGAGCATTAAGACAAGAAAAAGAAATTGAGGTAATTGGAATAGGCAGTGAGGAAACAAAACTATCACTCTTTGCAGATGATATGATGGTTTACTTAGAAAATCCAGGAGAATCAACTAAAAAACTAGTGGAAATAATTAACCAACCACAGCAAAGTTGGAGTATATAAAACAAACCCACATAAATCATCAGTATTTCTATATATTACCAATAAAGTCCAGCAGCAAAAAATAGAGAAATTTGATTTAAAATAACTGTAGGGGCAGCTAGATGGCACAGTGGATAGAGCACTGGCCCTGGATTCAGGAGAACCTGAGTTCAAATCCGGCCTCAGACATATAGCACTTGCTAGCTGTGTGACCCTGGGCAAGTCACTGAACCCCCATTGCCCAACCAAAAAAAAAAAAACAAAATGAAATAAAGTAATTGTAGACAATATAAAATACTTGGGAGTCTACCTACCAAGACAAACCCAGGAACTATTTGAATACAATTACAAAACACTTTTCACACGAAGTCAGATCTAAACAACTGGAAAAAAATATTAATTGCTCAGTCTATTGAGCAAATATAATAAAAATGACAATTCCACCTAAATTCATTTGATTATTCATTGCCATACCAATCAGACTACCCAAAAATTACTTTATAGAATAAGGAAAAAAATCACAAAATTCATCTGGAACGAAAGGTCAAAAATGTCAAGAGAATCAGTGAAAAAGAATGTGAAGAAAGATGGCTTAGCAGTACTAGTTCTCAAACAATTACAAAGCAGTAATCATCAAAACAATCCAGTACTGGCAAAGAAATAGAGTAGTGGATCAACGGAATAGATTATACAACACACAGTAGTAAATGACCATAGTAATCTAGTGTTTGACAAACCCAAAAATTCATGCTTTTGGGACAAGAACTCACAATTTGACCCCCCCAAAAAACCTGGGAAAACTAGAAAGCAGTTTGGCCAGAACTGGGTATAGACCAACACCTCACACTGTATGCCAAGATAAGGTCAAAATAGGCACATGATTTAGACATAAGGGTGATGTTATAAGCAACTTAGAGGAGCATGGAAAATTTTACCCATAGATCTGTGGAAAAAGGGAAGAATTTATGACCAAACAAGATAGAGAACATAACAGAAGGTAAAATGAATAATTATTAAATTTAAAAGGTTTTGCACAAACAAAAGCAATGTAGCCAAGATTAGGAGGAAAGCATGAAACTGAGGGGAAAAAATTTATACCACATATCTCGATGAAAGCCTCATTTCTCAAATATATAGAGAACTGTGTCAGATTTATAACGATACAGGTCACTGTCCAATTGATGAATGGTCAAAGTATATAAACAGGCAGTTTTCAGAAGAGGAAATCAAAACTATCCATAGTCGTATAAAAAAAATACTCTAAATAATTATTGATTGGAGAACTGCAAATTAAAACAACTCTCAGGTAGCACCTCACACATATCAGATTGAATAATATGACAGAAAAGGAAAATGACAAATGTTGGGGTGATGTGGAAAAATCGGGACACTAATGCATTGTTGGTGAAGTTGTGAACTGGTCCAATCATTCTGGAGAGGAATTTGGAACTATGCCCAAAGGGCTTTAAAACTGTGTATACCCTTTGACCCAGCAATACCAGTACTAGGTTTGTATCTCAAAAAGATCAAAGAAAAAGGAAAATGACCTATATGTACAAAAAGTTTTGATAGCAGCTCTTTTTGTGGTGGCAAAGAATTGGAAATTGAGGGGATGCCCACTAGTTGGGGAATAGCTGAACAAGTTCTGGTATGTGATTGTAATGAAATACTGTTGTGCTATAAGAAATGATGAGCAGGATGCTCTCAGAAAAACCTGGGGAGACTCATATGAACTGATAAAAAGTGAAGTGAGCAGAACCAGGAGAACATTGTACATACATAGTAAGAGCAATATTGTACGATGATCAATTGTGAATAACTTAGGTATTCTCAGCAGTACAAAGATCCACGACAGTTCCAAAGGACTCTTCTTGAAAAATGCTATCCACCTCCAGAGAAAGAATTGATGGAGTCTGCATGCATATTGAAGCATACTTTTTTTTTGCTTTCTTTGTTTTTCTTGCTTGTTTTTTAATGTTTTTTCTTTTGTAACATGGCTAATATGGAAATAAGTTTTGCATGACTGTACATATATAACCTATATCAAGTCGCTTGACTTCTCAAGGAGGGGGGAGGAGACGGAGGGAATGAATTTGGAATTCAAAATTTAAAAAAACTCATGTTAAAATTTTTTTTTTACATATAATTGAGGGGAATTTATCAGTTAGAGAATGACTCTTCTTAATAGATTTAAATCAGTTCCTTATATGTTTTGGAAATGAGACTCTTATCAGTAAAGCTTCTTGCAAAGATTTTTTTTACCCAGTTACCTGTTTCTGTAAAATATTTTCTCTGCAAGAATTCATTCAGATTTGCAGTACAGATATTATTATTATTATTACCATTTTACATGTGAGGAAATCATCTCAGAGAGGTTAAGTAACATGCCCTCCTGGTCACACAGCTAGGAGTGGAGTGTGGAGCCAGGATTCAAACCAAAGTCTCTTGACTCAAAGTCCATTGCTATTTCCACTGTAACATGCTATTTCAGCTTTAATATTAAAAATTACAAATGTCAGAAATGACAGTGAACCAGTTTGCTCTCCATGGACTAAAAAAATCTGTCAAGCCAGGTCAGCTATGTACTCCATATTACTTTTTTATTTCATTCTTGATTGCTTTTCATAGAAATCTGTGTTTTTGGAGGGTTTGGGGGAGACTATTTTTGCTATGACCATATCATGGTTTTGTATTTGTTTTCTTATTGATCCAACTGAAATGATTTGTCATCAACAATATTTATTCCTTGATACTGTAAATTGTCCGTTTCTGGAACTTCAGAACACAAAATATATGAGGTGGTAAGAGGGAGGCAATAAAAAAAAGTATACACTGTTTATGCTATCATTTGACTATTAATGTCTGGTAAGATACAAGGTAGCATGATTATATACACTCCCCAACTACTTTGGTAATAGCATATATTTAAATCAGTTGCCCTAACTGTTCTTTATGAACCTCTGAAATAAATTTGTCTGACATTTAAAGGAAATCATCCTTTAAAAAATTTTTAGTTTATTTCCTTCCTCTTATAAAAGTATTTTCTTTAAATGCTGGCTTCTTTTTTATGTCTTTCATGGAAGCTCCACTTTGAACAGATTAGAAGGTAAAATAACTAAATGCAGTAACTCTTTTTCCAGCTGCTCCTCACACAATTACAATTCTCACATTGTTTTTCTCTTTATGTACTCTTAATTGTTTTGCCAGGTGCAAAGGGCTCTCAGTGGGGTAAGCTGTTAGTGTTCCAACGCAACTGTGTTAGATTATATATTGGCTAGATTATATGTTTTGAGCTTTCTGCAGGTGATATTTTTAAATTTTATAATAACATAATGATGGGTGCCATATGATGACATAGGGCCAAATTCTCCCAACTTCCAAAAAAAGTATTAGAATTACAATAAATGTATCTTTAAAAATTAGAGCTATTTTTAAAAAGCGTCTTTTTTCATCATATAAGTGGCACATTACATTAATAATAGAAATACTTTTTACTAAAACTGATGGACTTCTTTTTCTTTTTAACAATTAAAAAAATTTTAAGCTTTTGGAAAATGTCCTAAGAATAACACTATATACCATTATTTGTTCAGTCAATAAATATTAAGTGCCTACTATATGTCAGGCATTATATTAAGTGCTAGGGATATGAAGAAAGGCAAAAGACAATCAGGGAGCTCACATCACTTTAACAGTTGTTAAAATGATGAAATTTCTCAGATATTAAAAGCATCAATTGGTGTTAACAGTAGTCTTGTTTCTGGCTACAAATAGCCTGTTTCTGACTCCTGCCAGAAGAAAAATTTTTAAACAGTCCCTGGTGATTTTGAAGAATTCATTCATTTTGTATATATAAGCAGTTTGATTTTCTGACTCACCACAATTTAGGTTCTGTTATTTAGTCATTTTGCTTAATTCTTATTACGTAATAATTTTAATTAATTTTAACTTTTATGTTTTAATATTTTAATGGTTATATTTATAGTTAATTAGTTATTTTAATATTACAGCCTGATGTAGGTATGTATAGCCAAGATCAATACTTGGGAGTTTCTGTTCACATAGGAATCATCTGTTTTTACCTCAGTGTCTATGCTAAAAAAGATGAGCTAAGTACAACTTTATTTCTAGTTCCAACTTATTTTCTGGCTTCTCTTTTCTTCCTCATATGTAAAATCTTATTTCAATTCACCAGCTCCCTTCTTCCTATTGACTCACCCATATCATGGGCTACTTCCTGTTTCCATTCCTTTCATTTTAGTAGGAAGGTGTGTCCAAGGCTCCTGCTTATTTATCCTGTTTACTGATGTTGTCTACTTGCAAATAAATACTATAATCTCAGTTATTCCTTGCCTGGGCAAATATAACTTGGATAAAAAAATTGATTTGTCTCATAAAGGAAGTAGATAGCTATTACAGGTCAAAGCACAAGGTATTTTTTTTAAATTTAAATGAACAGGTTATTTGCTACAGATGTACCATATAAACTTGCACTTATAAGTGGTCTTCAAGGTAGCCTAAAGAAGAACATATTAATTTGTGTGAATGGTACAATTAGCCAGGATCAAGTAGTGTATTCACGTCCTAGCGGCTGCTGAGCAAAAGCTCTTTTAATGATTTTAACAGCTTAGTAAATGTGATTAGAATATAGAAAAGTTTGAGATGCAGAAATCAAAGATGAGTCTACATTTGTACATCTAAGAAGAAAAAATAATATTTAGCACAAAAGAAAAAGTTTTTAAAAGAAGAAATGTTATGGAAATTAAAATGTCAACTAAAGAAAAAAATATCCCTCTTCTCTCCTAGTGTCCTGGTAAAGTGGAAATAGCACTAGAGCAGAAGTCAGATTCTAAGTTCATCTACCTCTAGCAAGATCAGCCTGGACAAATCACTCTCTAGCCCTACCTAGTTTGTAGGCTTAAATCAGGTGATCTGTGTGAAAGTATTTTGTTAAACACTGAACAACTTTAATGTAATATAGCCTATAGTCTTGTAAAAGTTAAGACATTCTCATCTGGCATTATTAAAATTATGGTTTGCCCTTATTACATTGAATATTTATAATTTTCAAGCATAAAATAATCTGATGTTTCCATTTCTGCATCTTGTCATTTAATTTTCTGTTTTGTTTTATTCAGCTGGTCACCTGACTTTTGAATGCCGTAATTTTCTCCGAGTAGACCCCAAAAGAGACATAGTTTTAGATGTCAGCAGCACAAGTAGTGAAGACAGTGAGGAAGATGCTGAGGAACTCAATAAATTGCAGACTTTGCCTGAGAAAAGTAAGTAAAACATTTTAGGGATCATACTAAGAAGCCTTTGTAATGCTTTTAGGTATTTTATTTTATTTTGTGTATAATTTGTCACAATATTAAAGTCACTTTATTCCCGAACTACTAACCTAAATACCTACTTTCCCAACTATATAAAGTCTTTGTAGGAATAACTTACACTTTCATCTGGAGTGTCCTAGATGAAGGTATGAGTGGGACCGTCAGGTTTTCACAATAGTTTAGAGCAGAACACATCTTGATAGTCATAGTGGACTGAGAGGTGAAGAGAATGATTTCACTATGCTTATTATTTGGTGACTATAGAAAAGTATTTAATTCAAAAAAGCAAGATGGCACCTTAAAGGCACACTTCCAACAAAGTTTTTCTGTTGCATATGATAAAATCATACAAGATTCCTAAAAAGATAGTATGACAAAAATAATTTTATCTACTTATTAATATCAAGAGAGTCATAAAACAAGGAGATGTATGCTGACCAAATGTATCCCTTGAGTGCAGAATCCAAGGTGAAGAAGGATTCCATAAGAGTTGGTGGCGCCTTCCAGATAACTTTTGTTTATAGATGACATTGTACTAATTATGTTAAGCCTTAGAATACTAAAGAGACTCTTAAGTGAGATCTATAGTCTCTCAAAAGAGTTTGGCCTAACCATCTACCAGGAGAAAACCAAGTGGGTGAAGAAGGCCTGTTGTCCAAGCTGTGATATGTATTTGATTAAGCAAGGCATAGAGATAGTCTTTAAGTCTGCGCGTGTTGTGGACACTATGTATACAGTGAAGGAGGCCCACATGGCTTGTCAGAGAGTCCAGTGACCAGAGGTTGGACTGGATTGCAATTTTTTGGGAAATCGCACCATGTTTTTATGACTCCGACCTTCTCCCTGAAACAAAAGCCATCTTTATAACATTAGTATTCTTCTAGTGATGCAAGTTGTGTATCAGCCAAAGGGTAGTGGAGAGGTGTGTGATGAGCATGAGTAAGATCCAACATACAATAACTATACGGAAGAAGCAGAATAAAAGATATAAAAAAGATTTATAATCAGTAAAGGAGGAGCTAGTTGTGTAGTGGTATCAAAGGATACAATGTCAAGAGAAAGCTCCCTAGCACACTGGACACACCTCCTCACTGTCATCCCCATAGAGCAAGCCTGCACAACATAACAGCCTGTGCACCACTTGCAGCCCACCAAAGGATTTCCAGTGGCTCACAAAAAATGTAAAAGATGTAAATACAGACCTGCACAAATGCCATCGGCGGCTCACTTTGGTGAACCGCGTGTTGTCCAGGCCTGCCATAGAGCACATGGACAAGGATGTGAAGCCACTGTTGGGCTGAAAGGTAATGTGGTACAGTGGAAAGGACATGGAATCAAGAATCAAAGGACCTGGGTTTATGTCAAGTCAATAAGCATTTATTATGCACTTACTTTGTACCAAGCACTGAGCTAACCATTGGGAATACATATAAAAGCAATAGAAAGTCAGTTCCTGCTCTCAATGAACTTATGTTCTAATTGAGGGAAGACAGCATGTAAAAGGAAGTTAAAAAGCAAGAGGGAGGAGAGTCAGAATTATAACTTGGAAAAGAATGAAGAAATACCTAGCCTGAACATTTTCCTCAAAATGGAGATCCTGAGAGAGACTAGCCAATCAGGGAAGGGGCTGCAGGGGCAGATTCCTTCCATTAGAAAAAGGTCAGGGGTAGACTGAATTTCCAGGGTGAGGAGACTTAGGAATGGAGCATGGAGAGCAATGAAGAGATGACTTGCCTGCATGCTTTCCTTTAAATGTAGGTTCTAGGAGCATCCAGAGGGGGGAGCCACAACAGAGTTCCAGTTTGGTAAGTTTGGTGGAGTGAACTGCTGGTGTGAGTAGGCTGCTGTGGCATGGTATTAAAAGTCCAGGGAGTCAGGAGTGGAGCCCAGAGAGGATTTACTCCTTCTTATTTGCCTGTGTGACCTTGAGCAAGTCACTTGATCTCTGCAAGCCTCCATTTCTTCATCTGTAAAACAAAGGGGTTAGATTTTATATCAATGAAATCTCACATTCATTGAAGAAACTCAGTACAGTGGGTGGATGTCTCCTTGTTTCTGTATAGAGTAGTTACTAAACCCTTCATGCTTTTTTTTAGTGTATTACATGGGCATGAGCGCGTGCACACACACACACACGTGTGCTCCAATGCTTAACACAATGTCTGCCATGTAGTAGATGGCTGACAAATACTTATTGAGTGATCGACTACTAAGCTTGCAAACAGATATGTTGCAAGCAGAATACATTTGGCAAATTATCAAGGAAAGCAGAATACTTGTCCCTAAGAAAATAAACTTCTAAGAAAAACTTTGCTTATCCCAGGATCTTCTAATCTGAACCTATCTCTGCAGATATGTTCTACAGCAAGTATATTTCAGCAGTACTACTGTTGTGTCCCAATTTATTTTTCTCCTTGTTGTTTTCTTGCTCTAAGCTAGTGAGAGTATTTACAAAGTAAGACAGGGTAAGTACATGATCAGCTGTGGCCAAATAGCAGCCAATCATTTTTTGCAGATAAATAAATAGATGGATGGACAGATGAATAAATATAACTTGCTAATTTAGTAAAACACACAAACTGTCATTTGAAGACAAAAATCTTTTGATAGAACCCATATCCATCCTTGATACGTTTCTAGGATTGTTGATCAAGGGTAGGAAATGAGGAGAAACATGCTTTAGTGGAGAGTCCTGGAACAGGAGTAAGAAGACTGGCTCTAAATGGAAAGAACTCAAGTGTCATTCACCTGATCCACGTTTGAGTCCTGATTCTGAAATTTATCTGAGTAGCAATGTGCAAACCAATTAACTGCTCTAAACCTCAGGATCTCCATCTGTAAAATGGAAATAATAATTACAATACTTGCTTCACAGAGGCATTGTAAGAAAGGATTTTTTTAATCTTAAAGAGCTCTACACACATAAGCTGTTGTTATTATGTGGATTTAACCTCCCTGAGCCTTAGTTTCTTCAGCTGTAAAATGAAAATATTCATACTTGCTCTTACTGTGATGGACAAATGAATAATATATATGCAAATACTATGTTACTCTCCATTATATTAATAAAAATGTACCTTAGAATATTCAATGAGTACATCTTCCAGTGGTGGAAATGACAGCCCACCCAAGCCTTATCACCTGCGCCTTGGCCCGCATCCTCTTGTAAATTCTCTGTAGAGAAGTCCACACAACCTGATAGAGACTTCCCGGTAAGGCTTTTGTCATTCTGTAGGTACCGTGGCAAGAAGGCTCTTCATTGGTTGTCACTAATTCTTTGTACGTGACCAGCCCACCTCCTTTTCAGGATATTCTTAATGGACCCTTTTTTGAGGGGTAGTAATCACCCTTTGTCTGCAGTCTACTCCGGCCCACCATGCTTCTTTCCACTGCCCTTTGGAAGACCTGCAACTAAGTCTTCTGAGACTGTGGCATTCACAGCATCAAAGCATCACTGGAAGAATATTGTCATTAAAAAGATAAGCATGTGTTTCAGAAGGAAAAAAAAGTGCCGTTCAAACCACTCTGCAGTTTCCCAATATCTACAGTATCCATAGTTTGATGGAATCAGCACCATTCCTGTGCTATCCACCACCAGGAATTCCTGCATAACCTAACCAACTATAGAGCATTCTTCTTCAGTTTAGACTCAGGGCTGCACATTCTTAATGACAGGAACAGATACTTTTTGTAAGCCTATATGTCTTAGTTTCATACTCTACTGGATATTAATAATTAGAAATTCAAAGTAATTTCATTGAATCTTTCAAAGAATCTTGTATGATTTCAGAATATTAATGAGATACACTTTTTAAAAAAAAAAATTTTTCAGGCAGTTGGGGTTAAATGACTTGCCCAGGGTCACACAGCTAGTAAATGTCAAATGTCTGGTCAGAGACCAGATCTGAACTCAGGTGCTCCTGACTTCAGGGCCAGTGCTGTATCCAGTGTGCCACCTAGCTGCCCCGAGATACACTTTTTTGCAGCAGTGCCTGTAAGGCAGCATCTTGTTCTGTTGAGGCGTTTTTTTTTTTATAGTCAACACACTAGTAAGTGCTGTGGAAGCTTGAATTTTCTTTACCTTTTGTGACTATAAAGAGGTGGTCTGCTATACAACATTATTTCCCAAAGCCTGTCTGTTCATTGTGTCATGCCTTCTTTATCAAGCACACCTTTGATATATGTGTAACTACTCTCAAAGATTTTTCAGTGATAGGAAAGCTCTATAGGAATATAAGTCAGTAGTTAATGATGTTTTATTAATCCACATGTTTGAAGAGGAGTAACATCTGTGATTATTTTTCAAATCCTTCACTATCCTCTCATCTTTCAGTTATCATGAAAACTAATCCCAGGGCAGCTGGGTGGTGCAGTGGATAGAGCACCGAGCCTGGAATCAGAAGGACCTAAGTTCAAATCCAGCCTCAGACTAGACATTTGACACGTACTAGCTGTGTGACCCTGGGCAAATCACTTAACTCCAATTGCCTCACCTAAAGAAAAAAAAAAAGAAAGAAAACCAATCCCTACAATCATTGCCTTTAGCATGGACTTCCTCTAGACTTGGTTTGGTCTAGATGCTTTGCCCATCTTTATATCCTTTAGTAACATTTCACCTTCTTCCTATAGTATATCAGGGACTATGATGTTAACCTGTGTGGGTAGCTCCATTATTGTTGATGCAGAGAAATGACTTATTATAGTAATCTTAACAGATCTTTTCCATGTTTCATTTGTTGTACTTCCAGTTTCATCCATAAATTTTGCAGGATAACCCAGCTTCATTGGGTCTCTTGCCAAAATTTTAAAATCTTATTTTCCCCATCATTACTATTTGCTGTTTTATGAAGTAATACTGGTTGCAATCTTCTACCATCCTCCTCTAAGATTTTTCATAAACAAGTCTATATTCTGAACTGAATGTTGCCCTTGACTGCCTAATATTTTTGTTTGCCAAGGAGATGAGGTATACTAGCCAAAGCAGTTTCTACACTCTTTCCTTTTTCTTTTTTTTTTTTTGATAGTTGCTTTACACTTACTAAAACTTCTATGGGAAAGGATGATTATAAGTGATTTTAAATGTCAATATCTATTCCTTTATCTATTTCACATTTTCCAGTATCAGCCAATCAACAGACACTTATTAAATACCTACTAGTCGGCAGGCACTGTGTGAGGTGCTTGGGATACAAATACAAAGAATCCCTACCATCAAAGAGCTTATATTTGAGTTGGAGCTGTTAAAATTATCATATCACATGTTCACGTTTTTATTTCTCTAATCTGATGTTGAATTTTATCTTTTCCTCTAACAAGCAGATCGTCTAATTCTCACCTGAATCTAGATGATTTTAAAACAGTTCCCAATTGGTAGTCAAGACATGATCAGGTTCATTTCTTGTGGTATCATTTTGTGCTTGCCATGTCTATCGCTTGCCAAGTTTCTTCTCAAGTATTCCTTTTTGATAGATAGAAGGCTTTTTTGGTCTTGTAGAGTATAATCTATAAGCCTTTGGCCTCTTTTGTTTCTTACTCCTGAGTCGTGTTTTCCATCGCATTTTTCACTGTCCTCTATTCTCACTTTGTGTTGAAGTCAGCAAGTATTAAAGTATACATTGAGTCAGTTTGGAAAATTCACAGTATTACTTGACATCCTTATCTTCTTTAACATATACTCGTATATTTATCTACATTCAGTCTTATTTTGTATTACTTCCCTTCATGTACTCTCCAGTCCAGTTAAATTGGCCTGCTGGTTGTTTGCTGTACATGCCATACTTCACCTACCTCCATGCCTTTAACATCAGCTGTTTCTCACATCTGAAATGCACTGTTTCCTCATCTTCATTTGGAATCCCTAGCTTCCTTCAAGGGATAGTTCAGGTACCACCTTCTTCAAGAAGACTTTGCTGATTGCCCCAAGCCCAACTGTTAAAGCCTATTCTATCTTAAAATTATTTTGTGTTATATATATATTCTTCATACTTATCCTTATGTGCTATATGTTCCCTCCTCCTCTACTACCATCCAAAATATGAATTCTTTGTGATCAAATTCCTTGTGTTGTTATTTTTGTGTCCACAGCACCTAGTATAATGCCCTGGACATAGTGTAACACATAATAAATATCTGTTGGATTTAATTTAATGGAATAGGCTTCATGGTGGTCTTTTTATAAATGCCCGTCATAAACACTTCAAGACAGGATAACCAAGTATCCCATTAAATGATGTTTCTTGTTGTCATCGTACTTGCAATAAAACCATTTCTTCCAGTTTATTTACTTGCTTCTCTAGGGCTAGGTGACCTTGAGCAAGTCAGTTGATCTCCTGGGACTTCAGTTTTCTCTTTTGGGAATGAGGGAGTTGGCCTGGATAGTATGTGAGGTCCCTTCAAGCTCTAAGAATATAATCCTGTTGCCTGTGAGCCATCCTTCCATTTAACTGTACTTTCTTTTTTTGTTTTCTGGTTTGATTCATGACAATGTCAGCATTGTTATGATTCATTTCCTCTAGCAGTATGTCCAGTCACTTGTACTAGGCAAAGACCTTTCATTTAAGTTAATATGTACAGACTATCTTAAACCTATATCATTCTTAATATATTTGCCCCTTTTCCTACTATTTTCCCTAAGAGCGTTGTCATAGCTAAAGAATTCATCATCTATTGGCCAGCCTACTTAGCCCAGCTGATTCTCCAAAAAGCAGACTTAATTTGCTGCCAGGATGACCTCCAATATGATTAAAGAGCTTGTGTGGTTAGACTACTCAACAAACAATTGAACAAATATTAAATACCTCCTATGTGCAAGGCATTGTTCTAGGTGCTGGAGATGCAAATATAGTTTAGGTTCAGTACTGGAACAAAATGAGGCACTTGTAGTCCACTTACAGTTAACTTTTACAAGGAGCCATGGGAAGGGAAGGGTATTCAACAAAGATAATCAGTAAAGATAATACATTGATTCAGGTGAATGAAGCTACCTGATGTTAGTCACACTATTTTTCAGCATCTGAAACCACAGAGGGAGCTGGAACTCCTCATAGCCATTTGTACTTGGGCAACCAGCAAGCCACACCAGCAACCTAAGCCCTTCCCTTAGCCAGTCGGGTGTCAGGGAGAATTTCTGTACCTCTTAAGGAAAATAACTGCCCTGACTTGCACTGGTTAGAGTCTTAGGAAAGCTAGCCCAGCCTCTACATGGCAGAGCCCCAGGAAATATTGCTTCTATTACAGATGTTAACTCAATTCTATACTCAATAGAAAAGGAATCTTAAAATGGGATTTTAAATTTTGATTCTAAGCAAAAATTAGAAAAACCTATTATAGACACCTGAGAAAGCCAAGACCATTATCTTATTTAGACCAGGAGAGGTTTGTGTGTTAGGAGGCTATGTCAGAAAAAATTATAAGCTAAGAAGAAATAATGAGGATATAGCAGTACAGTATGATAGGAATTTTAAAGTGAAATCTGTGGCTTTGGGGTTTATTTTTATTTCTTTTTCCAAGAGTGAAAAACTGGCTGTAATGGAATATATTACATTGGGTAAAAATATCTCCATTGTGCTGCTTAGAAAAATATTTTCCATCTTTTTCAGTTTGTTGAGTTACTGAAAATGAGAGAACTAAAGGGAGGGTCAGATGAGGATAAGCATCTAAAAGTTAGTATTTTTTAAAATATCTTACCGTATCAGTTAAAGATAGTCTACCTTCCTAATAGTATTTGGAGAAGTCCATACAGCCAAAATCACAGTTACAGTTTGCCAACCAGTGCAACTAAAGACTCTCAGTTCTGAAAGGGCAGCATTTACCTCTTCTCTGTCCATGATCTTTTTTTAAACTTTATTTTAATCCATAGTATAAGGGTGGGATGACTGATTTACTGAACCTCACCCAACTTAAAGTAAGTGATAAAATGCCCAGTAAATTCTATTACCAAAACATTTCAAATAAACGGAATTTTTCCTCAATCACAAAATAACCTAGGGTTAAGTAAAGATAAATATAAATTAAAGGTAAGACAGAGAACCTACCCTCTGCCTAAACGTTAGGAATTTTCCTAACTAGGTGCTCAGAATAATTGTGATTGAACTCATAACCTTTCATCTAAAATAAACTTGATAAAGTTGAAGAGGGAATCACATGGACCTTAGGGGCCATTATATTTCCCCCTAGACTTAGGCTAATTATTGTAACAGGATGTTGTTAGAACGTGAGAGCTGAAAGCGACTTCAGAGAACATCTAAATAACCCCTTTATTTTACATGTAAAATTGTTGGGGGCAAGAGATTACATGACTTTTAGTGTGACACAATTTGTGGCAGAACTAGCAATAGAACCCCAGTCTTTTGACTTGTAGTTTATTGTCCTTTTTATTACATGTTGTCCCTTTAACCATCTCACATTATCAGACTAATGACAAACCGTAAGGCCAGTTGAAACATTTATTAATCACCTCTGGTACACAAGTCTCTATGCTAGGTGCTTTAGATATAAAGACAAAAATGAAACTGTCCATCTTTTAAATGAGCTTACATTCTACTGGAAGAGAAGGGACACAGCTTGTATAGGGATAAGTATATTCCAGCTGGAAAGAATCGGGAAATTTAATGGAGGAAGTATACCTAAGCTAAGCCTTGGAAGAAAATAAGGATACTAAAAAGCAGCTTTATAGCTGGAAATACATTCCAGGCTTTGAGGACAGCTTGTGTAAATGCAGTTTGACATTTGATGAAATGTCAAGTTCAGGAAGTTATTCCAATTTGGCTGGACAGCATCTGTGAAGGGAAATATTGTAAAATAAGAATGGAAAGATAGATGGGAGCCAGATAGCAGAGGGTCTTAAATACCATGCTGGAGAGTTTGTATATAATCCTAGTGGCAACAAGGTTCCATAAATATAATAGACTATAAATTCCATATGGACAGGGACCATATTTTCTCTAAACTTCATATGACCTCAGCTTACCTCAGTGTTCTGTACATAGTAGGTACATGATAAGTGTTGAATGAATGTTCGAACATAGCCCCTAACCTTAACAAATTCATAATGTAATAGTTATGATTAAGTATTTATCCTGACAAACATAATCAATGAATTAACATTTATTGTGTACCTCAACACTGTACCAGACACTTTTATGCACAAAGATATAAACCAAATAGTCCTTGCCCTCAGTAAGCTTGCATTCTCTTGAACAACAATGTGTATACATACATATATATACACACACACATAAGAAGATTAAAAAATATATACAAAGTAACTAAAGATGGTGATGGAGAAATCATGAAAGGCCTTATGTAGAAAGTTGTACTTGAGCTAAACTTTGAAAGCATCTAGGGATTTTCTGAGGTAAGAGTTATGAGGAGCTGCATCCTAGGCATGAGAGATGGCCTGTACCATGTCACAGTTGTGGGAGTGGGACTGTTGGAGTGGGCATTATGGCTGGAACATAGAGTGTTTGAAGGAGAGTGATGTGTAATAAGACTGGAAATGTAGACTGGAGCCAGATTATGAAGATCTTTAAATGCTAAATAGAGAAGATTCTCTTTGACCCCTGGGGCAGTGGGGAGCCCTTGGATGGCATGATCAGCCCTGGGATTTAGAAGATGGATGGCAGAGGAAAGACTGAGGCAAGGAAGCCAGTTAAGAAGTTATAGAAATGGTCCTAGAAAGAGATGATAAGAGCCTCAACTGGGGTCATAGCTGTGTGAATAGAGAAAAGGGACAGGTATGAGAGAGATGGTATAGACAAGATGTTCTAAAAACATTTGGAAGCTGGATATGGGGTGAGGGAGAATAGTCAAAGATGACTCTGAAGGTGTCAGCCTGGGTGACTTCAAGGATAGTGGCCTCCTGAACAGAAATGGAGAAGTTTGGAAGAAGGAAGAGTTTTGAGGCATAACAGTGAATTCTGTTGTGGACATATTTAGTTTAAGATTTCTCTGGGCCAGTCAGTTTGGGATCTCCATTAGAGCATGCTAACACAAGACAAAAGTTGAAGCAAGAAAATAGGGCCAGATAAAGAAATACAGGAGTCATCTTCATAGAGAGGATGGTCAGACCTATGGGAGCTAATATGAGGTCATCAAGAAATAGTTTAGGAGGGGCAGCTAGGTGGCGCAGTGGATAAAGTGCCGGCCCTGAAGTCAGGAGGACCTGAGTTCAAATCCGGCCTTAGACCAAACACTTGATACTTACTAGCTGTGTGACTCTGGGCAAGTCACTTAACCCCCAATTGCCTAAAAAAAAAAGAGAGAGAGAGAGAAATAGTTTAGAGAAAGAAGAGAAGATACAGAACCAAACCATGCGGTATACCTGTAGTTAAGGGCAGGACATGAACAGTGATCTCATAAAGGAGACTGAAGTGTTCTCCCTTTGCAGTTTCTGTCCCTACATTGTACCTTAAGGTTACCCAGGTTCAGAACTGAGGTTAGTTCTTTATTCTTATTCATGCCCCCATATCCAATCAGGCACCGAGTCCTTTCATTTCTGTCTTCTCAAGATCTCTCACATCCATTCCCCCTTCTCTATTCACACCACAGCCACCTTAATCTAGGCCCTCGTCACCTCTTGCCTGGACTACCAGCTTCCTCACTGGTATCTTTATCCTCTCCAGTCCATTCTCTACACAGCTGCCAAATTGATACTCCTAGAGTACTTGTCTCATTATATAACACACACACAGACACTCAGAAAGTATCATCAGCTCCTCATAGCCTTTAGCATGATATGAAAACTCCTCTGTTTGACATTTAAAAGCCTTTATAGTATGGTTCCAGCCTAACTTTGCAGACTGACTATAAATTGGTGCCCCCAAACATCCAGTGATTTAGTAAAGCCATCCTACTTGCTGTTCCTCTAAATAAGACAGTTTATCTCTCATGCCATGACTGGAAGGGTCTCTGCCTTCACTTCTGTCCCTTAGAATTCCTTTTTCCCTTCAGGACTCAGTTCAAGTACCATATCCTTCAGAAGATGAGGAAAGGAATCCTTCCTGATTCCCCCTACTCGTTAGACATCCCACTCAGTCACTGTGTATTTATTATAGATACATGCTTCATTCACTCATCTGCAAATATATTGTATTTCCCATCCTACCTGAAGATTGTACGCTCCTTAGAAGCAAAGACTGTCCTTGTATATATGTCTTCATTCTCAATCCTAGCCCAGCTGGGTACATTCACAGAAGCATCTACAATGCTTCATTTTTCCTCACTTCATATGCATCGTAACATGCCAAGTATCAGTGATTCTGCTTCCCACACCATCTTGCATCTGTCTCCTTTCCTCCACTCACACAAAAACTACTCTAGTTTAGATCCTCCTCACTGCTCACCTGGGCTATTATAATGTCCTCCTAATTGGTCTCCTTGACTCAGTTCTCTTCCCTCCGTTCCATTCTCCACATAATTGCCAAAATGATATTGATAAAGAATAGGTCCAACCATGTTGCACCCCTGCCCGTAAACTCCAGGGGCTCCCTATTTTTTCTGAAGTCAAATGCAGACTCTCTGTTTTAGCATTTAAAGCCTTCCACAGCCTGGTTCTAGGCCCATTACACATTGCTCCCCTTCACATGGTCTTCGTTCCAGCCACACTGGCCTTGTTGATATTCCTCACATATGACATCCCATCTCCTGTCTGTATGCTTTTGCACATGCCATTCCCCCTGACCTCCCACCCTTGTCCACCCTTTAGCATCCCTAGCTTCCTTCAGAACTCAGCTCCAGTGCTTCCTTCTTAATGACACCATTACCGATACTGCCAATGCCTTCCTCCCCAAAATTACCTTGCTTTTACTTTGTATATACTTACACGTGCATATGATGTTTCAACTGATAGATGATGTAAACTCCTTGAGGGCAGGAACTATTTCATTTTTGCACAATACCTGGCACATCGTAGAAACCTATTAAATACTTGTTGTTTGAATTCTGAATATTTTTCACTGGTTTTTTTTTAAATTTAATAGATCTTACAAACGTTTTCTTTCCTTTCTTCCACTATACTTTTCTCTACCATGTGTGAAAAACCTCCTCATTTAAAATGCTATTAATATGCCTTAGATTAATGTATGGTATGACGACCTGATCTTTTTATTTCTACAGATATAAATGAGGAAGAGGAAAAGAAAAAACAGAAAAGAAAAAACAAAGAGAAACTTAAATTGAAAAAGAAAAGAAAAAGGTACCCTTTAATCTCATACAGAAGAATAAGATTTTCTGGAATGTCTTTGAAAGTTTTAAATTGATTTATTTAAGTAGATTTGCCAGTTGTTGGAATAGGGTCTAAGTCAATAGTCACACTCTCTTGAATTATTTGCATCAATTGTTAACAAAACCAGGATTGCTAGAGAGAGAGTTCAAGAATCAAAAATGATATAAAACATCTCATTTGTTGGCATTTGATAACCAAAGACTAACACACTTAACAAAATTATGAGTGGTAAGCTGTCTCTTAAATTTTCTTAAATTAATCTCTCTCCGGTTATACTCTAGAGTTAAAGTTTAAAACGTTATATACACCTTTAATCAAACAAAACAATGGAATGTCACAAATCTTTCTGATCATTTTTTCTCTCATATTTGTGTGCCCACTAAGATGAATGTCAAAATATGTCTGCATCTTCAAAATACAATTGTCTTGAAAGAAGTCATTTATTTTTCTAAAAAACTGTGATATATCCCTCTTGTGCTTGAATGTTCAGTCATTTTCAGTGATGTCCAATTCTTCATGACTCTATTTGAAATTTTCTTGGCAGAGATACTGGAAGTTTGCCCTTTCCTTCTCCAGCTCATTTTACAGATGAGAGAACTGAAGCCAACAGGGTTAAGTGAATTGTCCAGGGTCAAACAGCTAGTTAATGTCTAAGATCAGATTTGAACTCAGAAAGATGAGTCTTCCTGACTGTAGACCCAGCGCTCTATCCTAGATGTCCTTGTGCTTGAGTAGTATACTGAAAATCCGTCCATGTCTTTCAGGACCTTTGCCACTGTTGATCTCTCTATGAATTTTGACTATTAATTATTTGGGGCACTTAATAGGTTATAGCTTGTTACCAATTTCCATTAAATAAATGATACAGAAGACATTATTGAGGATTCATGTTTCACTACTCTTATCTCAATTTCCATCCCTTCCCCCCCAAAAAAAGGAGTTACAGATTTAAAAGTGAAAGGGACCTTAAAAGATCATCCAGTCCACCCTACTCATTTTATATTTGAGGAACTTAAAGTCCAGAGAGCTAATGACTTGCCAACAGCAGGAAGGCACTAGCATTAAAGGGAATTGGAAAAGACTTCCTGTAGAAGATAGGAATTTAGCTGGGACTTGAAGGAAGACAAAGAGGTCAAGAGGCAAAGGAGAGAATATTCCAAACACGAGGGATACCATGAATATGCCTAGAGCCTGAAGATGGGAGTGCATTGTGTAAGGAACATCAAGGAGGCCAGTGTCACTGGATAGCAAAGAACAGGGTTGGGAGTGAGAGAGAGGAGCTATGTAGGGTGCAGAAGACTGGAAAGTTAGGAAGGGGTCAAGTTGCAAAGGGTTTTGAATGTCAAGCAACATTTTATATGTAATACTAGAGGTGATTGGGAGTTTATTGAAAGGGGAGGTGGGGCAGCAGGGAGGTGACATAATTAGATCTGTGCTTTAGGAAGATTAATTTGACAGCCAAGTGGAGGATGTACTGAAATTAGAGAGAGATTTGAGGCAAGGAGAACTACCAGTAAGCTATTGGAATAATCTAGACCTAAGGTTAGGAGGGCCTGCACCAAAGCAGTAGTAGTGTTAGAGGAAAGAAGGGGGAAAATGAAGCCTTTTCAAAGTAGTAGAGACCTAAAAATGTTTGAAAACAGAGGGGAGAGGAACCAGTGGGGCACAATTAAAGATGCTGTAGAGAAAAGGGTTAAATGAGGGAACAAGGTCCCAGAGGAGAGTTGTAAAGGGATGAGATTGTGATCACCTATGGTCCAAAATTGATCTTTTACTGTCTTTTACTTTTTCTTCCCATGCTGCTATTGCAATAGAAGAAACAGTATAAAGTGAGAATGCCAAAGTTCATCTACAACAGAGGTGTTAAAGTTCCACAAAACTCCCCAGTGCAGCAGGAACCAGATTGAAATATAATTGAGAACTATTTAACAAAATAAATAAAAAATACAACATAGATTATGTTAATTTGTGGTTTTCTAAGTCAAAATGCAGCCAGTAGAGATTCTATTCTATTTGAGTTTGATACCACTGTTCTGGAATGTAAAGATCCAGTGTAATGCATCATTCCCTTACAGACACACACACACACACACACACACACACACACACACACCCCTCTAAAAAATAATACTATTAATAAGGTTGTTTAGATCTAGGAGGAATTCTAGGATATCAAGCATTATGCAAATAAAATATCTATGTAGGACTATCTGTTAAAAACACAAAAGTACATTTTTCCAAAGAGAAAAAATGCTGTCATTCTCATGTAGGTTCCAGTTTCTAGGTACCTCTTAAACTTGAAACCTAAAGATTTGTCCATCTCTGTTCAGCCTAAAACAGTTAAAACAGAGAGAGGACCTAGAACTTATTCATTAGAGAACAGTATTTTCTTTATGTATCTAGGTTTTATCTTATGTATTTTAAGAGTGGTTTTAGGGTTTGACATTGTTGTTTGTTGAGTTATTCACCTATTTCAAGTTTTCCATTTTTGTTCCATGTTCATTAACTTATTGAAATGTGTGTGTGAGGTTGGGGAGAGATAGAAGTTTTTGTAGTCTTGTCTCATGTTATTTGAGAGCCAGGGAAAGGTAGCATGTTGCACAGCTTTATATACAGTTTTGAAGCGTTGGTTTTTATGTAAGGGTGTGAAGTTTAGGAAACCTGCTCTAATTTGTTATTTTCTACTAATTTGAAAATATTATTGAACAGAAAAAATAAAGCAAGGGATTGCAAGGTCCTACTTCATAAATACAGTTCTCTCTTTACATAAATGAGCTGTTCTACAGACCTCTACTTAAAGTGATTTTTACATAGTGTTAATTTGTCCACAGATGTAGGAAAGTGAGGAAGGGGAAGGCAGGAAAGAGCCTCATGTCCATGGAGGGAGGGGTCCAGCACGCAGTTCAAGGATATATGGGGGCCAGGGACAAAGAAGCAAGAGTAGGAGGAGAAACACGCATGACCAGCCAGCCACATGGGCACCTGGCTGGAACTGAGAGGAAAAACACACAGGGGGCAGACACATGGACCCAGCCAGGGACACAGACAGGAGAGGACGGGTGACACAGAGAGGCACATGGAAGCTAAGGACAGACAGGCGGTACCCAACCGTGAATAGAAGACAGATATGTAGGGGCTGGAGACTCAGGCAGGTGCGCAGAGCAAGGCAAAGGTCTCCCCTTTCAGCACTAGAGGTCTTAAACCAACATGGCAGTGGCATGGTGGTCTGTCTACTCATCTGTTATTCTGCTTTCACTCGGAGGGATTTGATTTCTTTCCAAATTCTTTATGTAAAGTTGAATTTTGTGACTGCCTGTATAGAGTATTTAAGTAGGTAATGAAAATTGTATTGAAATGTGTCTGCTATTCTGTATTACCTCTTAGTCAAAGAGATCCATACTTTTATTTAACTTAAGGGACATTTTAAAAAAATATATTTATATTTTTATATTTATATTTATTTTCATTTTCATTCATTTGTGTTCATCCTTGAGCCACCCTTATTCATGTAAAATTATAACTGTTCATGTAATTCAATTAGTGAGCCATCCTCATCCAAAAAGACCTGGGTTCAAATTTGTCTGCCTCTCACACATACTGGCTGTGTGATCCTGGGCAAGTCCCTTAACATCTCAATGCTTTAGATAACTCTCTGAGATTATAATTTCCAGAGAAGGTGCTGAACAGCCTCAGTAAGGGAAAGTTTCCTCACTCAGGAGTTCTGTAAACCAGAGGCATCAAATAATGCTCCTAAGTGCTGCAGCTTGGATGAGATTAAAATGTAATTGGGAAATATTTAACAAAGTAAATAAAAAACACAATTAAGCATAGATAACATTAATGTGTAGTTTTCTAAGTCAGTATGCATCCACAGAAGCCTTAATTACAGTTTCAGGCCCCCATTTTCTATTTGAGTTTGACACCACTGCCTTAGACCAGTGGAATCAAATCCAGTCTCATGCCTGTAACTATCTCCCTGTCTCTTAGGGGAATATACTAATTTTGTAGTGAGTTTATTTTTGTGCAAATGAATTAGATAAACATATAATGACAAATGATAATTGCTACTTAAATTAAGCTTTTTAAGTTTTTATATCATAAGGTTAGTTATAGAGTGAAAAATGAAAATTACAATTAGATGATTTTACCTCACTAGGTTTAAAATATGTTGATAAACTGGAGCTGAGAAGTTTATATTTTGTCACTTTCTCTAAAATAAATATAAATTCTTGTTCAAGTTTCTCTGTCAGCCATTGATTTGATAACCTATGTTTATATTATCCATAGGTCTTATTCATCTAGTTCTACTGAAGAAGATACTTCAAAACAAAAGAAACAGAAATCCCAGAAGAAGGAAAAGAAAAGGGAGAAAAAAAGCAAAACAAAAAAAGGAAAACATCACAAAAAGGAGAAAAAGAAGCGAAAAAAGGAAAAACATTCTTCTTCTTCTGATAGTTCAGACTCTTCTAGTAGTAACTGAGATATCCACTCATTCTGCTGACATTTTATATTTAAGAGATTTGCTTCAGTAATTATGCTTTGTATTAAACTCACACCTTCCAGACAAGCATTCCTCCATGTATAAGGCCAACACCGCTCTTGACCTACCCGGGTTGTGACTATGAAGTAAGAAGGATTATTATAAGATTTAGGAATCAGTCTTGTTAGGGACATATCTTATTTCATTCTCCTTAATATGTTTTTCTTTGCTATTACCATTGCTTTAGAAATTTATCGTAAAGTGTCATCACAAAAGACAAGGAAAAAACCATCTGTACAAGTAGCCTACCTGACTCTCAATGCTATTACCAAATGTCTGTCCACCTTCCCAGGGAGCAGATCTAGGAAGTGAAACATGTGTTTGGGAAGCGGATCCCTGCAGACATTCAACATCTTCCAAAAAAAACCACAGCAAAATCAAGTAGCCTTATATCCTATTATATAAGTAATAGTATATTGTTTTTATAGGACCAGGCTTTTGACCCATAACATTGCCTTATGGGTCTTTTTTTTCTTTAAATAAATGGAATGTACAGAAAAGTACTAAATGCAAGAGCCTTGTTCCAAGTTTTACTCTTATGTGAAAAAAGTTTTTAGTAACTGCCTAGTGTGGGTTTTTCCCTCTAGCAGTTGTAGTATTTTCTTTTCTCTTTAAAGACCAGTCCATTTTGAGCATTTATTCCTAGCATTGCTGCTCTACTTAAGACTTAAAGATAAGATTCTGTTGATCAGTATTTATAGCAGTAACAGCTGTTTTGTTTTGTAAATGTGCCACATTGGCATATGTAAAAGTGATGCTTCAGATATCAACATCTGTATTCTGGGGGAAGATGGAACCTTCATTAGGGTTGGCTTTTTTTTTTTTGTCAGATGAAATATCAAAATTTTATGAAGCTTGTTTGTATTAGAGTAGTGCAGGAATTTTTATAAATTTGAAATTATATACTGTATTTTGTCAAATAATTTTTAAATGCTTTTTTAACATTTGACATTAATTCTCGTGCTTTCTTAAGTGGCCAGTTGGGGTAGGAGAAGGAATTTGATTTTTACTTAGTCATAAACTTTAGCAGATGCATAAAATAGTTTTAATTAAGTTATCGATGAAGAAAGACTGCAGATCTTTATCCTGCCATCTGTTTGGAAAATTAAAAGCTTCAGAATGTTAGAAATAATTTGTCTTCATTGGCTATGACCTTACATTTTTCAAATAAAAATTATATGTTTGAGCATTCTCAATTATAAACTAGCATACTTAGATAACCTGTCCTGGATTTTTTTTCCTTAATAATGGACAACATTCTTTATGGTTATGATCAATAAATTAAAGATTTATCAGATTGTATCAGCATTTGGAATGCCAACTTATTGACCTATTGCCAGCTAGCCTTATGTCCTGAGAGCTGCCTCAGTTGAGAGTTCTGACTTCAGATAAGTTCAGTCAATGATACTGGAGATGAAAGTATCTATGTTTTAGAGGGTATCTGACTGTGCCATTTTCATTCACATTGCCTGAATGGAAATGACTTTTTACCTTTCTTAGCCTTTTTTTAAAATATTTGAAGATATTTTTACCTTATATCCATGCCCTGAATTTCCATGATGCCGCACCCTCATATGTGTTTCTTCCAGTTTGGTGGCCATGGAGACTTAAGCACTTTCAGCTTCTCCTAGATTACCTTGACAATGACAATTCAGCAGTTGTCAGTCCAAGTCAGTTTTTTGTGCAACCTTCATTCCTACAAATTAGTCATTCCCAGCTTCGCTGAGAAAGAGATTCAGTTTTTTATATAGTTTAGACAGCGCCTGGAAAAGACTAGCCAAGATGACAAACTAAACTGAAAGTATTACAGCACAATTTCCCTCCACAAATACTCCACAGAGACCTAGAAAATGCAGACTAAAGCCTGATTAGGAAATTCAAGGGGACAACATAGTCATTTTTTCTAGTCCAGGTTCGTGTTGAGGAACAGAGGGCTATCGCATTGGGATGGGGTCTAGCTGCATGGAGGAGTGTGGGGAATGAAATGGGGCTTAGGAATATTTACAAGGGCAAGAAGAGGTCCTGGATCCAGCTATGCAGGGAGCAGGAACAGATGCCAACTGGTAGATCTAGGTAGATTCTAGAGCTAGGTCACAGATGCAGTGCAGCCCAAAGAGGCCTATAGGGGTGTGGCTAACCAGGACAAAGAGTAGTCCTACGCATGAAGCTGTGTTCTGGACATGGTGCAGGAACATAAGTCAGTAGCAGCTATGGGGCTCTGACCCTGGGGGTGGAGCAAGATCTCAGACCCAGTCCCGCACTCCAGGTTGAAGGCTATAGCAGGATAACTAGTGTAGAGAGCTCAGACTAATGGAGTGCCTGCAGTTTTATTGCTCTCAATTTAGTGTCTTTCAGCTAGCTGATGGCAATTGTGTTTAGTAGCAGTCTGCTGTAGTTCCAACTAAGAGCAAGCCCACCATTGTGTTACTCAGACCCAAACCAGGATCAGGCACTTGTAAAGCTCAGTCAGGTGGGCAGCAATCAGGTCTCACTTTGTCATTTTGGGAGCACTGAAAACTGACAGGTTCCCAGCTTGAGATACCTATGGGGTCCTTGAAGAATGCAACATTCATTGCCTGCTGAAAGCAGCAATAAGATCCAAGAGAATACAAAACAACCAAGCACCAGACATTCTCTCCAAAAGGGTACAGAGCCTGACCCTAATGCAAGTCCATTTGGGGAAGTAAGACTGGAACAATGAGTAAACAAATACAATCCTATCATTAAAAAGCTATTTAAGTGACCAGAATGCCCCAAACAAAAAGAGAATGACTCTAAAACAAGTACAAGCAGAGCCTCAAAGAAAAAGTTTGTGCACAAGATCAATTAGAATTCCCAAAAGAAATACTGCAACAACTAAAAAAAAAAGTTTAAAATGGTTTTATAAATGAAGTGAAAGTGCTAGATAAAAGAATGGGGAAAGAAATGAGACCTTTAAATGAATGATTTGGAAAGAAAATTAACAACTTAACACAAACATTGCAAAAATCTTACCTAAGCAAAAGACTTTTAAAATTAGAATTCACCATCATATGTAATGGGGACAAGCTAGAAGCATTTCCAGTAAGATCGGGGGTGAAACAAGGATGTCCATTATCACCACTGTTGTTCAATATCATATTGGAAACATTAGCTTTAGCAGTAAGAGAAGAAAAAGAAAGGGAAGGTATTAGAGTAGGCAAAGAAGCAAAGCTATCACTCTTTGCAGATGACATGATATACTTAGAGAATCAGGTAAAAAAACTACTTGAAATAATAAACAACTTTAGCAAAGTTGCAAGCTGTGAAATAAACCCACGTAAATCATCAGCCTTTCTATATATTACCAACAAAGCCCAACAACAAGAGATAGAAAGAGAAATCCCATTTAAACTTACTGTAGACATTATAAAATATTTAGGAGTCTACCTCCCAATTACAAAACACTTTTCACACAAAGTCAGATCTAAATAATTGGAAAAACATCACTTGCTCATGGGTTGGCCGAGCTAATATAATAAAAATGACAGTTTTACCTAAGCTAATTTACTTATTCAGTGCCATACCAATCAAACTACCAAAAAATTATTTTATGGAGTTAGAAAAAATAATGAGATTCATTTGGAGGAACAAAAGGTCCAGAATATCAAGGGAACTAATGAAAAGAAATGCAGGAGAAAGTGGCCTAGCCATTCGAGATCTTAAATTGTATTATAAAGCAGCAATCATCAAAACTGCTTGGTACTGGTTAAGAAATAGAGTGGTGCATCAGTGGAATAGGTTAAGTATGCAAGACACAGTAGTCAGTAACTATGGTAATCTATTATTTGATAAACCCAAAGACCCCAGCTTCTGGGATAAGAACTCACTCTTTGAAAAAAAAACTGCTGGGAAAACTGGAAAAGAGTATGGCAGAAGCTAGGCATTGATCAAAATCCAACACCGTCTACCAAAATAAAGTCAAAATGGGTTTATGACTTACGTATAAAGGCTGATACTGTAAGCAAACTAGGAGAGCAAGAAATAGTTCACCTATCAGATTTATGGAAAACAGAAGAATTCATGACCAAACAGGAGATAGACAACATTACGAAAAGCAAAATGGGTAACTTTGATTACATTAAATTAAAAAGTTTTTGCACAAACAAAGCCAATGCAACTAAGATTAGAAGGAAGGTAGAAAATTGGGAAAGAATTTTTACAACCAGTCTCTCTGATAAGGGCCTCATTTCTAAAATATATAAAGAATTAAGTCAAATTTATAAAAATAAAAGTCATTCCCCAATAGATAAATGGTCAAAGGATATGAACAGGCAGTTCTCAGATGAAGAAATTAAAGCCATCTATATCATATGCAAAAATGCTCTAAATCACTATTGATTAGAGAAATGCAAATCAAAACAGCTCTGAGGTATAGTATCACACCTATCAGATTGGCCATGATGATAAAACAAGAAAATGATAAATGTTGGAGAAGGTGTGGAAAAATTGGAACACTAATGCATTGTTGGTGGAGTTGTGAAATGATGCAACCATTTTGGAGAGTAATTTGGAACTATACCCAAAGGGCTATAAAAATATGCATACCCTTTGACCCAACAATAGCACTTCTAGGGCTATATCCCAAAGAGATCATACAAATGGGAAAAGGACCCACATGTACAAAAATATTTATAGCAGCTCTTTTTGTGGTGGCAAAGAATTGGAAATTGAGAGGATGCCCATCAATTGGGGATAGCTGAACAAGTTGTGGTATATGAATGCAATGGAATACTATTGTACTATAAGAAATGATGAACAGGCTGACTTCAGAAAAACTTGGAAAGACTTGTATAGTCTGATGCTGAGTGAAGTGAGCAGAACCAAGAGAACGTTGTACACAAAAACAGCTGTGTTGTGTGATGACTAGTATTGATAAACTTAACCCTTCCCAGCAATGCAGGGATCTAAGACATCTCCAGAGGTCTCATGATGGAAAATGCTATCCACATCCAAAGAAAGAACTATGCAGTTTGAATGCAGAACGAAGCGTACTATTTGCTACTTTTTTTTTTCTTCTGTTGAATTTTGTTTCCTCCTTCTGGTGGTCCCTCCTATTGGTTCCTATTCTTACTTACAACATCGCTAATGTGAAAATATGTTTAATAAGAATGTATATATATAGCCTATATCAGATTGTGTGCTGTCTTGGGGAGGGTGGTGGGGAGGAAGGGGGAGAAAAATTTTAAACTCAAAAGCATATGGAAGTGATTGTTGATAAATCAAAATAAATTAATTAAAAATGAAAATATTAGAATGTATCAAATACGCAAGGCAACAAATATTAAAAGAAAATCAAAACCCTGAAAAAAATAGAAAAAAAAAAGTAAGATGACTCATATCAAAAACAATGACCTGAAAAACATCAAGGAAAGATAATCTAAGAAGCATTTGGATTGCCTCAAAGCCATGAACATACTAAGGCCTGAGAGAAAAATGCTCTTTTAGAAGCAGAGGGCAAAGTGAAAAAAGAAAGAATCCAAGAATCACCTACTAAAAGAAACCCTAAAATGATTGACACAACACCTGAAAGAAAGAATTCAAGGCACCACATTTATGTTGGCACACAATTTAGTGGGCATCATTATATAAAGGAATAGAGAATTTGGGATATGGTATTCAAAAGACAAAATATATAGGCTGTATTTACAACCAAGAATAACTTACCCAGCAAAACTCACTATAATCCTACTAAGGGACTGGGGAGGGGCAAGAAGAGACCTTTAATGAAATAGAAGATTCCCAAAGTTAATGGAAACTTTGAAATATAGATATGGGAACTGAGAAACAAAATAAATCCAAATGGGCAATCATAACAGACTTAACAAGGATGAAATGTTTACATTCTGATAAGGGGAGATAACCCTCGAAATCTTGTTATCAGGGTTCATGGTGGGAGTTAAATAAGACGAAGAGTTTGGGAGTACTTTTGTTTTTGATGGTTATAAAAGAAGGGAGAGGGAAAGGAATACACTAGGGGAGAAGGAAAGGTGGGGAGAAATTATTTCACATAATCAATGTCTGTAAGTAGAAAAACACAAAGCTTGTTCAAGGAAGAAAGGATGGAAGGAGTGGAGGGAAGAATATGCACACAATTGGGTGCAAAATACAGTTCACTAGCAGAAGAGAAGGAATAAGAGGGTAGATTCAGGGAGGTATTATTCATAGGCAAAACAATTTCTTACCTGGAGGTTAGATCACACAAGTTTTAAAGGGTAAGAAATGTGTATCTAGCTCTCAGATACTTGACTTTTTTCTTGTTTAATCTTGCCTGAAATTTCTAAAATTATAAATTGAATGTAAGCTGCTACACATAAAAGTATGGACTCATCATATTGAATTTCTGGCATGGTTGACATTTATAGTAGTGATCTGAGAGCAAAGTATAAAATGTACCCAGTTATTGACATGATTACTTCAAACCTTCACCTGATTCCAAATGCAATTTCTTTATCTTATATTATTACATTAAATAAATGAACAAATTAGACTCATTTTCTAATAGATGATCACCTATTCATCAAAATTCATATATAAAACAACACTAACAAAGGCTTTAGTCAGGTCAGCCAAAGGTATATATAATACCTAATACCATTTCTTCACTGCCCATATTATTGTTTAGTTGTTTCAGTCGTGTCCAACTCTTTGTGACTCCATTTGGGGTTTTCTTGGCAAAGGCACTGGAGTAGCTTACCATTTCCTTCTCTAGCTCATTTTACAGATGAAGAAATTCAGACAAACAGGGTCAAGTGACAGCCCCAGAGTCACACAGCAAGTGTGTCTGAGGCCAGATTTGAACTCAGGAAGATGAGTCTTCCTGACTCCAAGCCTGGCTCTCTATCCACTGTACCACATAGCTGCCCACAGCTTTTTTTTTTTCAGATGCTCCATAGAGCTTTAGTTAATTGCTCCTAAGTCTGCTCTTTATCAATTTTATTTATTTTATCATTATGTAGTCCTTTTCCTGATTTCAGGTATGAATTCTGATTAATTTTCTTCCATAGTGAACCTATGACTTGCTATGGGAATTGAATACCCATTCAACGGCAATACAAGTTGTCATTCTCATTTCTACTTTTACCAGTTTACCATAACAGAAAGTGAACAAACGCTATTCTTCTGCAGTGTGGTGGGGCAGAAAATGCATTGGAAAGAGCACCAGGAGACCTAGGTTCTGCTATTAACTAGCTTTATGACTTAGGGCAAGTCACTTCATCTCATTGGTCTTTAGTTTCTTTATCAATAAAGTTTAGGGGGTTGGAGTTGCAGTCCTTTCTCCAAAATATTGACTCATTTAATCTAATATAAATAAAAATTATATGCTATTTCAAATAAGCTACTATCATTCAGTAATAATAAAAATTCTGAAGGTTATACAAATATGACTATCACCAAAATAGCATTTTATCCAATATGTAGATATTTCAGTACTTAACTGGAATCACTTTGCAAATGTTCACACAGAGGCACATACACAGATTCACCTTCATCTAGATAGAAATGGAGACATGATCTTTCAAAAGGGGAATGCATCAAGATTAACTGTTGAGGTCCCTGGATTTGAGGTAAAGAATTTGCTTCTAGATAGGCAGAACTGCCAACTGCTTCCTTCCTTTTTTCCCATGCCACCTGTTGGCTAAGAAGTGTCACTGGCTCTCCTTATCCATTACACACTTTCATCGCATAGAAATTCCATGATCTCAGATCTTTTTTGTAAATCGAAAAGCTTCAGTAACTGGGAATGAACAAAACAAGTATATGTGCATACTTAAAACAACAAATACAGTCCATAGATCATTGTAAAAAAGTACATCATTTAACAAAAAATTAAAGATACATGTAGAAAATTTACCCAAAAAAATTAAGTTTATTTTTTAAACATAATCACAATATAGTTTATTCCAATTTAGAAGAAATTGCCGTAACTAAATAACATAGAGGATTTATGCCATATCAAATTCTATTTGCTTATTTTTGTTTTCTCATTTTTACCTTTTTTTCCTTCTTTCTAATATTTCTGTCATATTACTAAATAGTGAAAACAGTAAGAAACCTAATTCAAAACCATATAATGACTTAAGCAGATAAAAACAACAAAATATATTGAGTATTCATCAAGGCTATGTGAAACATTGGAATTACACCATTGTGCTTTATTTGACATGGAATCTTTTCCACATCAGCTTTGAAAATAACTCTTATTGACTCAAGCTGCCAGATCTTTAAGTTTTGTCTCAATAATCTGTGTAACATAGTTAACACATACAAAATAAAACATACCAGTATCTTAACTAACCTGTTCCTCAACCCAAATATCCATCAGAGATAATATCTGGCTGTAACTGTTAAAATAGCCACTTTTCTGGATTTTTACACTAAAAGCTTAAAAATCAATTCACAGTGTGTCCACAGTAGTATTATAAATAACTGCCCTAAATTTTCACCCTTCATAAAAATGAATACCAAGTTCTTAGTACTCTACATTCAAACAAAATGTCATTCTTATAATGGAAATTTTTCAACTTTCAGGCTTTCATGCACTATTAAAAAGCAATTTTGAATTTTCAACTGAAACAAATTTGAACTATTTCTTTGAACTTGATGTGTAGTTCAGTGCATTTATTTTAACTATAACTTTAGCTCATGAGCTATTGCATTAATGGCGTATAAGATTTGCTCAGGTTTTTTATTAGGAATTTTGGCAGAGCTTGATAAATAATGCCCACCTATCTCTGAGGTTTTGCCTGTGAAGAACAGTAAATCTTTTTTTTTGTAAACTGAGTCTTGGTGAAAAGGTCAAAATAAATGTCTACCTCACTTAAGAGAAAAACACGCCCAAGTAAAATTTGCTATAAATTGAATCCTATTACCCCATTTATTTCCATTATAAGCTCATAACTGGACATACTGAGATCGCAATTCAGAAGCAACATCTTTGAAATCACACAATTAAGGAAAAATAGGTAACTTTATGATGATACTTTAATAACTTTATTAACAACATTTCAAATATTAACATATACTAAAAACAAATCAGAAAGTTGAAATACTGTATTAACTTACGTCCTATTGCCTATAGAGTAGGATTACAGAATAATTTATTGAGAAGCAGTGGAAATAACTTGTACCAAATTAGGGTCAGAGAGCCAGCCCAGGAAAGCATTTCAGAGGCCTGCTAGCCTAATGCCTCATTTTACAGGTGAGAAAACTGAGGTGGAGGGAAGTTATAAATTACTTGACCAAGGTCATACAGATAATAAGCACCAAAGATGGGGAACCCAGCTCTTATGACTCCAGAACTAGTCCCCTCTCCACTGAATAACATGAAACTCCTATTACTTACCATAGAAACCATTGTAATTAGATCAAGGAAACAGGACTTTTGGCACATGAACCAGCATTAGTATGTGGACTTCTTTATTTTAATGGGAAAATGGGTTAAGAAAAAAAGCTTACTAAACATAGATTGGTCTGAGAATCCTCAAGGGACTGGAACCAGGAAATATACTTTGTTTATCTCACCTCATGTGTAATTATAAACAAAGTACCATTTCTTATTAAAAGAGGCTTATTAAAAGACTATTAAATTTGCAATTTGAATTGTTTGAATTATCAAACACTCATAACATGGCACAAACTTTCTTATGCCTTTTTCTTATGCTGTAATAGACTAATAGATATTTTTGTCATTTGTGTGGAAATTTAACTGTATTTCTACCAAAGAACCTCATTAACCTAATTCCCTATTATATAGTTAATGCCACATCCTTGAGCAAGGCATTTGAGTCATAAAAATTTCTGTTGCTCAAAAAACAACTAGATTATTTGGGAAATGTGATGCAGGGGACAGAGAGAGAGAGAGAGAGAGAGAGAGAGAGAGACAGAGACAGAGAGAGAGAGAGAGTGTGTGTGTGTGTGTGTGTGTGTGTGTGTGTGTGTGTGTGTGTGTGTGCGTGCATATGTGACTTTATGTCACTGTTGTCTTGCTGAAAAATTGCATCTGAAATTGCAAAGATACCTAAAATACATACTGTTTTCACTCTCGTCCTTCCACCAAATTCCTAAAACGCAGTATTTTTAACAAATGAGCGATGTTGATTTGTCTTATCCATCAGCTTTTCTTGAATGATCTCATCTGCATCACATGATGTTTCATTTGTTGAATTTGAAACTGCACTTAAATTAGTAGCTTTGGCTTTTCTATTTGAGTTACCTGTAAATAAATACACAAAACACCATTAAATAACTATAGAACATTATTATATAAAGTTAGGTTTTTGAATTTTTGCTAAATTTGAATGGTGGAATCATTTTTCCTGGAGGAGCAACATTTTATAAAGTAGAAGCATTATGCTAGAAATCACTTCCTATGCTGTGAATGAGATATAATTAATTCTTTCCTTGAAAGTAAAAAAAAAAATTTTGATGAAAGTGAAAAGAGACAGTGGTACAGAACAGAATGCTAGTCGTGGAGTCAGGAAGATTAGAGTTCAATTGCATCCTCACCCTAGCTGTGTGACCCTGATGCCCAATAAATGCTTGCTCCTTCCTTTTCTCCCTCCCTCCCCAACATACAACAGCAACACTGAATTCATTTTCATTCATACTTTCTGCCTCCATGATTCTATGACAGAAACACGTACTAGATCAGAAGGTATTAATAAATCACATTTTTACAGCTTTAGCTAACAAAACAGCTCTGAGTAGTATACAGCACAAGTACAGTTAGCCCCACTTTACAGATGAGGTTAACAGGCTTAGAGAGGTTTTAAGTGGTTTGCTTGAAGTCACACAGCTGGTAGATGTCAGAGCTAGGACTTAAGGTTTATTCTGAGTCCTGTACACTTTCTATTATGCCATTCTACCTCTCATTCACAATTCCCAGGCCTAATTGATATTTGACATTTATACTAAGGCTACGTCTCCGTTGGGGGGGGTTGGGGGGGGAAGTATATAGTGTAACCAGTCTGTTCATCTTGACCAGAGTCATGATCAAGATGAGTGCTATTTATGAAGACCAGCAAAAGGAATGCATTGTTAAACTCAAAAGCATATGGAAGTGATTGTTGATAAATCAAAATAAATTAATTAAAAAAAACAAAAATAACAAAAGAACTGACATGAAATTAGTTGGCAACATGAAGTGAAGAATCAAATCTTGTCCATTCGTAAGGATCTACCCACTGAACCTGGGCTTCTTCACCTGTAAAGGAAGTAATAAAGTTCTTAGAGGAAGAAATTTAAAAAAAGGAATGCATTGGTAGTGCCATACTCCATAATTTTTGTAATTTAGTAACAGTGCACATCTTATAGTCCAATTGCTTCATTTTATAGATGAAACTGAGATCTAGAAAGATGACATGGCTTAACCGGTAAAACCATTAACATCAGAACCAAGTACGGTGACTCACCATCTCCTTCAGTCACTGCATACAGAGAAACTGAGACTACAAACCAATGGAAGCGGAATAACAATAGCTATAACAGCTAACATTTCTGTGATGCCATGGTCCTCTTTGAGAATGAAGGACAAACAACAACTATGTGCCAGGCACCATGCCAAGCACTCTTCAATTATTGTCTCATTTGATCTTTACAACAATCATTGGAGATAGGTGCTTCATTATCCCCATTTCTTGGAGGGGAAACTGAGGCAAACAGAGGTGAAGTGATTTGCCCAGAGTACCACAGATAGTAAGTGCCCGGGGCCAGATTTGAACTCAGGTCTTCCTGACTGTTCTATCAACTGTGCCACAAAGCTGGATCAGAAGCAGAGCACTTTTGATGTAGATATTCACTCATTAGAAGTTGGGCCTGAAACTATTCATTTTAACAAATATGCTTGATAGTAGCTCCTTTTCTAACACAAAAAAGTTTCCAAGTATAAAGCCAATGATCTGCAAAGAAGAGTTTCAATCCATTACTATTCCTTGGAACTTTTCCAGTGGGTACTAATAAATTACTGTCATTTTGTGCCTTTAACATCTTGTTTGCCACTAAAATCCTGTTATACCTCATCATGGAACAGAAGTCATCCTGGATTTCCTAAAACATATGCTGTAGCAAATTCTATCAAACTGGAAAGGTATTGAGTTCAGACCTTGGAATAGCCTGTATTTCATCTGAGGACCAGTCAAACTCAGTTTGGAAAGGCTTATGTCCAGCAAGCTGCCCACCAGGCAATGAATTGGGAAATGAGGCAGAAATGGAATACAGTAACTCCCAAAGTAGAACTTTATTTGACAAGGCAGAATGTGTCCACCAGCCTGAACAATAGCTTTTTGCCCTCTCAGCCTATAGGGGTGTGAAAGATGGCTAGTTTCATTCATTTTATTACCTCATATTGTGAGGAGTGGCTGGCAAGGAATTTAGGCAAACTGGCAAATTTTTTATTCTTATTAGAAAAATGGGATGAATTCCTTTGGTGTTAGAATATAATTTAGCTGTTAAGTATTTTAGTTCCTGAGGCATGCACCCCAGGCAGTGTAGTAAAGTAAAAGTACTAGATTTGAAGTCAGAAGGCCTGGGTTCAAATCTTGCCTCTGCCACTTATATGATATTTTGTAAGTTATTTAACTCCTTTGGGCTTCAATTTCTTCATTTGCAAAAATGAAGATGTTGGACTAAATAAACTCTACTGTCCTTTTCAGTTCTGAATATATGATCCTATTTGCTGTTCAGTCGTTTCAGTCACGCCTGACTCTTCATGACCCTGTTTGGAGGCAAAGATATTGGAGTGGTTTGCCCTTTCCTTCTCCAGCTCATTTTATAGACAAGGAATTGAGGCAAACAGGTTTAAGTGACTTGCCCAGGGTCACACAGCTAGTAAGTGTCTGAGGCTGAATTTAAACTTATGAAGATTCCAGGCCCATCACTCTATTCACTGAACCCTATATGATCCTTATACAAGAGTTCTAAACTGTAGATATTTTTTTTTGTAATTTTAACATGATTAAAGAGACATGAAAACATCTGTTTTATGAGATGATATTGGTTGCATCTTCCAACATCCTCTCACCTAATACTATGCAAATGAGCTCATAAGCTAAACCATCGTTACCCTGGGCTGCCATGTTTACATGATTGGCAGGGAGATCAAGTGCTTGGTGGAAAAGACAATTTCTATGTTCTTTTGACCAGTGTGGTAGGAACAATATCTACTGTGTAGGCTAAGCTAGTTTTTCCTTAAAATGTATTAAAAGCCAGCTTTGAGGCTTAATTGACTTAGGAAACTGAGATTAAGGCTCAAACCATTGATTATTCCTCCCCCTTAAGCTTTAGTAGTGCTCCAGTAGGGCAAAAACAGAAGTAATGCAACTGCACTCAACTGAATCAATGTTGTGTCCTTGCTAAGTATCTTTTCCCTGTTATGGCTAAGTGATGCTCCTTGTGTTAACTATTGTTGTGGTGGTGGTGGTGGTGTTTGTCTTTCATTTTCAAAGAGGACCATGACGTCAGAGAGATGATGACATGACTTACAATTGATTTTGATTTGAGTGAGGGAGGGCTGCGCAAGGTTGCCGGCCTCACTTTCTCCTCCAGAACCATCTGGGTCCAGTGGCTGGATATTCATCAGGACGACTGGAGATGGCTTGTTAACTGTTAGATGGTTTGTAGACATCTCATTTTGTTTCATTTCCAAAGCTGAAGCACCAGATCCACCTGAGTCAGACCTGAACTATATATTATAGTCTCTTTATTGTATTACATTGTATTATATTATTATACTGTGAGTATTTTATATATATAGTATGAGAACATTATAATTTCTGTGGTACACAATTGAGGAGAAAGTTTATGTTACTTTATAGTTCATTTTGTTTCTTTGTTTACTATTTTTCAGTATCATTACATTAATCAAAGAGGCAATTTTAAAACATAAATTAGCTTTATTTGAAAGGTCAAGGAAACAAAATATAATTGATTACTATTTTGGGCCTAGTGAAGTTTTCTTAAATCTTAATAAGCATCTGAAACACTCGAAAAAAAAAGATCTGTACTTTAATTGCTTTAAATAGTGCTCCTCAGAAGTCAGCAATTGGTTAGGTCTCCTCCTATTTTGCTAATCCTGCCATGTTTAGAGTCATGTTTCTTTTGACTTTCAAAAAGCCATGTTTTGTCCAATCATATCCAATTTCCTAATAGATAAAAACTATCAGCTGTTTCCTAACTCAGTTAATTTGGGTGTTCTCTGTAAGTTATCTACATTCCAACAACTGATTTCTCTTATATTTATTCTAGAAGCAATTAAAATAATTTATCATTTAATCTGCCCCCTTCCCACTGAACTCTATAGGCTTGCAAAATTTTGTTCTAATGCTAGGGCATTGAATTTTCTCTTTCTTTTGAAAATAGCGAGGCCCCCTGTGGCTCATTCTTTTTAACATGAGGGAGAGGACACAACTTATTAGACCTGTTTATTAGAGCAATTCCCCTAATTTTTCAGACCATGAGGGAAAATTCTTATTTTAAATACCAAACTGACCTGATTTGGTTAGCCAGTCAACACTAATAGTGTTCACTCTCTTTCTCGAATTTGTGCAAAAGGCCTTCTGTTTATACCCCACCAATAAATTATACTAGGTACACATAATGAGAAAAAAAAGACATTTACAATCTGGAACATGGAAATAGTAGACATTATTCAAAAGTCACTGCTTTCCCTCCAGGAATACAGGAGGAGAAAAGGAAATAAAACTGAAAAGGAAAAGATTATGAGCCTCAGTTCTGGCTTTCCTTTATTTAGATAGAAAGCTAATTACCTGATCTGCAAGCTAGGTATAATGCTACTTACTCTTTTCTTGGTCATAATGATATTGCAAGGATATGTTCTCAACCAAAGAGGCAGCTAGCTGGCACAATGGATAGAGCACTGAACCAGAAATCAGGAAAACTTCAAAAAATCAGACACTTAGTAGCTGGGCAAGTCACTTAATCTCCACTTGCCTCCATTTTCTCATCTGTAAGTGGAGATAATAATAGAATCTACCTCTCATGGTTGTTGAGAAGATAAAATGAGACAATATTTATAAAGCTCTTTGTTAACTTTAAAGCCCAATATAAATGCTAGCTATTATTATTATTATTAATAATAAAGATATAAATAAAGATGCACTTTAATTCCTCAAAGATTTGTTACACATGCATAAGCATTTGTTTATTTCCTTTTCTTTCCATTCTGGAGATTGCCTAGAACCAATAATTTCATTTCTTCTTTTTCATTGTGTTCTTTTATATCTGATGTTCATATGTCAATCTCAGCCTTCAATCTTTTTTATCTTTTGGTTGTTGGTTTTTTTTTTAATTGTGCATGTTTAAATTCAGTTCAATAAGTAAGCTGGCAACATTTTTCTACCTATCATCATCAGAAAGCTGGCCAGTGCTCTCCTTCTTAAAATTGCTATGATTTCATTCATCTTTTTTTCTGATTACATTCACTTTTAGAGTCATTCTTCAAGAAGTGTATATATTATCCTAAAAACCTTCCTACTCAATATCTTCTCACCAAAATTTTCATGTATTGTTGGGACTAAAGGCATCTTAGAGGTCTTATTTCCTTGTCATTAGGCGAAACTAGAGCTAAATTTTCTTTCATTATCCTCTGATTCTTCTGTAAGGGAGAAGAGATGTGAGTCCCTTTCCACACCTCGTTTGTCATGATATGTCACAGAACCATGCCCAGAAGGAGATGCCTCATCCAGCTGTCTCAGTTTTGAAGCCTCTGCAAGCTGCAAAGAGACCTCTGCAGAAAGGGAGAAGTAGGGAGAGGGAGAAGAGCAAGGGTTTTCTCTCTTCTCATCCCACCAACATCAACCATCCAGCTTTTAATCAGAACTACCAGATCAATATGAGACACTGCATCCAGCCACGCCACACTCCAGATAGATGCAGATAAAGAATGAGACCTGAGGGAGAAAGCATCTTCCAGGAGAGTGACTCCTAGCAGATGAGAAGACAGTCATACCATAGTGAGAAGTAAACTTTGGGAGAACAACACTTTGTCCAGCAAAAGCACTTCACCAAGGAGAGCTGCATGTGGACCCCGGAAAGCGAGCAAGACTCCCAGGCCCTGCAATACCAGGAGCTGTGAATAACCTTTGCCACATGTGTATCCTACATGGGTGCCACCCTACCGTTATGATTAAGTTTGAGCCCACTCTTACAATGAACAGTGTGCATTTATGGGAGTACCCCGGTTTTGTAATGGGAACTTTTTGTGGCTACTACTCTTGCTATTCCATTTGAGTAAAAGCTTTGGCTAACAGCTAATTGTGTCTACTGTATGATTGCTAATGCAGTGGGGGTATAGGAGCTAGTAGTGTTAGTAGTCCAAACCTACAATACCCCAGATATCAACTGTTCTTGTAGGGATCTGACTTGCAAGTACAAATTGGGATAATCTCCCAGAGGGGTTAACTAAACTTTATTAAGGGATGAGGGTGACCTTGGACTCTTGAAGGCTAGGCCAATGGAATGCAAATTCCAGCTGGTCTTATCAATCTGGGAAAGCCTTGAGTACTGCCCAACAATATTATCTTAGGACCAGCCAAATTCATTACCATATCACTAGCCATCAGTTGATTATTTGTGAGTGTGTGGGAGAAGGTATATGTCTGGTTATAACAACTCACAAAAAATATCCTCTAAAACAGGGAAAGGTTGCGACCTGCATTAGTGGAGGGAGTACTCATAGCTATGAAATCACAGATTTTATAAAATCTTTTCACATCCTCCTATCTTCATTCACACTATCCTGAATCTCTACATACTTTCCAGTTAGTAATGTAGCTACTTCCCTTCATTCTTGTATGTGAAACCTCTAAATTCCTATTAGTACTAAAATTGTTTCTATGAGAGATAAATATATGTTGGTTCTTGGATATTATGAAAATGATTATATTTTACATCATGGTTTTTTGCTCTGAATCAATCAAAATATATACCTTGGACAACCACTGCAGGTAGACAGTGAGCCAGGTTCACAATTGAATTAGAGGAAGAAGATGGAATGAATTGCATGTGAAAAATTTCATAGGATTTTCAAAGATCACAAGATGCTATTGGACGCAAAACATCTTTTTAACTTTAATATTCGCCAAATCCATTTTCAATTTCTGATTTTCAATTGTTTATTTAAACAATTTAAAGTTCAGTCATTTTAATTGCACTCCATATTTTTCTTCATTCTTCTTCTTGTTTTGTTTTTTGTTTCTTTGTTTTTTAATCTTATCTTAATTCTAACAAATCACAGATAACTGACTCAGTGATAACTCCCAAAATAGTAATTAGTCTTTAATGGACAACAGAACTGACATCAACACCAACTACAATGATTTTATTTAGATGATTAACCAATGTGAACATAACCCATGGCTCAAAAACCATTTTTATAAGATTCTCCTCATTGGGGGAGGTACAAAACACTGATTTTGAATCTAGTCTTGAATTCTAGTCTTCTAGCCTCCAGCTTTGAGAGAGAAGACATGTCATTTCACACTCTCTTCATAAATTAATTGGCACAACAAGGAGAATGAAAAGTCCAAAAAAGCCTCAGTTAGCAGACATCTGACTTACTTCCAAAAGGAGAAAGGCCCATCAAAGACAGTACCAGATTGAACTATAAATTCATCTGCAAAATCTTACAAAGAAGGATGGTAGATGAAGTAGAACAAGTGGAACTTAAAACTGGTTTAAAGAAAACTATGGATGGATAGAAGGCAAAGCCAAGATGGCAGAATAGAAAAGCACTCAATCAAGCTCTCCCCTTTAACTCTAAAATAACACCTCAAATCAAATTCTGCAGTGGCAGAACCAACAAAAGGTTGGATGAAACAGTTGTCCAGTCCAGGATAACTTAGGAGGTAGGCAGGAACAATGCAGGCAGTAAAGGTCGCACCTTGGGGGTAGCTGCATTAATGGCAAAAGCAGCTTCCAGAGCTCTCAGCCTACAGATGGTGGGGTATGGGGGTGGGTCAGACAACTGGTCAGAAAAAGATTGCAGGGGAAATTTTGCTAGTGCTGGGTTCAGTACCATGTTGCATTGCACACACACAGTTCAGGGTTGAGTTCCAGGGCCAAAAGGAGCAATATCTTTTGTAGTACAGGGGAGCTAGGGCCCAGGTCATGGTCCCAAGAGATAAGAGAAGCATTTATAGTCACTCACAGGGCAGTAGGGATCCAGATCTCAATTCCAAGACAGAAGTGAGCACTAGCAATTGTGACTGTAGAAGAGCAAGGGATATGGTCAGAGTCTCAGGGCTAGAAGGACATCTAGTGCTGGTGGCTACAGGGAAATAAGGTCCCTTCCTGGGTAAAGACCTGAGCACAGATCAGGAGAGCAGTGACCACACATCTTCTTAGATCATACCACCTTGGAAGCACCAAAAATGTACAGACCCCAGAGCTATCTCTGAAAACAGCAGCAAGAAAGGCCTGAGATTTAAGACAGTGCCTCCTCCACCCTGTGAGCTGAGCCCAACTTTGACATAAAGTTCAAAGTCAAGAAATAGGCTTGAAAAATGAGCATGACAAAGAAAGAACCTGCCCATACAAGTTATTATGGTGACAGGAAAGATTAAGACACAAATCAAAAAGAAGACAATGATGTCAAAGCAGCTACAAGTAAAGCCTCAAAAAAAATGTGAATTGTATGCAAACCTGACAAGAATTCTTGGAAGAGTTAAAAAATGATTCTAAAAATCAAATAAGAGAGTTAGAAGAGAAATTGGTAAAAGAAATGAGGGTAATGCAAGAAAATTGTGAAAAGAGACTCAATAGCATGGTAGAGGCACAAAATTCCCCTGAAGAGAATACCTTAAAAAGTAGAATTTGTACAATAGAAAAAGAGTTACAAAAGTTTACTGAAGAAAATAATTCCTCAAAAATTGTAATTAAGAAAGTGGAAGGTAATGGATCTATGAGGCACCAAGAAAAAATAAAACAAAATCAAAAGAATGAAAAAATAGAAGAAAATGTGAACTATCTCATTGGAAAAACAACTCACCTAGAAAACAGACTGAAGAAAGATAATTTAAGTATTGGGCTACCTGAAAGCCCAGATTAAAAAAAAAGATCCTAGATATCTTATTTGAAAGACTTATCAAAGAAAACTGCCATGATATCATAGAACCAGATGATAAACTTAAAATTAAAAGGATCAACTGATCATCTCCTGAAAGAGTTCCCAAAATGAAAACTCCCAAGAATATTATAGCCAAATTCCAGAGCTCCCAGATCAAGGAGAAAATATTGCAAGCAGCCAGAAAGAAACAATTCAAATATCATGGAGCCACAGTCAGGATCATACAAGATTTAGCAGCTTCTACATGAAAGGATTGGAGGACTTAAAATATGATATTCTGGAAACCAAAGGAGCTAAGATTACAACCAAAAATTACCTATCCAGCCAAACAGAGTATATTCCTCTAGAGGACAAATGCATATTTAATGAAATGAGGACTTTCAAGCATTCCTGATAAAAGATCAGAGCTGCATAGAAAATTTAACATTCAAACACAAGACTCAAGAGAAGCATAAAAAGGTAAACATGAAAGAGAAATCATAAGATATTCAATAAGGTTTAAATGTTTACATTCCTATAGGGGAATATAATAATTGTAAATCCTAAGAAATGTATCATTATTAGGACAATTGGAAGGAGTTTACATAGAGGGCATGGATATGAGATGACTATGAAGAGTTGATTTCAAAAAAATAAAATTAAGTTATCAGAAAGAGGGATGCGTTAGGAGAACAGAGAAGGAAGAGGTAGAATGGTGAAAATTGTCTCACATAAAAGAGGCAAGGAAGAAAGATCTTTTATAATGGAAGGGAAAAGAGGAGGGAGTGTAATGCTTGAATCTTACTCTCATCTGAATTGGTTTAAAGAAGGATTGACATACACACTCAGTTGGGTATAGAAATCTATTTTACCCCTCAGGAAAGCAGGGGAGGAAAAGGATAAGAGAAGGGGAGGGGTACTGAAAGAAGGGAGGCTTTGTGAAGGAAGTAGTGGTCAGCAGCAAAACAGACTTCTCAGGAGAGAAAGTAAAAAGAAATAGAGGGATAAATAGGGGGGAAATCAGATGGAGGAAAATACACAGTTAATAATCATAACTGTGAATATGAATGGGATGAACTCACCCATAAAATGGAAGTGGATTGTAGAATGGATTAAAAAGCAGCATCCAACAATATGTTTTTTACAAAAAAAACCACTTGAAACAGAGAGACATACAGAGCAAAAATGAGGAGCCAGAGCAGAATCTATTATACTTCAACTGAGGTTAAAAAAAAAAAAAGAAAGCAGGGATAGCAATCATGAACCCAGAACAAGCAAAAGCAAAAATAAACCTAATTAAAAGAGATAAGCAGGGAAACTGCATTTTGCCAAAATGTACCATAAACAATGAAATAATGTCAGTAATAAATATATATGCACCAGATGGCATAGCATACAAATTTTTAAAGAAGTTAAATGAGCTACAGAAGGAAATAGACAGTAAAACCATCCTAGTCAGAGACCTCAACTTTCGCCCATCAGAACCAGACAAATCTAACCATAGAATAAACAAGAAAGAAGTTAAGAAGATGAATAGAATTTTAGATAAACTTCTGGAGAAAACTGAATGGGAATAGAAAGGAGTATACTTTTTTCTTACCTGTATGTGGCACTTTGACAAAAATTGACCATGTCTTAGGGCATAAAAAATCTCACAACCAAATGCAGTAAAGCAGAAATATTAAATAGTTCCTTTCCAGACCATTATGCAATGAAAATTATATTCAAAAAAGGGCTGTGAAAACACAGATTAAAAATTAATTGGAAACTAAATAATCTAATCCTAAAGAATGAGTAGGTCAAAGAATAAATCATAGAAACAATTAAAAATGTCATTAAAGAGAATGACAACAATGAGACAAAATACCAAAATGTATGGGATGCAGCCAAAGCAGGGGAATATTTATTTCTCTAAATGTGTACATCAATAAAATAGATAAAGAACAAATCAATGAATTGGGCAAGCAAAAATGGAAATCCTAAAAATCCAAAGACAGATTAATAAAATTGAAAGAAAGAAAAACCATTAAACTAATAAATAAAACTAGGTGCTGGTTTTATGGGAGAAAAAAATGATAAAATAGAAAACTACTAGTTAATTTGATTTTTTTAAAAATAATGAAAAAAACAAAGTACCCCTAACAAAAATGAAAAGGGTGAATTCACCATCAAAGAAGAGGAAATTAGAGCAACTATCAGGACCTATTTTGTCCAATTATATACCAATAAATCTAACAAACTAAGTGAAATGGATGAATATTTACAAAAATATAAATTTCCCAGATTAACAGAAGAGGAAATAGAATACTTAAGTAACCCTTTCTTGGAAAAAGAAATTGAACAAACCATCCATGAGTACTCCAAGAAAAAATTCTCAGCTCCAGATGGATTCACAAGTGAGTTCTACCAAACATTTAAAGAACAATTAATTCCAATACTACATAAACTATCTGGGGAAATAGGCAGAGAAGGAGTCCTACCAAATTCTTTTTATGACACAAATATGGTCCTGATACCTAAATCAGGAACAGCAAAAACAGAGAAAGAAAAGTACAGACCAATTTATCTAATGAATATTGATGCAAAAATTTTAAATAAAATGCTAACAAGGAGATTACAGCAACATATTACAAAGATCATATATGATTGGCAGGTGGTATTTATAGCAGAAATGCAGGACTGGTTCAATATTTGGGAAGCTATCAGCAAAATAACCATATGTATAACAAAAACAACAAAAATCATATGATTATCTTAATAGATGCAGAAAAAGTTTTTGACAAAATATGACACTTATTCCTACTAAAAACATTAGAAAACCTAGGACTAAATGGAGCTTTCCTCAAAATGATAAGTAGCATCTCAAACCATCAGCAAGCATTATTTATAATGGGTATAAACTAGAAGCCTTCTCAATAAGATCAATCGTGAAGCAAGACTGCCCATTATCACCACTATTATTTAATATTATTCTAGAAATTCTAGCTATAGCAATAAAACAAGAATAAGAAATTGAAGGAATTAGAATAGGCAATGAGGAAACAAAACTATCCCCTTTGCAGATGATATAATGGTGTACTTAAAACTACTTGAAATAATTAACAACTTTAGCAAAGTTGCACGATATAAAATAAACCCACATAAATCATCAGCATTTCTATATATTACCAACAAATTCCAGGAAGAAGAGATAAAAAGAGAAATTCCACTTAAAGTAACTGCAAACAATATGAAATATGTGGGAGTCTACCTGCCAAGACAAACCCAGGAACTATATGAAGACAGTTGCAAAACACTTTTCACACAAATAAAGTCAGAACTAAACAACTGAAGAGTTATTAATTGCTCATGGATAGGCCAAGACCAATTTAATAAAAATGATAATTCTGCCTAAATTAATTCATTTATTCAGTGCCACACCAATCAAATTACCAAAAAATAGAGTTAGAAAAAAATTATAACAAAATTTATCTGTGAGAACAAAAGTTCAAGAATATCAAAAGGGAATCAGTAGGGGGAAAATGTGAAGGAAGGTGGCTTAGCAGTACCAGATCTCAAACTGTATTACAAAGTGGTAATCATCAAAACGATCTGGTACTGGCTAAAAAATAAAGTAGTGGATTAGTGAAATAGATTGAGTACACAATACACAATAGTAAATGACCATAGTAACCTAGTGTTTGACAAGCCCAAAGATGCAAGATTTTGGTACAAATCACTGTTTGAGAAAAATTTCTGGGAGAACCGGAAAGCAATTTGGTGGAGACTGGGTATAGACTGACATCTCACACTGTATACCAGGATAAGGTCAAAATGGGCATGTGATTTAGACATAAAACATAATATTAAAAGCAAATTAAGGGAGCATGAAATATTTTACCCATCAGATTTACAGATAAGAGAAGAATTTATGATCAAATAGGAGATAGATAGCATTATAGGATGTAAATGGATAATTTTTATTACATTAAATTCAAAAGTATTTGTATAAGGAAACCCAATGCAGCCAAGATTAAAAGGGAAGCAGATAACTGGAAAAATTTTTTTACAAGTGTCTCTGACAAAGGCCTCATTTGTCAAATATATAAAGTCATTCTCCATTTGATAAATGGTCAAAGGATATGAACAGCAGTTTATGGAAGAACAATCAAAGCTACCTATAGTCTCATAAAAATACTTTAAATCACTATGGATTAGAGAAATGCAAATTAAAAACCTCTGAGGTACCACCTCACACCTATTAGATTGACTAATATGATAGAAAAGGAAAATGACAAATGTGGGAGGTGATGTGGAAACTTTTGGACACTAACGCACTGTTGGTGGAGTTGTGAACTGATCCCACCATTTTGGGGAGCAATTTGAAACTATGCCCAAGGGCTATAAAACTGTGCATACCCTTCAACCCACTATTAGGTCTATACTCCAAAGAGATTTAGGTCCAAATCTCAAAGGACCTGTATGTACAAAAATATTGATAGCAGCTTTTTTTGTGGTGACAAAGAAATGGAAGTTGAGGGGATGCCCATTGATTGGAGGATGGCTGAACAAGTTGTGCTATATGAATGTAATGGAATACTACTGTGCTATAAGAAATGATGAGCAGGTGGACTTCAGAAAAACCTGGGAAGACTTACATGAACTAATGCAAAGTGAAATGAGAAGAATCAGGAGAACATTGTACACAGTAAGATAAATATTGTCATCAACTGTGAATGATTTAGCTATTCTCAGCAATACAATAATCCAAGACAATTCTGAAGGACCTATGATTTTTAAAAAAAGTGCTATCCAGCTCCAGAGAAAGAACTAGTGGTGCACGAATGCAGGTTTGAACATTTTTAGATTTTTCTTTATTATTCTTGTTTTTTTCTTGTTCTGTGTTTTCTTTCATAACATGGCTATTGAAATATTTTGCATGACTACACTTGTATAATCTATGTCAAAATACTTGCCTTGACAAGAAGGAGGGAGAAGACAGAGGAATAGAATTTAAAACTCAAATGAAAAAATGTCAAAACTTTGTTTACATATAATTGAGAAAAAAATAAAATTAAATGCGAGATAAAAAAGAAAATGTGGCAAAATATGTAGCTTAACAAAACCATCCCAAAATGAGATTCAATGAGGAATATGGAAGGACTACAAACAGAAGAAAAATGGAGGATTTGTAAAAGCCATTTTAATAAGCTATTTCCTCTATCAAAGAGTAGAACCATCATACTTGGACCGTGACATCGCATTGGTTAGAAAGGAAGCAAAAATTGCACTAAAGAAAATACAGACAGGAAAAACAGCTAAAGCAGATCAAGCACATATAGAAGAGCTCCATACGGGTGATGATATAATCGGGAGGACTTTGAGGAACTGATAGACAAGCTACCTGAAGGAGCTGAAGATGCAGAAAGGGTAGGAGGCAAAAGGAGACCAAAACAGTTAACAGCATATGGTCTGTTTACTCTTTTCACCACAATCTCCTACTTTGTTCTCCAATCCTATAAACTGATGTTTAACATGGAACTTTTCCTCTGGCTATTTTGAGAAGGAGGGGAAATTGCTTTCTGAGCCAGTTTGAAGGGAGTTAGTTACACTTATCCACAGGCAAGGTGATTATATCATCTGTTGAGATTCCTTCCAGCCTCTGGATTCTTGGTGCAGTGTATTTTTTTCTTCTAGGTGTTTTGAGTATGATGCCTTATTGCTACAATTCCCTGCCTATCTCTATCGGCAGTGAATACCATTTATTATCACAAAAGAGGCCACTAGACTAAATTCCGCAGAGTCCCACTACTACTGTGTGCTTATGTCTTCCTTCTTACATGCAGGACAAAGCATTCTTTCCTTTGGTGGTCTCATTCACACCTACAGATTCAACTACCACCCCTATGTAAATGACTCTGCAGTCTTAACCTCTAGCTCTGACCTCTCTTCCAAGCTCCAAACCTGCATCTCCAGCTCCCGCAGTACACCTCCTCCCCAGATGTCCCAGCTGCACCTCAGGAATAATGTATACCAAACTGAAGTTTCTCCATGAAAATGTTCCTCCTTTTTACTTTACTATTTACTACCGTGCACATGACCTTTCAAGTTTGTGATGTTGAGGTTATCTATCTCTTTCCTCTCCTTTACCTCAGTTCCAAATATAATTCATTCTATTCCCAGAAAAACCTCTTGGACCTGCTCCCCTCCTATTCCTGTTGCTACCACCCTCACACAAACTTCCATTATCAGCCACCTGATTGATACTGCATTAGCTTCCTAACAGGCTTCCACAACTCTATACTTTCTTCCTCCAATCCAACCTTTATACCACTGTCAGATACTTTCATTATGAATCAATCTTGTCACATCACATCTCTTGGAAAATTTTTAGTGGATCCCCTTTGCCTAGTAGGTAAAGTTTCTATACTGATATTCAAGGCTCTGAAACTCACCTTTTTTGTCATTTTGTCAAACTACTGCCCTCTGGATAGGACTTTGCTTGCTCATTTCTGCTGATTTTATGGATTAAAGTTATCTATGATGTCTCTTTTCCACCTGTAGGCATAGTGAGAACAGACCATCTTCTCTAAACTGTGTATTTCCTACAGTGCCTACCATAGTGCCATGTTAATAGCAGGCATTTAATAAATGTTCATTGGATTTAAATTTTAATTTGAAAGCCTCTCTACTACCCCCAGACATTTCACTCCAAATTGATTTTAGTATGATCATTCTCTAGGTTCCTATATCAACTTTTCTTTTTTCCACACACTATGACATTAAAATTCAGCATTGACTGAAAGCTCAGTGTAACAATGAAGAGATGTCTAGGAAGATGATTTTGTTTTTACATACTCTTCTTGGATGTATTCAGCTATGGAATTAATCATCCAACAAATACTTAATGAGTGCCTACTAAGGAACTGTATGTCTTTATATAATTCATAAGATTATAGGATGTTAGATCTTAAAAGGGCTTCCATTTAACAAATGAGGTAAATGAAGTCAACAGACCATACAGGTAGGAAATGGCAGATCTAGGATTTGAACCCAGGTCCTCTGACTCCAAATCCACTGTTCTTTCTTCACAAAGAGTAATAAGCACCTTGCTTACTTTTAACAAGCTATGAGATTTTCACAGTGGTAGTTTCTAAACACAATGATTTACAATTATTATAACCTGTTCCTTTCTAACAAAAGTTAGAATGGAAGAAAATTGCTTAGAGACAAGATTGAGACACCAATCAATTGCTCGGTAATAGCTCTTTAGCAGGGAAAAACCCTTCCCCAGAGAGAGGCAGCTCTAAATCCTGGCATCATAACACAAAGACCCACTGTCTCAAGGCCATTGTTAAAAGACTTAAATTATATACATCAAGAAGAATGACTCTGTGTGTGTGTGTGTGTGTGTGTGTGTGTGTGTCTGTGTGTGTGTGTGTGTGTGTGTGTGTGTGTGTGTGATGAACTGAAAAAAATCATTGTCAAACGGAACTTTATTAGACTTAACAGTTCCAGGAAAATCTTACCACCAAAGTTGATAGAGGGAGGAAATGTCCAAGGTCCTGAAATTGGTTCCTATCCGTGCATAAATGCTACTTTTCCCCAAAGTTCTCTGAATTTTTTATAATGATGAAGAATTTTTAAAATAACAATTTATCTCAAGCATGAGATGTTGCTTTTCTTTTAAGAAGAGATTGTTCTGTGGGGGGAAATATCAACTGCTGGGACTTGGAGGTTTTGTTTGTTTTTAGGTGTGATTACTTGACCTACTTAATATATTAGTTCATATGTTTTGACTGTGATTCTGATTTACAAAACATTATGAACCTTAACTTGTGCTTTTTGCCTTGAGCTCTCAAAAACAATTTCAGGTTTCTATTTCTCGATAAACATGTTGGACTAGTCTTTGTATATGTGTCTGGGATATATTAAGTGTTTAATAAATGTTCATTGATTGGTATTTGGCCATAGGCATATCAGTCTCCAGTCACTGATTCAACTGAAGCTTCTCAAGGAATACAAAACAAAACCAAACAATGAGTATTCGTTCCAATGATACTATTTAATAAAAAAAAAATTAAGTATTTGCTATGTACCATGCACTGTGCTAAGTGCTAGTGATACAGAGTAAAAGAGAAAAAATAGTTCCTTTTCTCAAACAAATTATATTTTGTTGGGGGATACAATATATACACAAATTCTCATCAACCAATAGGATCAAAATCCAGTTGATATTTGGTTCTTTGAAAGCAGACATTGTGTCTTGTACAACTTTGTATTATACATAGTATTTAGAACACTGTAGTATGTAGCATACATTGAACAAATATTTGATTGATGAATTAATAAAAAAATTTTCAAAGTGGAAGGTCAGAGTAGCTAGGTAGTGCAATAGATAGAACACTGGCCCCAGAGTCAGAAGGATCTGAATTCAAATCTGGCCTCAAACACCCAATTATTGCTTGTTTAACCCTGATTGCCTCCAAAACACAAAAAAGTGGAAAGTTATTTATCTATATAGGTACTGTATACGCATAGTACCATAAGTAATCATATGATAGCCAAGTCACAAAAGATGAATCATCAAATCACACAATTTTGTTGCTAGGTCTTCAGAGGCAAAATGAAATAGAACTTTGGGACAATTACTTAGATAGTTGACTGTGGATGATGACATGAGGAAACAAATTACAAGCCTGGCATGGAGTTATCTAGCTGTAAAAAGGTATTTTCACTATCCAAACATCTGCTATAGCTCTTTCTCTGCCAAAAGCAGAGCATCTGGCAAAGTCTTGCCTTATCTTATGGATAATTTCACTCTCCAAAAGATGGAGGAAGTAATAAATGAACTATTACTTTGAACTGTTTCTGAGGTAGAAATCGTGAGAACATTGAGAGTAAGTGATCCCTCTACCTTAGAGAAGGGGGCATCTGGACATAGTCTGATGCATGTTCTAGGTTTAAGAAAAGTAGATTGCAAAGAACTCACAGAAAAGGTAGTTAGGATCACATGGTATAAAATTCCAAAAAGAAAGCTAGCCCCAAAAGGATGGCAGACTCTTAATTCTGATGAAGAAGAAAGCAGAGAGATCATAGGATTTGAGAATTTGAGAAGGCTGTGGGTATCATCTAATCCAACCTCATTTTATAGATGAAGAAACTAAGTACACAGAGAAATCAAATGACCTGCCTAGTGTCAGACATCTAGTAACGTATAGTCAGAACTATAATGATGGGATGTGTCTCATACAATCAGGAGTGTTCTGGTAAATATTTAACAACTAGCTCTCCAGAAAAAAAGTACACACAACATACTTTTAAGGGTAATATGCATTATTAACACTTTCTCTATCATTTTCTTAAGTCTATTTAATCAACAAAAGAATAAGTCAAATCCTATTTGTAGCATTTGCCAATTTCTGAGGTGTAAATATTCACAATGAAAGCCTAATAATCAACCTATGAGCTGGCTCCAGTATACATATACATACACACATATGTATGTAATATATGTATGTATACAGCATACAATGAAATGTAGTGGAAAGAACAACCAAAAAACAATGCTGAACACTATGTAATTATAATGGCCAACTTAATTCCAGAAAAGAGTGAGAAATGTACCTCCTTCCTTTATTTATAAAGGTAGGGGAAATATGGATGTTGTTGTTCAGTTGTGTCCAACTCTTCATGACCCTATTTAGGATTTTTTTGGCAAAGATACTGGAGTAGTTTGCTATTTCCTTCTGCAGATCGTTTTACAGATGAGAAAGCTGAGGCAAACAGAGTGAAGTGACTTGCCCAGGGTCACACAGCTAGTAAGTGTCTGAGGCCAAATTTAATCTCAGAAAGAGGAGTCTTCTTGATTCCAAGCTCAGTATTTAAAATGGTTTAACATATATAAATATATGAAGTGCTTTGTAAACCATGGTACAAATACAAACATACTGTTGCTGCTGTTCGGTCATTTCAGTCATGTCCAACTCTTTGTGACCCCATTTGGGGTTTTCTTGCCAAAGACACTGGGGTGGCTTGCCATTTCCTTCTCCCGATCACTTTACAGATGAGGAAACTGAGGCAAAGAGGTTAAGTGACTTGCCAAGGGTCACAGAGCTACTAAGTGTTTGTGGTCAGACATAGCCACTGTAGTCTGTGGATTTGAGCTCAGGTTTTCCTGATTCCACACCAGGTGCTCTGTCCACTGTGCCTCCTAGCCAAAGATGAGTGTAGAGTATTGCAAATACTGTCAGCCGTGGTTAAAGTATTGGTTGATTGTGTAGAACTGCTTTTTGTCTATTTCTTTTTTATTCTTTGCTACAAGAGAAAGCTTGTAGGATAGGGAAATAGGAGGGATAAATTCAGAAATGAAAGTAATATAAAATTAAAACATAGCTATAATTTTTTTAAAAGAAGAAATTTAGTACAGATAATGTAGACTCGCACTTAAGCTCATACATTCATTCGCACAGGCATAGGATGGTGTGGTAAGGCAGCAGTTTTTTCAGAAAAAGGGATAAGGGTTTTAGTGCACTGTAAGTACAAAATAAGACAATAATGTGACATAGTAGCCAAAGAAATCTATGCAATCCTGGGCTTCATTAAGAGCTGCTTAATTATTTTAAAAGGTGTTTTTTTTAAAATACAGGCAAAATGTCCAGAGTAAAGGAGGTGATAGTCCTACTGTGCCCTTCCCTGGTCAGATTTCTGAACTATTACGCTATCTGAACTATTGTGTCCAGGAGGCTCCACAAGGCCCGCCCACTTCTCCCTTTGGTGAGTTCTTCTTGGGGTCTGCATTTTGTAAAAGGGCACATTCATTCATCTCCTGGCCCTATTCCAGCTTCAGGATTTCAAAACCATTCTCTCTCATGCTCCCATCGTAAAACAGGATCAAGATAAGATATAAATTAAATTGATGGACACTAATCTGTCTCCCAGCTTTTCAGCTCTCTTTTGTGTATTATCTTTCTCCAACTGAATGTAAGCTCCTCGAGGACAGGGACTACCATTCTTTTTGCTTATATCTGTATCCTCATCACATAGTGCTTGGTACATGCTAAGCACTTAATAAATACTTGTTTCCTCGTTCAGTTCTGGGCATTTTAGGAAAAACACTGAAAAATTGAAGTATATCAAGAGGAAAATGATCAGAATAGTGGGAGGCATGGAAACTATGCTCTACTGAGATTTAGTTGAAGGAAATGGGGATGTTTGGTCTGGAGAAGAGAAGACTTGAGTACTTGAAGAGCTATCAATCATGTGGAAGAGAGATTAGACTTGTTTTGTTTATCCCCAGAGGCCGAAGTAGGATGGATGGGAGAAAATTGTAGAGACAAATTTTAGCTCAACAGAAGAAGAAATATTTTAACAATGAGGGTGATCCAAAAGTGAAAAAGGTTGTTGGAAGGTAAGTTCCCCATCACTGAAGGATGACCACTTTGGGGGATGTTATAGAATTAAATTACTTCTTCTTAAATTTTTAAAATTTATTTTATTTTTAATTTATGGAATAAAACAAGCATTTCCATAATGCAATATGATAAAAAATGAAATTACTTCTGAAATCCATTCCAAGGCTGACATTCTGACTCTGTGGATGATTTTCAGACTGCAAAGAAAAGGCAAAATATGACTAAAGGGGTGTTAAAGGTTAAGTTAGTGAGGAAATATCAAGAGCACCTAACAATTCTAATTGAGTTTGTCTGCTACTCTAGACAAATTAATTATGCCACAGAGAAATCATGTAGCCCTTTTCATTGCTAAAGACCACATCATAGTGGAAAGAGTATTGGATTACTGGCAGTTTTTAAGCACAAATAGGTGGCTACTTGTTGGAGCTGTTGTAGAAAAGATTTCAGGTAAGCTTGGCTTCATGGCGCACACCTTTATTTCCTGCTACTGGGTAACTGAGACTGAGGCCAGTGGATTGCTTGAGTTCGAGAGTTCTGAGGTGCAGTAGGGATAAAGTCAATCTGGTATTTCCACTAAGTCTGGCACCAATACGGTGCTCCCCTGGGAGCAGAGGGCCACCAGGCTTTTTAAGGTGGGAAAAAAGGTCAAAGATTCTGTTCCCATCAATCAGCAGTGAGGTCAGGCCATGAGTGGCAAATGGAGGTTTAGATTAGATACCCTAAAGCCTCTTCCCACTCTCAGATTCTATGCCCTGGGATTCTAGGTCATTGAGACAAAATTATGTTTATGGCCTGTGTCTTAGCCTACTTTATCACATAGAACAACTCTGCCCATACACTCATACAGACCCAGTTTGATGATTCCAACCGTATTCAATCTAACAACAAGATGCTCAATCTTGTGGTCTCTAACCCCTAAATTCAAAATAGGGCTTTGAGGAGATCTCAGTCTCATCCTGAGGCTAAGGAGCCCATTGGCGAAATTCCATAAATTCTACCATAGCTCTTTGTTCTGTTGCTGCTGTGACAATCTAGCCAGCTGCTTGAGAGATGTAGAGTGAATAGGCAGTCCTTCCCATTTCCAAGGGAGATTGGAAATCTCAAGGCCTCCATTAAGCATGAAATTCTCCCTTCCTGCCTTGGAATCGTAGAGTATCCACTGAGATAGGTGCTGCTGTGCTATGGAGGTAGGAATCAAAGTGAGCACATTGGTGTGAATTATCAGCGTTTAGTACCAATATAGTGATAGTTATAATAAAGGGATTTGGGGGGTGGGGTGAGGAATTTTTTTTTTGTGTAAGGAAATCTCAATGAAGGAAATCCATCTCTACCTCCATGCCCTTGCACTGGCTTTCTCTTATGTCCGGAATTTATTCTCTACTTCCTTACCACTACTTCAAAGAGTTGATATTTTTCCCTTTAAGAGTCAATTTAAGTGCCACCTTCTATATGATGCCTTTCCTGATCTCCCCAACTACTGGTGCCCTCCATCCCATAATACATTGCATTTAACCACTTTGTATTAATTCACTTTAAGTTTATGACATATATACATATATATACACACAAACACATACAATATATACAAGTGTATGTATACATATACGATGTGTGTATATGTGTTTATATATGCGAATATAATTTTATATACCATATGTGAATATATGTTTTGTGTATGTCTATATATATATGTATATATCTATATCTATACACTGTTTATATATATATATATATATACATATATATTTCTTTATATATAAGTTGTCTCCCCCATTAGAATGTTAGCATTTTGTAAGCAGGAATTGTTTTATTCTTTGTACTTGTATCATTTATCTTGCCACTGCCTAGCACAGTGCCTGGCACATGGTAGGTGCTTTACTTTTAAACACTCATTTATGGATTGATTCTGCTTGTCTGGATCAGCTCCTGCTCTGCTACTGATAGTCTTAGAGAGTTGGGGGGTGGGAGAGAAGGCACTGAGCTATTAAATGACTTTGCCAGAGGGTTTATGAAGTAAGATGTGAAGTCAGCTCCTTTAGGTCCCCACTTCACCATGGTATTCTACTTCTCTTACTTTTAGCACTCTGTCAAGGTTCAATACACAACTGGATCCCGACCAGTGTGAATAATAAATACTGTGAAGTGGTCCCATTAGTTGAATTTGCACTACATATTTCCATGGGGCTGGGACCAATCACCATATTTTACATAATTATAACTTCAAATTGTGTGAATTCAAATACATGCAACCACTTCAGGGGATTCATTATTTGCACTGAGTCTTAGTATAGGCAAGATTTTTGTACAAAGAACGTAATTAAGAAAAATGGGGAGCAAATATGCACCTACCACATTTTATTTGAATTTCATTTTTATTGTATTTTCCTCTCTAAAAAGATGACTCATACCTAGAATAATAGACAGCATATGTAGTGGGAGTCAGGAGACCTGGGCTGTAATTTTAGCTTCTGCCCCTAATTTATTATGTTATCTCGGGCAAGGCACTAACCCTTCCTGGGTTTTCTTATCTATAAAATAAATCATAGCATTTGGAACTAGAGGATCTCAGATCATAGATATGATCTTTATAAACCTCATAGCATTATGTGAATAACTTATAAGCTAGAAGGACCTTGGAAGCCTTATCTATACGTCAAATCCCTTTATTTTATAGATGAGGAAATTGAGGCCAAAAAAGTTAAGTGATTTGTCCAAGGTCACACAGGCAGCAAGTGTCAGAGACTGGATTCTGATTCTAGTCTGTTGTTGTTATTTAGTCCTCTTCAATCATAGTCGATTCTTCATGGCTCCTTTTGGGACTTTCTTGGCAAAGATACTGGAGTGCTTTGACATTTCCTTCTCTGGCTCATCTTACAGATAGGAAACTGAGGGAAATGACATGTACAGAGTCACACAGCTAGCAAGTGGAGGTCAGATTTGAACTCAGGTCCTCCTGGCTCCAGGCCAATGTTCTATCCACTGTGCCACACAGCTGCCCCTCTGATTCTCATACCAATGCTTTTCCCACTATACTAGGTTGCTATTACTTTAAAGATGAGGAAACTGAGGCCCAGAAGTATTGTCACACACATAGAGAGAATAACAGAAGAGTTTGGACCAGATCAGATTCCCTTAGGGTTTCAACACTATGCAATTCTTTAACTTTGTAATTTTATTTTGCTATGCTCTAACCCTATAATAATGCCCTGTAACTTACTTATATCACCAGTGACTTTGGAGATCATATATTCTCTGTGATCTTGGCTTTTTTATACTCTTTTGAGAGAAAAAAGGGAGTTTAGTGTAAAGACATTGTTCCTTAAAGGTTAAATATATCAAACACACATGTTGTGTGTGTGCTTACAGTATGCAACTGTGAAGAATTAAGACTGATTTTTCACCCATAGCTTATGGAAACGTCAAATTATTTCCTAAACACAGAACACACATATACATACACACATGAGTTTGCCCACAGGCACATATGCCTGACTGTCCCTTTGATTAGGTTATGACCTCCGCGGGTGCAGAGATCACATCTTTCGTGTTATTTGTTTCTCCTCTCGGCGTCTGGTAGCATCCCCATGCCCTCCACATAGCAGGTACACACAAAATGTTTATTCACTCAGTGACTTACCAGACTACAGTAACGTGACAACCATGGCTCTGCAAATTAGATATCATTCCTCTGGTTGCTCTATTTATTTGACTCTCTGAGTTGGCCCAGAAAAAGTCATTTTAAACAATGAGAAATGATAGGTCCTTTCACAGATATATATCCTGTATCAGACACAAAGTGCTTTTGTTGGAACAAAATTTTCCTTCTGGAAACTCTCTTTGGTCCAGCATCACTTCTTTAAGATAATTTCTCAAAGCTATTTCATCATTAAAGCCTTGTTCAATGTGGCTTTGCAAAGATAGGTAATGATTTGGAATTTAAAAGCTAGCATCTTCATGTTAACAGTCTGCCTTAATGCTAGTTCATTGCTTTTTTATTCAGAGACAGTATCAACACATTGTCACAATAATGGTTGCTGATTACCTTCTCCTGAAGAAGCCTCCAGGTGCTGGAGTTTGAGTCCGGTGTCTAATCTCGGAGGTTTTGAATAAAGAAATAAATAGCAAAGGACACAGACGCTGATGACAAAGGCAAGTAAAACAAGCGCAGCAATTCCCAGTCCAATCAAGGCACCAATGCTGGGAGAGGGGAGAAAACCAACACATCACGTGTACTGGATTGGAACAGACAGAAAACTTCTAGGATGAATACCAGGAGGGATCATATGCCACCTTATCATAACATACCATATCATATTGTATCATATCATATCACATAATACTATGTTATATTATTATTATTATTATATGTTCTAGATATTATATTAACTTATCTAGAACGTGTTTTTTCTCCCCAGGAGATAAACCCAGGAGAATGCAAGCTCCCAGAGGTCAGGACCTATTTCTCCTTATGTCCTTTGTGTCCCCACTGTCTAACATGGTGCCTGGCACCGTAATCCCCTTCTCCGAGTGTGGTGCTCCCAAATTTCTCCAAGGAGAGTTTTCTCCCAGGTTGGTATTCCCTGCCTGATCTAATGGGCTCCATAAATACTGCAGTGAAGTCCCTGGAATGTATTCCCCACAGTCATTTGTTTCAGAGATCAGAAAAGGATGGCTAGGGAAGAAGTACAAAGTTCAGCAAAAAAAAAAAAAAGTCATACACCCCCTCCTCCCTCACCCCCTGGACCTGTGATTTCACTGGTGTGGAGGATGCCTAGAGAAGAATGTCCTCTACCAGTACAGATTGGCATAGTGGGAAAAGTCCAGGCTCTGGAATTGGAGGATCTAGGTTAAAATTCTAGCTCCAGTGCTTGCATACCTATGTGACTGGCTCAACAAGGCACTTGCTAAGCTTCACTTTCTTTATCTGTAAAATGAGAGGCTGGTGGTTCCTGAGGTCTCTTGAAACTCTAGATTTCTACTTTTATATTCTTAGAGAATAGCTTGGGATCCCAAGAATTTGAGAAACTTGCTCAGGTTGACATAGGTAGTTTATGTCAGAGGTAGAACTTGAACACAGGTCTTTGACTCTGAGGCCACCTTTCTAGTGATTTTGCCAAGTTGCCACAGTAAAACAAAATGAATAGGAAAATACTTGTTTGTTTGTTTTCTGTGAAAATGAGGTGCTTCCTAGAGGCAAATATCAACATGAGGATTTCTTTTGGAGGCAAAATAAGCAAGATAATTCTAGGCATGGTACAATGGAAAGAGGGCCTTGGATGGAATCAAAGGATTTGAGTTTGAAGTCCACTTCTGTTCACTACTTGGATGACCTCAGTCAAGTCACTTAACCTCTATGGTACTCAGTTGCCTCATCTTTAAGGTAAGAATCCTGAACTGATCATAGTAGGGTCATTGGTGCCTTCTAAGATTCCTTTCAGCTTTAAATTTATGATCTTGTGGTCTTAAAAAGCAAAACATCTACTCTACAAAGAGAATTTCTTACTTTGGCCTCTGAAAATGTTATTATTATGAAGGAAGAAAAGAAAAAGAAAAAAGACCTAGGTAAGGGAAAACAGGAATTGAAGTGGTTAAACTCAAGAATCTTATTTAGGGGCAGCTAGGTGGTGCAGTAGATAAAGCATCAGCCCTGAAGTCAAGAGGATCTGATTTCAAATCCAGCCTCAGACCAAACACTTGACACTTAGGAGCTCTGTGACCCTGGGCAAGTCACTTAACCCCAACTGCCAAAAAAGAAAACAATCTTATTTAGTCTAATCTCCCATTAATGGTTTGGAAAGGCAAAACATTGGGGAAAACCCTGGAATCAGTCACAGAAGAATTTTCTCTCAAAAGATCACTTATGTCTAGAACTTTAAGAAAAAAATTGTACATATTTATATAGTTTATTACAGTTCGCTGAATTTTGTTGTTCGGTCGTTTCAGTCATGTCTGAATCTTCGTGATCCCGTTTAGGGTTTTCTTGGCAAAGATACTGGAGAGATTTGCAATGTCCTTCTCCAGCTCATTTTACAGATGAGGAAACTGAGGTGAACAGGGTTAAGTGACTTGCCCAGGGTCACACAGCTAGTAAGTAACTGAGGCTATATTTGAAGTCAGGATGATGAGTCTTCCTAACTCCAGGCCTGGCACTCTATGCACTATGGCGCCATCTAGCGGTCCAGTCAGCGAAGGTGCCATGGTCCCAAATTTCTATCAACAGCTATTTCAGAAATAATACCTGCTTCGGTAAGAAGGAAAAGTAGTTCAATGGTGTCAAGATATTAGGGGGACACCCTGTTTTCCAGAAAGCAAGCTATGCCCTGAGCTTGGCATAACAACAATCCTTTGTGCTCACCGTCTGGCAAAATCCCACGTAATTCTTGTATTGCTTGACCAGCACCAGGTGTTCTCGTAGCTCGGACAAGCTTGGCCGAGTACCCACGTTCCGGTCACGAAGCCCTGCTATGAATCCAACTTGTCTCATTGTTGCTGTTACCCCTCATTGTCAAGGTCGCAGCTCACTGTGCAGCCATTGGTGTAAGGATTGAGATCTCCGCACGCTACCTCGGGACCCTCCATTAGGGGTGGGGCCCTGGCACAGGTGTCTAATCTGCCTCCTTGTTTACAAGCCACTTTCCTCACTTTGCAATTAAACTTCTGTTTGATTCCTGACACTCCTTTCTCTAGCCTGCTCTGTTCAGCTCTGCCCATCCACAGGCGAGAGGCCAGTTCAGTCCATTTGACAACAGGAAGAGCGCTGGTTCTAGAATAGGGAAGATCTGAGTTCGAATCCCATCTGTGGTTCCTTCTAGCTGCATAACTTCGGATAAGTTACAATCTCCCCGGATCCCTCATTTGTAAAATGAGGTGGCTGGAGTAGGTGGTCTCTGAAGTCCCTGCCAAGTCTAGATCTATGCTCATGAACTTAGGCTCTTCATATTTTAAGTGGGGAAAAAGTGAATTGGAAGAAAAGAGATAGGATTTTAAAGAGAAAATGAACAAATATACATATGCTATCTTTCTTCTGTAAGCTTCTCCTGAGTAGGGATTGTTTCATTCACTGTATTTGGGGCAGGTAGGTGGTAGAAAGGGTAGAGCAGTGCGCTGGGAATCAAGAAGACCTGAGTTCAAATCTGACAGACACGAGCTAGCTATGTGACCCTATGCAAAGTCATTTATCTTGTTTGCCTCAATTTCCTCATCTGTAATAATAGCACTGACCTCCTGGGTTTGTTGTGTGTATCAAATGAGATAATAATTTGTAAAGCATTTAGCACAGTGCCTGGCACACAGTATATGCTATACAAATATTAGCTATTATTATTATTATTATTATACTTCCCAGCATCTAACTCAGTGTTTGGTACACAGTAAATAATAAATGTCTGCTGATTGATTGATTCATTATTCTTGATCCAGAAGTAAGCATATGCCCTATAACTACCTTGTGACTGACCCCAAAGTAGCAACATTGCACTGAAAATGAATGATAAATCACTGCACGATTTTATTACTGTGGCTATGGTCATCTGCTGGTTTCTAGTAGGCCATACCAGTACTTGCTGCTTTCCAGAAAGTCACTGGGCTCAGATTCCTTAGTCTATTCTCCCTCAGCTTAGATTTCAATCAGTTCCCGGACCTATGTGAGGGAGTGTCTAATTTCATTTTCACTGTAAATATTTCTTCCTAAGATTGAGTCTTCCAGTTGCAGTATCTTCTAGTATTTAGTGCTATTTTTGTGTTTGAGAGCATTTCTAGGCACATTTATCTACCCAGAAGTTCTGCTGTTAGCTGTCATTCCAAGGGTCAGAAAGATCTGTGGTCCCATTTGGGCAAGTTGCTTTGGACAGTGCCCAACCCAGCACACATAGCCATGGAAATGATATCTGATGAATGCATAGTCGTGACAGATAGACTAACAGTGGGAAAAGCTACCTAAAAACGAGAACTAGATCACGAAAAGGTATAAAAAAAAGTTACATGGAACTTTCAAAAACAAGGTTGGGCATTCTGGAGGGAGAATATTTCTACATTTGATTATGAGTTTTGGCTATTATATGTAAAGATCTCCAAAATATCCCATTCATATTTTTTCTCCTGGTGCCACATTCTTTCCTCCTGACATTACTTTGTTATCACCCTCTTCAGCAATGGGTGTAAAGACATTATGTTTATGGGATTCTGATGGGCTACCAGGGCAGCTACGTGGTGCAGTGGATAGAGCACCAGGCTTGGATTAAGGAAGACTTGAGTTTAAATCTGGTCTCAGACAATACCTGTGTGACCTTAAGCAAGTCACTTATCCCTATTTACCTCAGTTTCCTCATCTGTAAAATGACCAGAAGGAAATAGTATCTTTGCCAAGAAAACCCCAAGTGAGATCACGAAAAGTCAAACATGACTGAAGCAACTAAACAATGATGGGCTACCAAGAATGACCACATAGATTTCCCAATAGCTAATTCAATAGGTATTTACTGAATTCCTACCCCATGCTCAGCACTGTGTAATAAGTACTATCTCTAGATGCTAGAGACAGTGCAAATTACAATCAATAAGTGTGTATTAAGTGTCTACTGTGTGCCAGGCATAGGAGATAACAAGAACAAAGAATTAAACAGTCTCTATTTGCAGTGAGCTTACATTCTAGTTGGAGAAATAACTAGCACATACAAAATACATATATGTACAGCATAAGCATAAAGTGAATAAATGCAAATATATACAAAGTACTTAAAAGATAGTTTGGGAGAAAGGGCACTAGTATGGGGGGGGTCAGAGAAGGCTTCACCCAGAAGAGAGTGCATGTTCTGCATCTTAAACAGAATACATTTCAGGGATTCGGAACAGGCTGTGCAAAGACAAGGAGATTGGAGATAAGGGAAGGTAGTGCAGCAATGCCATGTTCCACCTCACTTTCTCCCATTATAGAGAAGGGTCCAATCTCGGGTCCCAACTTCAGTGAGCTGGCCCACCTAGCATCCTCACTTTCCTCAAGGAAAGTCAAAAGATCAAAGCCAAAAGGAATCTTCCACCCCCTCATTCCACAGATGGGGAAACTGAAACCCAGAGAGGTTAAGTGATTTCTTCAAGGTCACACAGAACAGCAGAGCCAATATTTAAACCCAAGACTTTTGATCCCAAATCCAGCATTCCTTCCACTGCACCACCTTTAGGGACAGCTGTCCTTTTCTTACAGCAGCAGTAGAGTCCAAGTACAGGTAACTCCCGGAATAATTTTCCCAATCAGACCTAACTTCATAATGACATAAAAACTCCAGGTTTACTAACTGGAATCTATGAATGGATGAATTATACATTTTCCTAAAGAAATAAAAGGTGACAGAAACATTCTGCTAGATAGGTTCCACTGAATATTTATCAGTATTAGAGGATGTTAGGGAGCTATCTATTGGCTTCCACATTTCATAATGAATCATTTCTGTGTGGCGCTTGGGTGCTTCTTGGAGACCCCAGTGGCCAAAATAAAAATTTCTATTATATCCAATGTAGGAAGAGCAAACTTTCTATTTGAAACTTTGCCACCATTACTCAGAGTCTTTATTTCACCAGACCAGCCTAGTGAACCACTCATTCAAGCATCAAATAATATGGTGCCTGCTGTACCAAGCACAATTGTTCTGAAGAAATCCATTATATTTAAGCCTAAATCATCATACTGTCTGACTTATTGCCAAAATAGCAGTACCTATTTGAACTTAATTCAGGAGAATACTCCCCTTCTGAAATGAACAAAAACATTAAATATAAAAATGCAGTTTTATTACTGATAGAAATAATATTTAGCCACTTACTGTGGATTTGGGTAGTGCTGCCTCCCAAATCATGTAAAGTAGCTGAGAGTAGGGCACCCAACTACAGCGAGGGGATACAAAGGATGCTTTTATTTCCCACAAACCCTGAGGTATATGCATTTTCCCAAATGAAGAAATTGTCATATGTCACTAAAAGTAAAAGCTCTTTAAAGTAGAAAAAAAAGCACTTTATAAATAAAAGTGATGATCATATTTCAGTTGTACTTCTTTTAATGGGAAAAGGAAAGAAGCAAAATTCTGCCTGAGGTCAGATCATTTGTCCACAATAGGTAAGGTACATTATGTAAAACAAAATTGGAAAATAAATGGAAGTGGCATGCAAACTTTCTGCATAATATTATCCACTTTATCATAGTGATGATGTCTAAAGGATTGAACAAAACAATAGGCCACTCTGTTAAACTGAACTAAGGGATGGTGTCAGAACATCTGAAAAAAAAAGGCGGAAGGGAGGGAAGGAGAAAGGGATTGGGATAGGGATGAAGGGAAGGAAGAAAGGAGAGAGGGGAAAAGAAGGAAGAAAGGGAAAAGACAGAAGGATAGAAAGAAGGGAGGGAGGGAAGGAATAAAAAAGGAAGGAAGGAAGGAAGGAGAAAAGGGGGAAAGAAGGAGAGAAGGGAGGGAGGGAGGGAAGAAAGAAGGGAAAGAGGGAATAAAAGAAGGAAGGATAGAACAAAAGAAATGAGCATCTCAAAAGTAGCTCTTGATTTAAAGGAGGGAAACAAAACAGCAAAGGAGTTTACAGCATTAATCAGCAAATAATTTATTAGTGCCCCACTGCCTTTTCCACTTTTATATATCAATTGATTCTGCCTTACAGTGAATATTTCTCTGAATCTTCTGGATGAAAATGCAGAGTAATTGCTCTCCTTGAGTTAAGGAGTTCAAATTCAGTGGGCTTTCTCTGCCCCTCAAATGGGCCTGATTCACTTTATGTGGTCAGAAGCAAACCTGGAAACGGGAGCCCCTACAAAGGACACACACCCTGGATGGGGGGGGTGCTATTCTTGTGCCCTCGATATTCTCAATTTAAAACATATGCACAATGGCTTTATCAGGACAAATATTTATCCCTTTCCTTCTCGAACAGGACATGATTCTCAAGAACTGAACTCTTCACAGTCAATATCCTTGGATGATGAAGAAAGAAAATAGTTCTTCCCAGTTCAATAAGGAGATATTGAGGAGGGGCTGGACTCTGAGAGCAATGAGAGGATGTAGATAGGGAAGGGATGGAGAAAGCAGAGAGCGTGAGGAAAGAGAGAGAAGGGGAAGGGAGAAAGGAAGAAGATGAGTATGGGAATGGGATGGGAAGGGGATCAATATGGGGGAAAAGATCAGGATGCAGTCGGGGAACAGAATCAGAATGGAAATAGGGATGGGGATAGGATGGGGATGACGATAGAATGGGAATGACGATAGGGGTTGGCTGTGGAATCGGGGACAGGACCTTTTGCTCTGAGACCAAAGACTGTAATATTTCTAAGGCTGGAGAATTCTCTCTAGGTGCGCACATAAAGCAGCCTGCATTATTCCGTTAGTCTCCACAGGTGGCTGTGTCTCTCTGGCTTTGGGGCTGGGGAAAAGGAGCGGAGGGGTGGATGCCTGGGTCCCCGGTGGAGGGTGCTGCAGATCGCTCTCCATTTGGCTGTCCCAGCCACTTCCAGCCCCTCTCTCCCCTCTTCCCCAGTTCCCACACCCTCACCTGAGGCTCCACATATAGCTGTACTTGTAGGGGAAGTAGCTGCCCGGCTCGCTGCAGCAGTACTTGAGGTCTGCGAAGCCGCAGCAGTATCTGAGGCTGGCCCCCTCTCCACGTCGGGGGCATTGGAAGGTCTCCACGAAGCTGTGGTTGAGGCTGTAGTAGCCCGAGCAGACTTGGCCGGCCTCGATCATCTCCACTGCAAGCACAGCCTCGGAGAGGCTCCCGACTCTGGGCTGTGTACCTTCAAAGCCTGCGCCCAGCCCCACCTCAGCTTGACTCCTGCTCTCCGTTCTTCGCAATCCCGCCACCCCCTGTAGCCGAATCACCTCTTCTGGTTAGGGGTTTGGCAGCTTACGCGTCTGGTCTCCTTCCTGCCCCTACTGCTCCTTCTGCTGCCTCTCTCCACATGGAGCTTAACTCTGGCGTCTCTCTTTGGCTCCTGGACCGCCTTTTTTTTTTTTTTTAAATCTGCTGGCCTCTGTTCCTGTCACCACGGTCCTCATCTTTGATACTCTCTCTGTGTCTCTGTCTTGCTGTTTCTCTCCTCCCTGATCTTTTCTTCTCTTACTTATTTTACTCACCAAAGTGATCTTTCTTTCCCTTCCTAAAAAGAGACTGAGAATAAAGGAAGGAACCAAGGGAGAGAAATTGGGATGCTAGAAAAGACTTTGCAATCTAAGCATATAGCACAAAGTTACCATGAGCTCTGGACTGATGAAAATTCTGGGAACAGTAGAAAGGGTTGGATATCTCTGTCTCTGTCTATCTCTGTTTATGTCTCTTTTTTCTCGTTGAAATGTGTGTGAGGGGAAGGTCAATCAAAGGTTCTGGGGAGATAAAGAGGAACTTAATTTAGTTAGGTTTCCATTTATTTTTATATATACTCACCCATAAGTACATAAAAGTCAAGCATCTCATTAAAAATTAAATACATTTTATTAAATAAATATAAAAAATACTTTAAAATATGCTTCACTTCCATATTATGGAGAGAAAATGAAAGGAAGAGAAAGAGAGGAAGTAAGGAAAATAAGGAATGAGAATCAGAAATAATTTACATTTATATTATATATGTATATATTTGTATATAAAGGCTTAATATTATTATCATTATTAATATCCTATATCTATATCTAAAAATCTATGTAGATATCTATATCATCATAGAGAGACAGACAGGCAGGCAGAGAGACACAGACAGAATCAGAGAGACAGAGAGAGACAGAGGAACTTGACAATGGTAGCAAGGTAGCAAGGGCCCAGGGGGAGATTGGAATTTGGGTCTTCTTGCCTCCAAGTTCAGTGCTCTATTCACTGGTACTTAATCAGTATCCTGATACTGATACCTAAAAAGTAGAATGACAGGAAGCAAGGAACAGACAGCCTCAGAGGAGTTGGAAAGAGAAAAGAAAGTAGAGAAAGAGAAGGAAAGACATAAAAAGGAGTCCCAGCAGGTTCTAAGAAGTGTTAGGTGTTCTCCAGGTTTTTCCCTGGATCCATCTCTGCCCACTGCAAGAAGGGATTGTCTCCTGATTATCTCTGGCAAGAAATGCATGTCTCCCTACAACACAGCACTAGTCACAGCCAGACTAGGAATGGACCTTCACTAATGTTATTTCATAGGATTACATATTTAGAGCTGGAAAGAACCATCTAATCCAACTCTTTCATTTTATAGATGAAATTGAGAAGCTAAAAGCTCAAAGTAACTGTGGCAAGCTGGAATTCAAACTCAGAGCCTATGACTTCTATTGCAGTTTTCATTTCACTGCAACATTCTGCCTCCTATATACCTCTTTGCTACTACCCCTACTCTAACAAAAAATTTGACCTCTGTTAATTATTTATCTTGCATATAACTTGCTTTGTATATGTTGTCTCTCCTATTAGACTGTAAGCTCTTTGAGGGCAGGAGTTATCTTTTTTTTTATCCTGAGTGCTTAGCATAGCGCTTGGCACATAGTAGGTATTTAATAAATGTTAATGATTGATTGATTGACCACAGGAAGTCCATTACCCTCTGCCTCAGTTACCATCACCAAGAGTAGATATGATGACTATAAAACCCAGATTTCCTTTCTCTCTGACACCAAGAAAAGGTATCCCCTGCCTAACTTGTACTGGAGTTAGCAAAGCACCCCAATATCTCCCACAAATATCTCCTAAGTCCCAAGAAATCTCTTTAAAAGATCATTTAAATCACCATACCTATACCAGACCTAGAGTGGAGTGATTGAGAAAAGAGGAATAATTCCTTGTCATATGTTCTCTTGTCATACCCTACTGTTGGCTTAGGCTGCAGATGTCTATTTTATTGTTGTCGTTTCTCTATTCAAAAGCCTTCAGTGGTTCTTTATTACTTCCTACCAGCAAGTCCAAACTGATCTAGTATAAACTATACCACCCTTCTATGTACTTTCTAATGCAGAAGGTAATGACATGAGTGTAACTGGAAGAATTCTGTAAATGCACATCCTTCTAAGTTAGACATTATCTGTCTGTCTCCCATTTATCTATCATCCCATTTAGCCTTTCAACCCCACCTTCCACAGCTAAGTCCAAAACGACAGCCAGGACAATCAGCTGCTTCAGGTATCAATTGTTTTACTGAAATGATGAAAGAAGTTGAAGGTTAAGAGTGTTTATAGCTTAAAAAAGACCAATCATTTAGTTTGAGGACTAGGCTTGAGCAACTTCCTACACTTCTTAAATAGCTGGAATCTTCTTGCAAGTCCTAAGTCCCTCATCTCTTGTCCTCCACTTCTGGAATACAGGGTCATCTCTCAACTACAAGTATCATTAGTCATTTCTGTCTTAGACTACCAGTATCTATTTTCTGAGCCTTGATTACATTCTAACCAGAGGTTATAACACTATGACACAATTTTAAACATGTATTACATTAACCTGACACACCTTTCTGACTACCCATAAGTGGAACAGAAAAATACGTTTTTGCCAAAACTCGAGGTAAGGTCTGTCGGGTCAAGTTCAACGAATCTTTGTGAAGCAAAGCGAGAAACCCAAAGTTTAGATAAGATGTGGCCTCTGGCCTCATGGGGCTTCAAGTCTAGTAGACAGAGATACATATACATACGTGGCCACCAGGTGGTAGTATGTGGCAAGCTTTGGAGGTTTAGGTGAAAAAAAAAATAGTGACAGGAATAGTCCCTTGCTCTCTTTTTTAGCCCCCACCTTCAGAGCTTTAGGGTATTCCTGCTCCCCTGAGATGACATCTTCTTCTTCCTACCACATGGCATGAGGATAATGATCTTACTGAGGTTCATGCCTCCTGCTGAAGGTGGAAGCCTCACTGAGATGCCTGACACTCTATGCCCTTTAAATCTTGCTTACTCATGACTCAGTAGCTTAGGAGTTATCCTTCTATCTCTGCTATTGAGGAGATCATAAAAGTTAACAAAATCAAAATTATAAGATGCTTTCTCATTCAACTCGGCCCCAAACCAGGGAATTCACGCTTACAGAACTCTGGGGGGTCACGTCCATGTATTAGGAAACTGACCTTCTGGTGGTATAGTTTGTGGAGAACAAATTTGCTGATAGGAGTTAGTAAGGAGCCACTGAAGGCTTCAGAGTAGGGAAATAAGAAGAAGAAAGTAAAAATCCACAGCCCAAGTCGACAATAGGGTAAGACAAGACAGAGCACATAACTGGTCTCTTAGAATTGTTTCTCTTTTCTCAGTCATCCTATTCTAGGTCTACTCTAAGTAGTTTGATTTAAATAATCCCACACAATTGCATCCAGAGAGATTCCTTGGAACTTGAGAAGTAATTTGGGAGACATTGAGGCCTGGCATTTTGGACCTCTGTCCTATTTAGTCCTTTGTATGCCAAGCTAGTCACTGGTTTCCTCCATTTTCAATCCCCCTGTATGCTATTAAAAGTTTTTATTTATTTACTTTTGTTACATATTAAGTTCTAAACTATTTCTCTCCCTCCCTATCCTGAACTACACAAGGCCACCATTTGATGCAGATTTATAAATATCTGTAAAACCATACTATGCATACTTCTATTTATCACTTCTCTGGAGGTAGATAGAATCTTCCTTCACAAGTTCTTTATAGCTGATTTGAGTATTTATAGTACTTAGAATAACTTGGTTGTTCACAATTATTGTTCAAACAATATTGATGTTGCTGTATACAACATTCTCTTGGTCCTGTTCACTTTTCATTAAGCAAGTTTTCCTGTGTTTTTCTAAAATCAACTAGCTCATCATTTCTTACAGTGCAGTAATATGCCATCACAATCATATATCACAACTTGTTCAGCCATTCCCTAATTAATAGGCATCCCCTCAGTCTCCAGTTCTTTGCCACCACAAAGAGAGCTGCTATAAACATTTTAGAACATATAGGTACTTTTCCTTTTTCCCTGATCACCTTGGGAAACCTAACAGTGGTATTACTTGGTCAAAGAGCATACACAGTTTAATAACTCTTTGAGCATAATTCCAGATTGTTCTCCAAAATGGTTGGATCAATTCACAGTTACACCAACAGTGTATTAGTGTATGCTACTAATGAACAGATGTGAGTCATAAATCATTTATCACTATTCATGATTTATATGAGATAAAATCAGGAATTAGAAACAGTTTAATAAAATAAAGAAATCATATAGAAAATACATGCCAACTGCCAGCATAAGGGACAAGGTGAGGGAGGTGCAGTCCCTCATCCTCTCATGGACTAGGGCAATAGCCTGCAGGTTGGCCTCCTTGTTGCAAGTCACGTTTTGCTCTAGTCCATCGTCCATTCAGCTGTCAAAGTGATCTTCCTAAAGTGCAGGTCTGATCATATTTACCTCCTCCTCAATTTATCCTGCATATAGCTTGTTTGTACATAGTCCTTTTTATGTTATCTCCCCCATCAGACAGTAAATTTTTCCAGAGGAGGGATTTGTCTTTTGACTTTCATTATATCTCCAGCACTTAGCACAGTACCTGGTACATAGTAGACATTTTAAGTAAAATTTTGACTGATTGACAAAACCCTCTTGTCTTCCCAACTTCCTACCACCCTCCTAGTTGCACATGCTCACAACATTGGTGTCATCTTTGACGCCTCATGCTCACATATCCAATCCATTGCCAAATGTTGTCATTTCTACCTTCACAATATCTTTCGAACATGTCTCCTCTCCACTTGCACAGCCACCAACCTAGGTCAAGCCTTCATCGCCTCTTGCCTGGACTATTATAATAGTTTTCTAATTGGTCTTTCTGCCTCAGGTATCTCCCCACTCCTGTCCATCCTCCACTGAACTACCAAAATGACATCCCTATAATGTAGATCACGTCACTCCTCTATTCAATAGATCCCATGGCTCTATTATCACTAGGATCAAATATAAATTCCTCTATTTGTCATTTAAATTTCTTCATGCCCTAGCCTCCTCTTACCTTTTCAGTTTTCTTAAATTTTAGCTCTCTTCCACACACCACATCCAACTACATTCACCTACTAGTTGTTCCTGACACAAGACATTTCATTTCCCATCACAGTGCCATTATGCTGACTGGACCCCATGCCTGGAATGCTCTGCCTCCTCACCTCTTTCTCTTAGGCACGAATGCCTTCTCCTTTGAGATCACTTTTCATCTATTCTCTCTCTCTCTCTCTCTGCCCCATATATGTATGTATATATGTACATATGTATATATATATATATATATATATATATATATACACACCACAGATATATGTGTATATATATACATATGTATGTGTGTACATCTTGTATTATATATACATATATGTATATATTCATCTTGTATGTTCCTAGTTATTTACATGTTGTCTCCCCCATTAGAATGTGAGCTCCTTGAGAGCAGGGAGCATGTTTTCACTTTTCCTTGTATTCCTAGTGCTTAACACTATGCCTGACATATAGTAAGCACATAATAAATGCTTGTTGAGTGACTAATGGACTAATGAGTGGAGCCTGTGGCCTCTGGAGCCAAGCCTAGAACCCTCAGACTGAATTTCAATCTCTTCCTCTCTCTCTCTCTCTCTCTCTCTCTCTCTCTCTCTCTCTCTCTCTCTCTCTCTCTCTCTTTCTCTCTCCTTGCTTCTTTCCTTTCTTCCTCCCTGTGTCTTTTCCTGAGTCTATTTGTCTCTTTTTAAACTATGTCTATGTGCATGTCTCTCTGTGTCTCTGTCTGTCCCTGTCTATCTCTTTGTCTCTCTCACTTTCTAATTACCATTGGGCCAATACTGCCATCTTTACTCCATGCCTGAACCTCTGTATGTGTGGTTGTGCATGTGTATATGTGTGTGTGTGTGTGTGTGTGTGTGTGTGTGTGTGTAGGGGACAAAGGACTCCTGGAAGGGTTTTAGGAAAGGGTGGCCTGAGATGGAACTCATACTGTTCTTTAGAAATGAATTTCCTAGATGTCAGAGTTGCCAGGTCCCAGAACCTTTCTTTTCCCACAGAGAAAGTCTGAATACCCAGTTATACATAAATATCTACAATGTATAAATACGTAAGAGAAGTATAAGCAAAGAACTTACCAAAGAGTAAGGTCAGAGGTAGCATCTTGGAGAAATTTGGGCTTGATTTGGGCTCGAAAGTAAGTATAAGAATGATCAGTTTGGGGATGTAGTGGAGACTTTTTCGGGCAAAGAGACAGATTTTAAAAAGCACAAGGCATATATTAGGGACAGCATGCAGTGCTGATTGATTGATTGCAGTGTACTTTTTCAAGGAATAGTAAGAGCTAATAATAAATTCCATTTTTATGGTGCTCTAGTGAGTACTCTCTAGACTTACCACCCCAGAACTACACTGGCTACATGTTCCACTCAGGGTTCTAGGGGCAGCCATGAGCAATTGAGACATTTCTAAGGCATGAGTTCTCATGCCAAATGTGTTCCCTCCATGGACCACCAGTAAGTAGTTCCCTGGTTCCATTTAACCTATTAATTCACTTTTACAAAGGGATATTTACTTTGACGATATAGCAAGAATAGAAGTAAAAAACATTTTCTCTTCCTCCAAAGTACCTTGGGGGTACACTGTGTTCATCCTCTGGGATTACTGGGCTCAAACTTAGCAATGGTCCCACCAAGTCCACATTCAAATGAAGAGAAGCTACCAGATGAGTTTTGTTTTAGCTACTGTTGAAAAGTCACTTCTCTAGGCATCTTTGGCATCCCTGCTTTACAATCTTTCATGGACTCAGCTGCCAGATTTCTGGACTCCTGGACTCCCAGGTGTATCAGTCGCTGATCTTTGAATACTCACAAGGTCATAGGCTCCAATTTCCTTCTTTAAAATGAAAGACCAAATACCAAGGCAGTCAAAGAAATCAAGGCCCAAATTCACTAGGCCACATGTTGGCTTCAAAAGGGGAGAAGGCCAAAGATCTCTCCCCTTACAGCATTGTCTCTTAATGAACACCATACCCTAGGTTGAAGTAAGCCAAAGAAAAGAGGCCAAACCAAGAAAAGAAAGAGGATGCTAAGGAAAGCCTTCTGAATGCACCTTCAGTCCTGGTTCTGCAACCATAGCCCATCAAAAAGGCTGCTATATACCATGTGGTTAGCAGACAAGAACCACTTACAGAATGTCCCTGTTACACCTGTCCCGAGCTCCATACTTGCTTCTCTAAGTTCCTAAAGGACACCTCCATCTGACTGTTCCACTGCCATTTAATTCATGTTATTATTTTCCTGATCTATTTTTGCTGTTATTAGGTCGTTTCAGTTCTGTCCAACTCTTTGTGATCCCATTTGGGGTTTTCTTGGCAAAGATACTGGAGTGGTTTGCCATTTCCTTCTCTAGTTTATTGGGGAACTGAGGCAAACAGAGTTAATTGATGTTCACAGAGTCACACAGATAGTGTCTGAAGCCAGATTTGAACTCATGAAGATGAGTCTTTCTGATTCCAAGCCCAGTGCTCTATCCACTGTGCCACTTAGCTGTCATAGAGCTATTGCAAAATGACATGCTCTGAAGTCACTCCAAGGCACTTTCATTATAAGTCACAATGACTGTCTTGGAAAAAGGCTCCCTAATCTCTTTTACATAGGGAATTGCATTAATGGCACTGTATACAATCATAGCGGCTGGGCTTATTGGCCAGTTCTCCATTATAATGCTTTTTGAGAGCATTTTCTTCCTAACATTCGAGTAAAGCAGATATTATCAACATTATTATTCACATTGTTAATTGAGGATATTGAGGTTCAGAATGATAAAGGGGATTGCTGGGTTCACATAGCGAGTAAGGGTTAGTGCTGAGATATGAATCCAGTCCTTTCTGACCCCAACTACAATGCTTTTTCCACTTTATCAGGCTGTGTCCCAGGGAATAAGACAGAAAAGGGTAGGATAATGACAGATTGGGGTATAAGACTTTAAATATTAGGCTGACTTTGAAGCTTACTTAATAGGCTATATGGAACCCCTTGAGGGTTTTAATTAGAGGAGTGTATAACCAGATCTGAGCACCAGGAAGACTTCTGGAAGTGGTATAAAGGATGGATTGGAGGGAAAGAGAGTAGAGGCATAAAGATCTATCAAAAGGCTTATCACAATAGTTCACATGGGATATGCCAGAGTGACAGTAATTAGAACAGATTGGAGAGGACAAAAGTGAGAGGCATTGGGGAAATAGAATTAATAGGTCATTGAAACAGGTTGGAGAGGTAAGGGAGAAGAAAGAATGATGATCCACCAAAGTTCTGAACAGACAAGATGGCAAAGAACAAAAGAACAAAAGAAGAAGTCAAAATGAGGGCTAGGACTGGCAGCGTGGTAGGCATTGGTACTACTTGATTCGGAGTCAGAGGAACTAGATCTGAAGGCCTACTTTGCTTAAACTGTCCATCAGTTCTCTGTCTGGAGGGGGATATCATTTTCTATCGTGAGTTCTTTGAAATTGTGATGAACCGAGGTATCTAGTAGTGCAGTGGATAGGACTCCGGCCTTGGAGTCAGGAGGACGTGAGTTCAAATCTGGCCTCAGACACTTGACACTTACTAGCTGTGTGACCCTGGGCAAGTCACTTAACCTTGATTGCCTTAGAAAAAAAAAGAAAAGAAATTGTAATAAGAATTACTGAGTCTTTCACAGTGGATTAACTTTACAATATTACTGTTATTGTATGTATTGTTCTCCTCATTCTGCTCACTTTACTTCGCATTAATTCATATAAGTCTTCCCAGATTTTCCTGAAACCATCTTCTATATCATTTCTTACAGCACATAGGAGTCCCATCACATTTATGTGCCCCAACTTGTTCACCCATTTCCCAATTAACGGGCATCTTCTCATTTTCAAATGTTTTGCTACTACAAAAAGAGCTGCCATAAATATTTTTGTACATGTGGCTCTTTTTCCTTTTATCTCTTTGGGGTTATTAGAAATAATAACTTTTAACCATGAGAGTGGATAAGGTGGGAGATAGTATAAGAAGAAAAGGGATCCAAGGGTGGAATCTTAGGGAACATTTAATTTAATGATTTGAGTACTGTGCCTGCTGTTGCTGTTAATTTATCTTGCAGTTCTTCAACTTACAAAACCTCCCTCTATTTGGACCAACAAGGATGGCCAGAAGAGTCATAACAACTCCCATTTCTATAAGTTCTCAGTGTATACAACCTAGTAAAGTAATCAATCAATGAACCAATAAGAATTTGTTTGGCATTTACTATCTTCCCAGTCCTATACTAGGTTCTAGGGATACTGATACAAAGAATGGACAAACTCTACCCATGAGGAGATTACATCCTAACAGGGAAGACAAGAAGTGTGTATGTAACTATGTATGGAATTGATATGAAGAGAGTAAGTCTCAGTAGCCAAAGATGAGGTAGTTTGGGAAGGAGGTCAATAGCAAGTAGGGAGATATGGAAAAGCTTTATGTGGAAGATGGTGCTGGATCTTTTTCTTGAAGGGAAGAGAGGGATTTGGAAGGAAAGAATCTCAGACACGGGGGATGGTCATAGCAGCATGGGAAATGAAGATGGAGTGTCATGTGTAAGAAACAGAAAGAAGACCAGTTTGTCTAGATCACAGAGTGTAGGAAGGTGAGTATTATAAAACGAGGCTCTAAAACGAGGTTGTGACCAGGTTATGAAGGGCTTTAAGAGCTAAATAGATGAGTTCATCTATTATCCTAGAGGCAATGGGGAGCCACTGAAGTTTATTGAGTAGAAGAGTGATGTGGTCAGTTCTGAGCTTAAGGTAAAGGACTTTGGCATCTGTGTGGAGGATGGCCTGATGTGGGAAGAGATTCAAGACAGAAAAACCAATTAGACTTTTTCAATAATCTAGGCAAGAAATACAACGATCCAAGACAATCCTAAAGGACTAATGATGAAGCATACTATCTGCCTCTAGAGAAAAAACTGATATTGTTTAAATAAAGACTGAATCATGCTATTTTTCACTTTTTTCTTTCATTCTTATTCTTTTGTTTGAATCTTCTTGTACAAAAAGACTAATATTGAAATGTTTGACATGATTGCATATGTATAACCTGTATCTGATTACTTACCATCTCAGGGAAGGAAAAGGAGAGGAAGGAAGGGAGGAATAGAATTTATAACTCAAAGCTTTATTTTAAAATGTTTAGAAGTTGTTTTAACATGAAATTGGACAAAAATAAAACGTATTAAATTTAAATAATCCAGGCAAGAGATAATGAGGATCTGAACTAAGATGGTGGTGGGATGAATAAAGAGGAGTTAGAAGCAGGGAGATGTTGTGGAGGTAAAAGTGGCAAGATTTGGCAACTAAGTGAATATGTGGGGTGAGGAAGATGTCAAGAAAAACAGTGAAATGAGAAAACTGGGCGAATAGGAAAAGATTATGTTACCTTTGATGGAAATAGGGAGGTTTGAAATGAGGCAGACAAATAGTGGAAACTTTTTAAAGTATGTTGAGATCTTGAAATAGGTGTTTTCTCAACAAAAAGATGGTCAGACAATTTTTATGCATTTCACAGATATACAAATAGTACCAGATCACAATAAAATAAAATTTAAAACAAAAAGGGGGAAAAGAAAGACTGCCTTTCATAATTTCTCATGGTTTATGACAAGTACTAACATGAAAAGTTATTAAACTTAGTCCTAAATGTTGCTGACTATAATCTCACTGTTATTGCAGCCATGATAATCAATTGATCAACAAGCACTTATTAAGTGCTTGTTACGTGTCAAGAACTGTCGTAACTGCTGGGAATACAAGTACAAATGTGAGCCAGTCCCTACCCTCCAGGTGCTTACATTCTTAGCACATGGTGGCTGAAACCTAAAAGAAATCATATACTGGGTATGCGTATCCATTTTTAGTAATAATTGAAAATATGGCCCAGAACTTTAGTACATTATTTCTTTATGTTACTGATAGATAACAAAATCTAATTTTTTATTCTCTTGGCAGATATGGGAAGAATTGGAAAATTCCTATTCCTATAAAAGGTGAATGTCTAGACTTTTGAACTCATTTTTTGTAGTGCTGTTTCACTGTCATAGAACAAGACCCTTTGAAATATCAATCAACATTTTTTTTGAGCTGTACATGCATGCAGGATGCATACAAATCAAGTACCTATGATAAGTACAAAGATGTAAGACACAGTTTTTCTTCCTACAGATTTTACAGTATAGTTGGGATGATAAAAATAAAATAGCAAAAATATTTAATTCAATAATACTTATGAAGTTACTGAGTGCCAGGGACTTGGGATACTAGTATTCCTTGGGTACTAGGTATACTAAGATAAGAATGCCACACACTATCCCTTCAAGGAGTTTACATCCTACATTCTTACATTAAAAGATACAAATATCGAGCATTAAATGATAAGTGGCAGGTTTAGATAAATGCTATAGGATTTCAAAAGCAGGAAGATTCAGTTAAAGCTGGGATTACCAGAGGAAGGCTTCACAGGGGAGACAGGGATTGATCTGAGTCTTAAAAGATTAAGAAGAACATTCTGGAACTAGGAAGCGGTGTGTGTCAATCCATAGAGCAGGGGAAAAAGAGAAGGCATGTTTGAGGGATGGTGAGAAAAATAATTTGGCTGGAACAGAGGGTTTGGGGAGGGTGTTAGTAGGGAAACATTTCACAAAAGTCTGACTTTGAGGTTTCATTGTGGCATGAAGGTGAATCTAGAGTCATAAAAGTGATTCCAGGATAGTACAAGTTCTAATAGTGTTCACCTGGCTAGAAAGGCTTCAGACGTGGTCCTGGAGAAAAAATGTGTCTGCTCAGTAAGGACTAGTGTAACAAAGTATGAAGAGGTTCATTGTGAGTCAACTAGTCATCAGGTGATGAATTCTTTGACCATGGCAACTATGATAGGACCAGTATCTACCCAGGTTTCTCCTTTTCTCACCTTCTCTAATATGGGTTAGGCTAGATTACCCTAAAAGACCACAAATCTAGGACTTAATTGGCCTGGGAGTGGCGCAAGACTCAAGCTGTGCCTCTCTTGATGCAGCTTCCTGGTGGCCTCTATCTTTGTTGATGTGGCTTCTTGGTTACCTAGAGACAGAAAAGTTCTCATCCACATGGGTTCAATGTCCTTCAGAACTGGTGGATGCCTGAAGATCATGCAAGTCTCCAAACTCTGCCCTTCTTACCAGACCTGTTTCCATATGGATCTGAGGAGGGCCTCATCAATAGAAGTGAAGTGTTTCTGTATATCCTTGGTGTGTTAGGGTTAAATAAGCCTCTATTTGTCCATTATTTGTTGACCTATGAGTGTTTCATTTAATCTAAACATTGAACTTGAACTAATTAGGGTGCTAGCATCAGGCTTATCCCTTATAGCAAACCTAGAAATATATAAAAATGCAAAATGGTCCTCAGTCTCAGGTAGTCCCCTTTCAGTTCTATTATGAGAAGGGCAGTATGACAGAAGAGAGGGAAGAAGGCACTAAGAATCATGATCTTAAAGCATTTAACTGCTGGAAAATGAATCTATCAATGATGTTCACAGTAGACTGAAGAGGGAAGAAATTGGAGATAGGAATATCATTTAGGAGCTATTGTTTAAATATGAGGGGATAAGAAACCAAACTTATATGGCATCCATTGCTATAGGAAGGAAGTAGGTATAGTTTCAAGAGACATTTTGAAGGAAGAATTGACAGACCTTGGCACATAGTTAGATAGGGCCTGAGCACTAAATACTGAAAGGAAAGAGCAAGCATGAGGAAATGTCAGTTTAACAATTATTTAAATGCCAGAATTAATTCAGGTGTTAAAAATGCTGTCATCAAAGTCATAAATATCTTAGAAAAATGGGAATTTTAAAAGGTATCTTCAAATAAAAAGTAACTCATCAATTACTTAGTTGCTTACTTAAGTATTTTAAAATATGAAAGTCATTTGCCTCTGTCAAAGTCAGAGAAAAGCATGCCTGTTACCATTCCCAAAAGCCCTGACCCTTCCAAGACTAAAATGGACAAAGATGCTTCTTCAGATTTGAAGTAATTAAACATTAGCATTTTAAGTTAGCTGTCAAGAAATTCTGCCATCTGTGGCGTCAAACAAAGATAAGGCCATGAATCACATGAAATAACCCAGAAGATAATCTTCAAGAGTAAATAGTTGAAATCTGAAAGGCTGTCAGCAAGAAGTGCTTCATCTGTTAGGTTTAGGGAGCAATTCAACAACATATTAGACAAGCCATCTAGGCAACACCAAACAATCTCTCTGTGTCTTTCTCAGTCTCTCCCTATCTGTTTCTCATCACTTCTCCTCTCCTCTCCTTTCCTCTTCCCTTCTCTTCCCTTCCCTTTTCCCTCTCTCTCTCTCCTCCTCCTCCTCCTCCTTCTCTCTGTCTCTACCTGCCTCTCTCCTCTCTCTCTCTCTCTCTCTCTCTCTCCTCTCTCTCTCTCTCTCTCTCTCCTCTCTCTCTCTCCTCTCTCTCTCTCTCATTTTCTCTCTTTCTCCCCCCAAAGCTGTAAGCAAACTGATCACTGGGCTTCCAGAAAAGACTGACCAGGGCTCTCTCTCCCCTTTGCCTCTTGTTTTAGTTCTTAGTTCTTTCTTTCAACTAGTAGCTATGTATTGAGCCTGCATTCTTTTGTCAAAGTAGTAAATAAGGAGCTGAGAGACATGTCTTTTGGATCCATTTCTTTGGGTACTCCCTTCACCAATGCAGATCATCATCAGATCTAAAACTTACAGTCTTATAGCATTGCCTAGGGACTGACTGTCTAGGGAGAGGTTCCCTATCTGAAGCTGAGGGTTCAGGTAAACAACGACTTTACTAAGCAAATGCAAATAAGTGCATCTTCCAAAGGGGCCCTGGGGGCAGAGTTGACTCAAACTACATCCCATGCTCAGCATTGGTTCTGGCCTAAAACATTAATCCACGTATGGAAAAAAAAAAAGAAATCCAGGTCCACATACAAATACAATAAAACTTTTAAGTTAGCTTTTTTGAAAAATTAACTTTTAAGTAACTAGCCAATGGCCACCTACTTATTACGAATCAAAGACAGGATTGGAACCCAAGTCTTCCTGATTCAGAGGCTGGCTCTCTATCTCCTGTGCCATACTGAGGAAGACACAGTGATAAATACGACTTAATATCTCATAATATTTGTCACCTAGCACAGAAAGGGGTGTTGCATACAACACTATACATGTCACATTATACAATAATTATAGAACTGTTGGGCAGAATAATTATAAAAAAGCATTCTTATTATAATAAGAACATTCTTATGTGAACTCAGAAGGATGAAATACTATTTCTAACTGAGGTGGTCTGGAAAGATTTCTGGGAGAAGGCATTTAACTTGGGCTTTTAAGGAACAGTAAATTTGCCTAAGATGAGAGAACATTTATCGTGATCTCCCCCTAGCTACTTGTAGACCCTTTATAATTGAGGGTCACTGACTGTCTCAGAGGGGTTCCTGATCTGAACCTGAGGATTCAGGTAAATAAGGACTTTATAAGCAGAGGTACAAATGAGTACAACTTCCCAGGGGCCCCACACCTGGTTTTCTGGTCAATCCGCCAGGGGGCAGAGCTAATTCAAGCTGCATCCCAACTTCAGCACAAGCTCTAGCCTATTAAGACATTGACAGAAAGAAGCCTGGGGCCACACACGGGTGCAATAAAAATAGTCCAGTTAGCTTTGGTTTCTTTGGGTTTTTAAAAACTTATTTATGTGTTTAAAAATTCATTGTACCACTCAGCTTTTAACATTGAGAACAGGGAACATAAAATTACATTCAATAACTGCAATAATAAACGCTAAAGTTCTAAAATCATGGCTAGCATAGTGAAAGATACGAACTGAGGGTACAGGAAAGAAAAACAGGCAGAAGGAAAGGGTTAGAGGAAGATGTATAGAGACACAGAAGAGAAGAGAAAGGGAGAAGAAAAAAAGGGATTGCCAGAATCCTGAAATTCAGCTGAGATGTGGATATCACAGGAAATCAGTAACATCCCTTAAAGTCCTTATTCAAAAGCTTTCCACATTAAGAAATAGCTTGTTGGCTTTTTTTTTCGAGCTTCAAAGTTGATTTTGAAATAAAGATTCATTTTCCCTAGAAATGCTGGAGGTTTAGGTAATAGAATGACTTAGCTTGCAGAAATTTCCTTTGGAACTTTAGAAGTGATAGTCAATTCAGAGGAAAGATTGTGTAACACTGAAAAACTTAACTGATTAACAAACTACTTCTATGGATATGTCAAGAATTAATCAGACACACAAATTAGAAGTCTACATCCAAAAAAATGGGTAAAGAAATGAAAACTGTAGTAATAATAGCTCACATTTCTACAGCACTTTAAGGTTTTATAACATGCTTTACACACATAATTTCACTTGATCTACACAACACATCTGTGAGGTAAGTACTGTTATTATCCCTACTTTACAGATGAGGAAACTGAGAATCAGAGGTTAAATGACTTTCCCATGGTAACAGAGCTCATATATGCTAAGGACCAAGGCCAAAAATTCATTTACTATGTCATTTTCTTTTTTATTTCCGAAGAAAACATGAGTATATTTCAATATTTCAATCAAACCATGGTTTCTTTGATGTGAGTAACCTCTCCACTGACATTGCTTGCAACTGCTCTGTGACTTAGTAGATTTTTTTGAGAGTTGCTGTGGCCAAAACAATTGATGCCTGAGGGAAACCTGGTGATGAGTCTCATAGATGGACAGATAGACAGACAGATAGATAGATGCTAAATAATTTAAAAGTCCTCATAATTGCAGGAGATTCAAATAAAGTTAATCAAAACAAAATATTAACATGCTCTGAATATTGAAACAATGAATGAGAATAATAATAAACAATACTGGAAACAATTCGAAATAGCAATTTCATTTCATAATTTGTGGACATGTAAAATAACAAAAGTAATCTGGGAAAAACATGGACTTGTATAATAAAAGTGAAAAACCAAGACCAAAACACAACAGTACAGTGGGGTATGGTGGAGAAAGGATTAGACTTGACATACTAGGAGACCTGGATCTGAATCCTAGCTCTGACATTAACTGATCATATGGTATTAAGAAGTCATTTAACTGAGACTTGGTTATGCTGCTTGTAAAAGCAATGAAGTTATATTTAACAATGCAAAGAATTTTTGAAAAGCAAACAATTCTGTAAATCTTAAAGCATCATCAGCAATCACATCACTATCTACCATCATCACTGATCACATTTGAGACTTACAATAACCCTGTGAGCTTGGTGTTAGTATTATCCTCATTTTGAAGATGAGGAAAAAGCTTCAGAGAGAGATTAGATGACTTGACTATGGTCACACAAAGTATCTCTGGCAGGATTTGAACAAATGGTTCTTGACCCCATGTCCAATGCTCTACTGATAATGATGTAAGTAGCCATTTTTCTCTAAGAGTAGCTTTCTTGGGGATCATATCCAAATAAATTCAAGACCAAAAAGTAAAGCAATTATTGGTAGGAAAATGTGCTTTACTATAAAACTATACAGAAAAGGTAGCTCTATTGTTTAATAAACTGTAGTTTTTAATAACCATGGGAAAATACACAGATACCAGAAACAATAAATATGAAAAAATTGCCAAGATATGGAATCCCACATTCAAAATAATGAAAAATGACTGCTCAGAAAACTTACATGAAAAAATACAGCTGCCATAAGTATTAGATATGAAATATAAATAACTTAAACAATTGTCTCTCCCTTCATAATGCAAGTAGCATCAGAAAAACAATAAAAGAATAATTTTTAAAGCTAATGAAAAAAAACCCCTCTCACCTCATTTGAGTTAGAACAGGGCATGCTTAACCTAAGGCAATATTCTTACTGCATAGATAAAAGATGAAGGGTGGTTTATCATTTAAAGTTACCTGTAGGTTATAATCTTGGTAATTTTTTTTAGCATTTTAATAGGAAGAAAGGAAGAAGGGAGGGAGAAAGGAAAGAGGGCAGTAAGGAAGAAGGGAAGAAAGAGGAGAAAGAAGGAAAGAAGGAGGAAGGAAGGAAGAAAAAAAGCAAGCAAGGAAGGAAGGAAGGAAGGGAAAGACATAATGCTTTCTTTTTTGTTCTTAGAGAGAACAAATAGGAAACTGCCTGTTCTTAATTCCTAAAATTTGTACCTGAAAGTAATTTCTTCCAAGAGCTTATTTCAAATCAGAGCTAGCCCACAGGTGGAGCTCCTCTATAGCTGATATTTTGAGGGAATTGATGGATAGTAGACTTCAGGAGGGAAGTGGAATATAACAGGTCCCTTCCTTCCTAGTACTTCTTCAGAGAAACAGATTCAGAAATGAAAGGGACCACGTATTTCAACAACCTCATTGCACAGATGAGGAAACTGAGGCTCAGAGAAATTAAGTGACTTGCACAAGGTCTTATACTGGCAATAAGTTCTGGAGATGCAATTTGAATCCAGGTCCCCTGATTCCAAATCCAGCACCATATTCATGGCACCATGCTGCTTCTCTGAACAGACCCCAGTGATGATCAGGGTACAAACATTATCATTCATTGTAATAATAGTGTGAAGTTGTTGGGAAGTAGCTTGGTTTGAGCAAGGAATAACATTACAAAGTAAATTATTTCAATTTAACAATTGCTAAGAATATTTGGAACAAGGGCTGGTTACATCAAGACTGTAAACCTTTTCCAAAAAAATCTACTTTGTGATAACTATCACAAGAGTAATGATATCCAGCTATACCATTTCCCTATTGTATCTCTAGCAAATAACCCTGTAAAAATTCTAAGCTAACTTCATGACTGTATTTGAGAATAAACATCATCATAAAATTATAGGTACATTTTTTTCTATGCGTAATATGGTAATCAAGTTATCCTGATGCCAAAATTTTATCACCACAGCAACTGGTGGGCACATTGATTGGTCTTTGTAACAACAAAACTGCAAATAAGGATATCTGTAAACAAAATAGTAGCTTATTCCTAGTTATCGAATCACAGAATCAGAAGGACAGTGCTCAGAAACAATTTAGTCTAATTCTCTTGGAACCTGACCAGAGTTCCTTCTACCACACCATTAACATTTTTGTCTAAGACCTTTAGGGAAGGGGAAGCTACTGCCTCCTGAGGCAGCTTGTCTAACTTCTGGAATTAAATGTTTAGAAAACTTTTCCTTATATCAAGTTTATCCTTCTATCAAGCGGATGTCTCTCTCCAACTTCCATGTATTGTCCTTAGTTTTGTCTTCTAATCCCTCCTTCACTTGATGGACCTTCAAATACTTAGAGACAGCCAAGGCGGCTGAAGCAGGCGCTATGAACTACTTAGAGTTTGGTCAGAAACCAAAGACTCCAGTCATCTTGACTTCTGTGCTGTCACTGGACTTTAATGACTCTGGAAGAGAAAGTGAGGTTGACTACTTTGTGCAACTCTGCCTCACTTGAATCCAATTCACACGAAAGTCAAGACATCACCCTGTCAATGTCATTGGTCCTTTTTAAAAAGAAAGGATGAACAACAACAATGACAGCTATCACTTTCTTCTGTCACCTCATCTTTTCAAGATCTTTCCTTTTCCAAGTTAAACATCCATGGTACCTTTAACAAATCCTTGTTTATTGTGGTCTCCATTAGTTAATCAACTAGTATATATATTGAGTGCTTACTATGTGTTAGGCATTGTGCTAGGTGCTGGGAGTACAAAGAAAGGGGGAAAAAAACCTAAACCAGTTCACAGCCTAATGGGGGAGACAACATGCAGACAATTACGTACAAACAAGATATATGCAGGATAAATTGGGAGTAGTCTCAAAGAGAAAGCAGTAAGATTAAGGAGGATGCAAAAAGGCTTTTTGAGGAGATAGGACTTTAACTGAGACTTGATAGAAACCAGGGAAGTGAGGAGGCAGAGATGAAGGAGAACATTCCAGGCATAGGAGTAACCAGGGAAAGTGCTAGGAGTTAGGAGATGGGAGAACAGCAAGAAGGTCAGTGTCACTGGGTTGAAGAGTATGTGGACAGGGATAAGGTTTAAGAAGACCAGAAAAGTAGGTCATGAAGGGCTTTGAGAATCAAACAGAGGGTTTTATATTTGAGCCTGGAGATGATAGGGAACCACGGAAGTTTATTGAATGCAGGAGTGACTAGGGTGCTAAATTTGGAGTCAGAGGACCTGGGTTTATAGTCTGACTTTGCTACTCATTGCTTATGTGAGTTTGGGCAACTCACCCAATCTCTACAAGGCCAGTTTCTGCAACTATAAAATGAGACAGTTGGAATAAATGACCTTGAAGAGTTCCTTTGATCCCTAGATCTATGGTCCTAGGGTAATAAAGGTTTCCTTGGCAACACAACATAGTGGCTAAAGTACAAGGTTTGCAGTTAGGAAGACCTGGGTTTTAATTCCATTTCAGATACTTAGTAGTTGAGTGGCCTTGGGTAAGTCACATAACCTCTGTAAGCCTCAGTTCCCTCATTTGTAGATGCAGCACATATGTAGATGTAGCATATATCTCATAAGGTTCTTGTGGGGTACAAAGAAGATGGTGTACATAAAGAGTTTTGTACACCTTAAAGTGCTATATAACTGTGAGAGATTATCATTGTGGTGCCCCAAACTGAACACAATACTCCATATTTGGTCTGTCCAAGGCATAAGACAATGGGATTATCACTTCCTTCTTTCTGGACCCAGCACTTTTCTTAATGAATCCTAAGATTTCATTAGCTTTTTTGGATTGGCACTGATAATTTATGTTAGAATAACAAAAACAGGTGACAGGTCATATTTGGCCCTTGGGTCATAGTTTGCTGACCCATTCAACTCCCTCATTTTACAGATGAGGAAACAGAGGCTCTGAGAGGTTAATTGATTGGTTGAAAATCACTGAAATAGTTAAGAGGAAGAGCCAGGCTTGGAACTCAGTTCTTCCTCACTACAAATTCAGGACCCATTCTACTACCATACCATCTATAATGAAGTGAAGGCTGAGGTGCAAGTTGGAAGTCCTCTAAAACCACCAGACATATTTCACACTAATTGGTGTTTAGCCACTCCTCCCCTATGTTGTTCTTGTGAAATTCATTTTCATCATAGTTGTAGGACTTTACTTTTATTTCTATTCTAATTTATTAAGTTTAGGCTAGTCCATTATTCTAGCCCATTGAGATTTTTTTAATATCTCAACTCAGTCCTCCAACATGTTAGTTGTCCTTTCCAGCTTTGTGATATCTTTAAATCTGACAAGTATGCCTTCTATACCTTCATTTAAGTCACTGATAAAACCACTAAAGAGCATAAGGCCTGTTACAGGGTCTTGGGGAGCTGCACTAGGGACATATCTCCAAGCTAACATTGAGCAAGTCAAGTCAACAAGCTTTTTTCTAAATATTTAAAAAATTTTTAATTGATTTTGATTTATCAACAATCACTTCCATAAGTTTTTGAGTTTTAAATTTTTCTCTTCCTACCTCCCCTCCTCCCTCCCCAAGACGGCACACAATCTGATGCAGGCTACACATACACATTCCTATTAAACATATTTTCACATTAGTGATGTTGTAAGGAAGAATTAGAACCAGTAGGAGGAACCACCAGAAAGAGGAAACAAAACACAACAGAAGAAAAAAATAGCAAGTAGTATGCTTCAGTCTGCATTTAAACTCCATAGTTCTTTCTTTGGATGTGGATAGCATTTTCCAGCATGAGACTTTTGGAGATGTCTTAGATCCTTATATTGCTGAGAAAGCCTAGGTCTATCAAAGTTAGTCATCACACAATATGGCTTTTGCCGTGTACAACATTCTGGTTCTGCTCACTTCACTCATCATCAGTCCATATAAGTCTTTCCAGGTTTTTCTGAGCAGGTGGACGCCTGTTCATCATTTCTTATAGCACAATAGTATTCCATTACATTCATATGCCACAACTTGTTCAGCCATTCCCCAATTGATGGGCATTCCCTCAATTTCCAATTCTTTTTTTCTTTGCCACCGCAAAAAGATCTGCTATAAATATTTTTGTACATGTAGGTCCTTTTCTCATTTGTATGATGTCTTTGGGATACAGCCCTAGAAGTGCTATTGCTAGGTCAAAGGGTATGCACATTTAATAGCCCTTTAGGCATAGTTCCAAATTGCTCTTCAAAATGGTTGGATCGTTTCACAACTCCACCAACAATGCATTAGTGTTCCAATTTTCCCACATCTTCTCCAAAATTCATCATTTTCCTGACAAATATTTTTAAACACTTATTATGTGCTTATCATAGATAGAGAGGATGGCAATGTCAAGAGAATTTTTTTATTGTTCTCTCTTTTATTTCTTTAGTGAGATTTGTCATTGTAAATTCTATTTTTTCTATTCTGTCTATTATTGTTTCTGTGCATACCATAAATTTTATTTTCATGATTCTCATTTCTCTTTTGAACCACTCAGGAGCAGTGTTGTGGTTCTGTGTTCTCCTATTCCACAGTGTTGGATCACTTTTCTTTGTTTTAGAGTATTTATTCATTAACGCCTGAATTTGTTTGCTAGATCTGGAGACCATATTTCCTTCTGTTATTTTTCTATTGACTTATCTGTTTACATTCAAGGTCTTTGATTTTTCTTTTTCCTGAGGTCTTTGTAGATTTCAGTTTACCCTTCCCCCCCCCTTATTATCCCTTATTCCTTACTTTCTGATTCTGTCCCTTGTGATAATGGTTTTCTTAGAGGATAGGACATCTCATTTTCCTCTTGTGCTGAACATTTCATGTTTCACCAGCCAAGATCTCTGCTACCAAATGACTTTTGGACAGACAGAATTGGCCCCAGCCAGATGCTAAGCTGTTTCCCTTAGGTTTAGAGAGTGGTGTCCTGTCTGGCTCCTTGTGTTCCTTAGTTCTGTAGCCAGGCAGTAGCAGTTAAGAGAGCACTATGGGGTTGTCTACCACAGCACTGGCTGTCTGTCAAGGCCCCCAGAAGGCTTGTGTTCCTGAAGGGCTGCCACTGTGTTGGCTGGCTGTCACTGCCTAAGCAAAAGTCTGCAGCCTAGAGCCAGGGTTTCCATGGCACTGGAAAGAGTGAGGGGGTACCTGGGTGTGGGATTGTTTTGTTTTTGCAAGGCCATGTGTTGGGTTTTTAGGTCTGCTAGTGAGCCTCGCTGTCTGTAGAATGGGAGATAGGTGAAGGATGCTGAGTGAGTTGAGGAACAGTGAGCATTATTTCATGCAGTTTTTTAATCTTCTTTTAGATTCTGGATATCCTGGACCATGGAGACAACTGAAGTTGCTTTGTTTTTGGCACATAGTTTCTGTTTTGGAGAGGTCTGAGAGGTCATGGAGATCAGATAAAACATCTAGTCTGCCGTTTTGTTGCTCGTGTGATCCTGAAGTAACCAGAAGCTTACATACTAGTGGGAGAAGACAACATATAAAGGGGAGCTGAAAATGGGAAGTGTAGGGAAAGAGGTACCCAGGGTAGGGGCATGTGGGAGCTAAATCCCAAAGTCCAGAGGATGAGGAATGGCTAGAGTGGGGCCCTTTCTGAAAATGGAGGTCTCAGGAAGAGCTCACCAATGGGAAAGGGGGCCCACAGGAGTAGAGTCTGGAGGCAGCTATGAAGAATGAGCAATGCCTCTGCTAGAGCCCTTTCCCAAAATGAAGGTCCTGGGAAGCACCCACCCGTAAGAGAAGGGGTCCACAAAAGCCTCCTTGAACCTCAATTTCCCCTCCTGCAAAATGAGGGAGTTAGACTGATGGCCTTCTGAGGTACTTTCCATCTTTAGGCCTATGACTTTTGGAGTTTCTGACAGCATTTGTATATCAATGCTATTTTCATCTTCTAATTGGTTGGATCTGGCCAGCATAGGCCCAAAGAAAAATGTAAAATAAATAGATTCCTTCCTAACAAATCTTTCTAATGATGATATCGCACCAGCTAGCTAGCAAAAATAGGAGTGGAAGTGGAGTTGGGGAGAAGTTTGTCAAAGGCAGAGATCATGTTTTATTCATCTTTTTTTTTTAAATTTCCTGAGTCTTCCTGCATATCATGGCTCAATCAATATTTGTTAAAAAATAACAACAGGTAAATGAATCAAATGACTGAAGAAGGGTGTAGTTCAAGGAAGCTAGTAGTAGCCAGGTAGCTAGGAGAGACTTATTCTGGAAATGAAGATCTGATTATCTTGACGAGTGATTGAATGCAACAGTCCATGACCAGTTTTGATACTTTCCTAGCTGGCATTTTAATCAGAGTTCAGAGTAAAAAACTTTCACCCTAATTTTAACTATATAGGGTTTTTTTTTGTTTTGAGAATTTAGCTCTACAAAATGCAATTGTATCTTGTTTTCACTGAAATATTATAATGGGAATTATTATAACGAGAATTATTTTGTTTTCTTTTTTCATAAATGGCTTAGAAAAATAAGATTTTTAATCTTATACTACCAGAGCCTAATAAAATTACCTTCTTCATTTCTGCTGTGGCAGAGAGTTGTGTGAGTGTATTTTGTAATTTCCTAGTTTCATTGTAAAGATATGAAATGGTGGCTCTTCCAAAATCCATATTTTAAAATGTCTTACAATGTCTTATTCTGAGATGCATTACATGGTGGCCTGATGAATTGTTAGCACCTAAGTCACAAACACATTGACACACACCTAAAAAATGTTAAAAACAAAGCATCTGTTCATCTGTTTGTTGTTGGGGTTTTTTTCAGAATTTTTTTTTAATATGTTATAGCTAAACTATTTTGAGGTCTTGCTTGGACAGAAGCATCTCTTCTGCTATTTTGGTAATTGGCCTGACCACTGAGAGCAAATACACACACATACATAACTTACAATTTTTACTATGGGCAGTTTCAACATCTCAGACTGTCACTCGTAGAGGAAGAGAAAAGAGTAAGAAGGAAATTAGATAGCCATTAAATGGGATTAATTAGATTAGCCCAAAAGTATATAAATGTGATGCTATAAATAGTGTCATCACTACAGGGGATACAGTCAATGCTCATACATGTAGCCACCACAACATAATGTGGGAGAATTGGCATGGTGACCATCATTAATATTACACCCTATATTCTTTATATCATCCATTTCACAAGGCCTATTGACATCCTACTCTTTCTATGGGTTTCACTAGTTCACACCAGCTTACCCTCATCCTGGCTGGTACAAATTCCCAGAGATAGATCACTACCCTGTGGTTATGTTCAAACTCTCTTAGGATCTTGGAGTAACACCTATTAATGTCAGTCCAATCCCCTTCCTCATCACTCTAGCTCTTGAACCTCTATCTAATGCATTTTCTATTTACATAATCAGCCAAATATTATACATAATGTATAATATTTACACAACTAGCCACTCACAATAATGACACTTTAGATCTTAAACAGAATCCTGTATGTAACAACAAAGCACAAGAAATAATATTATAGGTGCTAATGTATCAAAGCAAACAAAATAATAAAAACAGATCACAATATATTTATAAACCTACATCACACTCTCCCATAAATGCACTTAATAACTATGGTGAAGAATGGGTGTGTACTTAAAGGAACCTGCAGGGAAGTATGCAAGGGAGAAACACTCATGTACTTAGTGTGGGAAGTTGATAGGTGTTACACATCACACATATTTTTTTACTTTTTCAACGTATCCATCAGTTGTGCTGACTTTTTTTTTCTCCAACAAAATACTTTGCTATCTGTCATATGGAATGCCTCTCTGGGAGGGGGAAGGGGAAAGATACATGGGATGACTATGGTGATATAAGAAACAGAAAATGTAAAAACTTATTGTTTTTTAAAAAATGGTATTTAGGTAATGTTAGCTCTTAATATGAATAGCAGCTCTTTTTGAGCCAAGGAACTGTCAAGTTCGTCCAATTCACTGTTTTGTATTATATAAACTAGTCAAGTACATTATTCACTCACTCGTTTGCCATGTTGTCTGACCAGAATGACACTCACATCGACACAGCTCAGCTTAAAGCCAGCTGACCTGGATGCTAAAGCACCTGCCAGGATGCTTTTCCTTTCCCCTCTACTTTCCCTTCTCAAGCCACTGGTGGCAGCCCCCCCTTTTCCATTAATTATTTTAAAATAATGTTTTATTTTTCCCTAAGTACATATTAAAACAATTTTTAACATTTTTAAAAAAAGTTTCCAGTTCCAAATTCTATCCCTCCCTTCCTCCCTCCCTTCCCTCCTCCTTGAGACAGTAAGCAATCTGATATGGTTTATACATGAATGGCAACCCTTATGAGAGCAAACAGTCCCTCATGAGAAGTTTCACCTCTCTCCAACTCCATGGAAGGCAATTGCTATCACTGAAACTCTAGGCCAACGAATTCAATTTTCTCTCCATCAGTCAGGCATTACTCCACTGAAGCCTTCTGTCATCAGGCTATATCTAACCACCATAGTTCCTACAAAGCTGCTTTTTATCCCCTCCCCTCCCTGTTTTCAGCTTTTCTCCTCAGGTTCCTATAACTTCAGTGACTTAAATAGCTTCTTAACTCTCTGTCTCACCTTTCCCTTAAAAAATCACAAGTCCCTAAATTTCCCCTGTCAACTTGAAAGTCCTTTTAAAATCATAGTGGTCTTCAAATTTATGTAATTTCTCATGTTCTGTGTTTTTTTTTATAGTTTTGCTCCCTTTAGTCATACAAAATACATTCAGATTTGCTGATATACCATAATGCTTTGCAGCTTTGAAGTTTCAACATAGTTGCCCATCTCTTGATGATCTCGAAACTGTATTCCTTATTTTCTCTATTTTTTTTAGTAAATAAAAGATCTTTCTCTGCCTTGTTATAACATTAAATAGTTCCACTCAATGAATCATTTTACATTGTTTACACTGTTCAGAAGAAAGTTTCAGCCTTTATATTTATAGCACAGATCATTTTCTGTTCAAAATTTCAAATTGTTTTAAAGTCATGTGTTTTCCTACAAATATATTAATACTTTTTTTATTAAGACAAAGTTCTTTTGTTATTATCAGATATCAATGTTCATCTAAAACTGTGGCAATATCTCACATCCTTTGACAATTAGTATGTCTTTTCCTTTACAGAAACATGTTCTTCTAGCTCTCTTTCATCACTTCACAGAACAAAACTAGATTAAAGAAGCGAGACATAGTTGCTTAAGGAAGATGATTCTAAAAGAAGTTAATCATGTTATTTGGGAAAGATCACTTTTCTTAGCTTCAATCTCATTTAACCCAAGGGCATTGTGTGTATTAGCCAGGCTGCTGACTGCTCTCAGGATCCTCAGGTGTCACTCACCAATTGGCTCCACTTAGTGAGCTACAACAAGTTGGGTTCTAAGGTCAGTTTAGGGGTGGGTGCATGGTCACCTATCAAATCTCTCAATTTATCCCCCATCCACTGGCTACTTCCTGCCTTCTTTTGGAGTTGGTAATCAATATCTTCTGTATAGTAGATCTTAGTGAACTGAGGAATTAGGTTAGATAAAAGGGTATTGAAAAGCAAACAGATACCTATATGTCAGAAGTTGTTTATCCTTTGTTTTCAAAGAGGACCAGTGACATCCCTGGGTGATGTCTTGACTTGCTGGTGAATTGAAGTGAGGCAGAACTGTACAAAGTCATAAGCCTCACTGTCTTCCACAGCCATAGAAGTGCAGTGTCAAGACAAAAGTCAATATGACTAGAGATGACCTGGGATGCAGTGGATGACCTTGGTGTCTTTGATGTCTGACTAATCTCTAAGCACTCCACAGCGCCTGCTTCAGCCACTTTCAAGGCCTTCTGGGTAGACGAGATCATCACGTGCTTGGGGAAATCTTCACATGCTTGGGGTAGATATCACTCTAACTCACCAATGGGTTTGAGGCTTATCAGTTACCCTCAACTAATTTAGCCCATCTGCCAAGATGGTTTTACCTGGTCTGGTGGCTGCACATACTCCAGCTTCTTAGAGCCACAGGCGAGAATTGAATGTAAGGTGAATACCAAAGGTGTGAATAAACAACCCTGAAAAGACTCCTCAAACTCTTGCACCAGAGGTTCTAGCCCTCCCTGGACACCCTATATACCTCACACATCTCAGAAGTGGTAACTGTCTCACTTCCACCATTTTCACCGGGGTAGACCCTTACTTTCAGGAATTCTTGTTTCAAAGCAAAATAAACAGAAAATTCAAGGGTTTAACAGAAACTGCTTACTGTGACAATACGGCAAAGTATGTGGGATTCAGTCCCTCCCACTTGCTGTACCAGATGAAAATTACCTTTCTCACTCAGTACCTTAACATCCACAGGAACTGGGGATCCTGCTGACTCAGCATGTGGCTTTTTTCTGCTTAACTGGACAGTGACTTTATAGGCCTATGGCAACCACCACAGCCTAGACCAAAGTCTGGATCACTTTCATCCTCATTCCTCTGCTGGTTTCTACCTGTAGAGTGTCTGGGACAGGGGCCCAGGCACAGATAAAGAACCTCCCCACTGCCCCCATGCTTCCACACCTCTGGCCCTAATCTTCACCTTCAAAAGTCCTGCATGCCTAGCTACCTTCTTGAATTTCCAGCCTGGGTCCCTGCCTGGGTCTTTAGGACTCATGTATTCCATTTGATCCCAACTCCAATACCTTCAGGAAGATGTAATCCGGGGAGAAATCAAGAAAGTCCCAAACAACCAAGGACTGTGATACATTATGAAAAGACTGCAAAATCAGTTTCTTTAAAAAGTAGATGAGCATACTGTTGCCAGTGTTTAAATTTTAGTTTGGCCTGAAGCCCAAGATGGGAAAGTTAAGAAGAAAAGAAAGAAAATACAGAGGGTGTGTGTGTGTGTGTGTGTGTGTGTGTGTGTGTGTGTGTGTGTGTGTGTGTGTGTGTCTGATTCTATACAGAGACTAGAGATCCTAAGAAATTTTCACTTTGTCCATAGTGGCCAATTAGTGGCTTCTGGTGCCCTTTGACTCTAAGTCTTTCCTGGACATTTATGTTAACATTTTGTAAAACGCTGGTGTCATGCTGAATTTTTAAAAAATGTTAATGGAAAGCAAATGGTTTGGGTATTTTATTTGCATGGTTTAAAGCATTTTAATTTATATTTTAAAGTTGAAATGTTTTAAAAATGCATTAACATTGTTCTTCATTTTTAGAGCACAATGAGGATTTCTGAAATTTAGAAAGAAAAATTGAATTCAGAAAATGTAAAATTATATTTATTGTGAATCGAATGAAACTGCAATAAATATAAGAAAAAACAAATGAGAAAAGTTGACACTATTAAATGTAATAAAATATTTTGACAGATAAATATTCATCTTTATTTTAGTTACACTAGAATAGTATCATGTGCAACAAAAAAAAAGCAGAAAATAAAATTTAAAAAAAGGCCCTGTAGTGTAAACGTGGAGTTGAAACCACCCCATTTTAGCTTTGATACTTTAAGAAGTTAAGAACACTTTTGAATGAGTCAAACAATTAGAGTGTGAACAGTATCTGTACTGAATCAGTCATTTTATGTGGGAGATTGGGTCAGAGCCTAAGCAACTTAAAAGTAAGAAGCTATCTCAGAACCTGGGGGAAAATTCTGCTGGTCTGGAATCTATAAGTTGGAGCAAACATGACATTTCCATTACATCTTTGAGGGCAAAGGAAGACTAACCTGTGGCAAGGAAGGGAGATGTAAAGGATAATTATTGGCTCCACAAGTATGGCAGAGAGGACAATCCATGCTGGAGGAAATCCCAAGGAAAGTTCATCTCTTTTTCTATCTTCTCCTCTAGATGCTCTTCTATATACAGATACTAAAATTTGCTGTTTCATTACCCAGACACTTTTAGCTAAATGAATTTTGCCTCAAGCACAAAGAGGTCAAGGGTACATCAAGTATCCTCCCCTCAGCACCTACACAGTCCACATACTCACAGTACCAGCAAAAGGTTAGGTCTAACTTGCAGCTTAGTCATTACCTTCTCTCTTCCATATAATTTGTATTCCCTCTGTTGTTGTTTGGTCATTTCTGATTCTCTATGGCCCTATTTGGGGTTTTCTTGGCAAAGATACTTGGAGTGGTTTGCCATTTCCTTCTCGAACTTATTTTATAGATGAGAAAAGTGAGGCAAACTGGGTTAAGTGACTTGCCCAGGGTCAAACAGCTGGTAAGTGCCTCAATGTGGATTTAAACTCAGGAAGATGAGTTTTCCTAAGTCAGTATTCTTGATCACCTTAATGACAAGGTCATCCAGCATTCTATCCACTGTGCCACCCAGGGGTCCTGTTATCTCTGTTTTTATTAAGCAGATAGTTTCCCCTGCAATTCAAGAGTCTCACCTGAATGGACTCATCTGAGGCCAGATCATCATTGTAAGAAGTTTCTGTTCTACCACAGTCCATGGAGAGGGTCCACTCAATTAGACCTGAGGAGATGGCCCCATGCAAGCTGCCCTACATATGTTTAGCACATACATGGAAACTATTTGCTCAGCAATTGTACAAACTGATTTCATTAGCAAGCTGAATGGAGATATTTTGTTGGGAAAAGAAAGGTCCACTGGGTAATAGATAACTTTTTAAGTTTGTGAAATTGAAAATTAGCACCACACTTTACTTCTATTATTTTCAGTTTATTACATATTGATGATCAATCCACTCTGTATTATTAGTTGGTCCCCTCACTACATGAGTTTGAGATCCTTCAAGTCTATAACTTCAGTTGTCTATTGTGAAATTTGAAAATTGATATTCCATGATTAATTATTAATTGAGAAGTGTATCTAATTACTCTATCTAATCAGAATCAATATTTGTGAATCAAATTCAGACTTGATTTACATAGGTCCTATTAGTAAAATTTGTAAGACTCTAACTTTCCTATTGTGTTGGGCTACAGTTCAGCCACAAAGATTCAAATCTGTGAGCTTTTGCTGATCATGGGGGGAGATGAGTCAATCTGATCATAGGATATTTGCCCGCCAGGAGACTTTTTAGAGTTTGTTAGTCAACTCAGTGTTTTTTTCCTGTTGCCCTAACTTCAGGTTGTGGAAATCCCTTCTCTGAGTCAAGCCAAGCATATCCCACCTTCTATCTTTGGGTCAGACCAATCACAGTTGCAGATGTAATTTGCATGCCTGGGCTATATACCCTATATGATTTGCTACCTTTTCAACTGTATATAAGAGTTGCTCTGTCAGCTGCATCCTTGACTACTAAGGGGTCTTAGATCCAATTTATTGGTATTTGCTAGCTATACTAATAAATTGATCGTGCTTTGAATTTTATGCCTCAGTTTCTCTTTATCACAGATTTTTATCACATCAAGTTCAGGAAAATAGATAATTGTTACTCCATAAATGGTTCCTTTCCCTGTCATGGATTGACACGGGTTTGGCCTTCAAGACAAACTAGAAGTGGCACCCCCTAGTGGGGAGTATTTGTGGTTGTTAGAATAGCTGCTCTAGAAAGTCAGCATTTGTAGTGGTTAGGGCATTGGATTCCTCAAACTTAGACTCAGCCAAATCTGAGTTCAAATTCTGCCTTAGATTTTACTCTTTGTGTGACCCTGAGATATTTTTTAATTTTTCTGTGCCTTAGTTTCCTCATCTTGAAAATAAGAAGGTAAGATTGTCTCTAAGATGCCTTAGAACTTTAAATCAATGATCCTGTGAGTTACGATCCTATGAATTCTACAACTGATAAAATCCAAAAGGTTTACAGTGACGAGGGACACATTTTCAAGCTGAAAATCAGTATCCAAGCACTTAATATTGATATGATTCTCTGCTCACTACTTAGAACTGTCAACTGGACTGAACTGGCCTCTAACCTGTGAATGGCAAGAGCAGAACACAGCAGACCAATGACAGGAGAGTCAGGAATCAAACAGAAGTTTAATTTCAAAGTGAGGGAAAAGGCTTGCAAGCAAACAGGCAGATTAGACACCTGTGCTGGGGCCCCACCCCTCATAGGGGGAACCCACTTTAATGTGTCCAAACTCAATATTTATACTAATGACTGACCTCACAATGAGCTGTAGCCCTGACAATGAGGGGTAACAGCAACAATGACACATTTGATTCATAGCAGGGCTTCATGACTGGAACATGGGTACTCATCTGAGCTTGTGCAAGCTCAGAGACACCTGGTGCTGGTCAAGCAATACAAAAATTATGTGACTTTGCTAAAGGGCGGAGCACAAAGGATCGTTGTTATACCAAATTCAGGGCACAGCTTGTTTTCTGGGCCTTAAGTTCTGGAAAACAGGGTGTCTCCTAATATCTCAACAGAATTCAGTGCCCATGGTAGAGACTTAATAGGGTAACTAGATGGCTCAGTGGATAGAGTTGCTAGGCCTGGAATCAGGAGGACCTGAGTTCAAACCTGACCTCAGACACTTACTAGCCATGTGACTCTGGGCAAGTCGCTTACCCCTGTTTGCATCAATCCAATGGAGAAGGAAATGGCAAACTGCTCCAATATTTTTACCAAGAAAACCCCATGGACAGTAGGGTCCATGGGATAATAAAGAACTGGCATGCCTGGACAACAAAAGAGAACTTAAAAAATGTGCATATATGGATTACTCAGCTCTTTACTCATGTCTACATTCCTTTTTCTCTTAGTCCTTATGAAATATTGTGTATATCAAACTGAGCATATCAAACTTTAGGAGAAAGTAACGAGCTTTGTAGTAGTGGAATTGAAAATGTAAAGAAAAGTTCTAATTCAATTGATTTCTAAGTGGCCAACTGCAAGTAGCATTTTGAGGGCTGATGTGGCATCACTATCACTTTGTCTGGGATCATAGGCATTGGCTTGTCACTTCTAAATACTTATTGTCACCCTATTGTGTAAGGATAGGGAAGGAAATCTCCACCTCCAATGAATGCAGGCAAAATGAACCCACATCTCTCCTAGTTAATGTATCTGCAGAGAGCCCAGTCTTCTACTTGACTCAATAAATGAATCAAAACTGTAGAATAGGTACAAACAAGTCTTACCAATTTGGGAGGAGTGAAGTGCTTAACCATTGGATAAAATCAGATAACACCATATATGAAATGTATTGGGATTGGTTGAAAGACTCATGCTCACCTCTGACCTTATGTAAAACAATTTGGATTCCAACATTTTCCAAAGGGAGCCTTCCACCAGAAACATTTTCATTTAATTTTTGTTTTATTTTTCCCCTCAATTACGTGTAAGCAAAATTTTTTGACATTCATTAAAAAACATGTTTTTGAGTTCCATATTTCCCCCCTTTCTCCTTTCCCTCCCTGTTCCTTAAGAAGGTACAAGGAACATTTTCTTACAGGAGATTCCAGAAACAGTGAATTCAGTGGTGGTTGAAGGGGAGATCAAGTTTCTCTTCTTTATCTCCTTGATCAGGTGACACAACATGGTGAGTTTTGAAGGTTCTTAGAAAATTGGTATGAACAGCAGTTCTCACCAGCACTTTATGAGTGTTCCCCCAGGATCAGTGGCTAATCTGCAGGCGCTAAGAGACCTAGCAAAGACAAACTAGATAAACTGAAGAAAGGCCACTTTAAGACTCAATGTGTTTTGCAACCTTTGGTGCCCAGGAGAGCTACACCTAAAGGGAACTTTACAAGGACTGTATGAAAGGAAAAAAAGGATTCTAGTACCCAGGAACTATGAGCTACCCTTCATCATATGTGCTCTCTAATGCTGTGCCTAATTTCCCCAATCACCCCAAATGTAATTATGGCAAAGTGGCACAAGACTTTTTCAGGGACTGATTCTAGAACCAATTGTCCTTGTTACTAGGCCTTCTCAGTAAACATCTCTTTGCAAAAGCTAATTGATATTACCTGGTTTATCAATCTTGGGGAGAATTTTGGGTGGGGCCTTGTGACTTTTAGAAGCTCCCATCCTTCAGGCCACTCTAGAAACTTTAAGTGAGTAGCCTAACCATCCACTGTCTGGGGCTCCAACCTGCCTTTGGGAGTAGGCGTTGTGAAAGTGAACCCAGAAGCAATGTTCCACTTACAAAGAAAGACCAAACACGACCACACGTAGGTTAGGATAATTTCACCCTTGGTCATCTACCTGAGGTTCATGGACATCAACTGGTTTGTTTTTTAGACCTGAGATTCTGTTGGGGCCTAGGAGGGTATTTTGTTCTTAGTAACTCACCAAGCTAACTTGTAAATGTTGGGAGCTTGGGAAGATTTATTTTCTCTGCTTTATCCCTTATGTTTTTGTATTGCAGGGTAAGGCAGACACAGTGCTTTCGCCATTATGTTCTTGGTGTCAACGATCTCCTCCTAAAATTTAACATTTCAGATGCACTGACAATGTTTCTGAGAAGTGCTTTGGTGTTCTGCCGACTGGGTGTTCTCAGTGACATGGATGCTGTGCTCAGTGACGTACGTCAACAATCCATCCATACCCACCCACCTCCTACAAGTCTCGTCCAAGTCCTTCGCTTGGTTTTCCCCAGGTGACCCCAGCACCCTCTTTGATTGCTCTTGAGAGCAGGATGGTGCCAATGGAGCATGAAGGATATCTATCCATGGGTTATTGCTCCTTCTGCATTGTGACCAGTCCATTTTCTCTGTCAATCAGATCTTTCTTCAGTGATGTCCTCGACCCCCACCCTTCCCAACAGGTTATAAACAAGGAACATTCCAAAGTAAATTAAGATAATACAGTTAAATTCCTAAAGGTTTACTACTTGTGGACAGAGGAAGCATTTAGCAGAGGCTTCCTTCACGCCTGTTGCTTTTCTGAGAGGTAGATGAGGCTGGAATTTGGAAAGGCCTGGATGCTTGATGTACGGTGGACAATAGCTAGCTCTCAGTTACGGCATGGAATGGAATTCCATGGTGGCATTGGTTGCAATTTTCCTTTGATAAGGCTAGATCTTAATTTGTCATGGTCTGGCACCGTTCAAAAAAGTTGTAAGACAGTTAGGGTTTTTCTTTGAAGTCTTGTCCTTTTTAAGGTACTCCCACCCTTTTTTCCCATGTGCTCACTCTAGGTAAATTTACCTTTTCTGCCTCCGTATACTTGTTTCTGAACCCCATCTTTACACGGAAATTTTTCTGTCCTGTTTCTTATTACCTCAAGGTTCAAGGTACTAAAAATATCACCCATTTATTCAATGTCTTAAAAGTTTGCAAAATGCTTTACATATATTATCTCATGTGATCCTCATGACCCTGAGAATCAGGTGCTATCATCATGCCCTTTCCAGGATGGTTCTGTCCCCCAATTCTGAATTTCAGTCTGGGTTCCTGGGGGGTGACTACCCCAGGTCAAGGTACTTAATACACATTCCCACCAGTATGTTCACCTTAAATAGTTGCCTAGATGACACAATTAGCTCAAAGCAAAAGTATTTATTGAAATGGTGTAGTCAGAACAAATTACTCCTAGGTAAACCCGAGGTGCTCTCTCACACAGATACACATAACAGCAGTGGGAAGAGTGGACACATACAGGATAGACTAGTAGAGAGGGACACACATAGGGAACACACATAGTCAAGGCATCTTACACTTCTAACACTAGAGGGCTCTAATATCTTTTTGACTTCTCACGGTATCCTCACTGGTCCTCCTGTGTGTAACACCTCCATTGGGAAGGTCATTCCACCGGTGTTCCGTGGGCCTGCTCCTCTCTGGAACTCCACTCTACTAACTGGTTTCTCAACTTGACTGACACAGTTGGATTCTGTGCTTTGTGTGACATCTCCCCTTGGAAGAGTTGCTCCAATGCAAGACATTATTGCCAGTGGGGGCAGAGAAGAAGGAGAGAAAGAAATCCCTTCCCTGCTGCACTTGAAAAGAGGTACTAGACCTCACTTCTCTGCAGCCAGAGACTTCCAAACTGACAAAGCTCTCCCAGTCCTGACTGATCTTCTACTGGCTAGTTTGTTATTTAAAGTCAATAAGGGTGTGGTTAAACCTTCAGCTAGTCAGTAGCTAGTTTCCCTATAATTCCATCAAGGTTGATTAAAGACTTTCCTCACACCTCCTAAAAGAAAGGGCAGCTGGGTGGTGCAGTAGATAGAGTGCTGCCAGGAGTCTCTCCTCCCAAATTGATTGATTTTATTTTTTTGAGTAAGTAAAAGAGGCCTTGAGGCCATCGCCAGTTGCCCTGATCTATTATATCTTTCCACTGGACCCAGATGGTTCTGAAGGAGAGAGTGAGGCTGGTGACTTTGCACAGCCCTGCCTCACTTAAATCCAATTCCCTTGCAAGTCAAAACATCACCTTCCTGATGTTATTGATCCTCTTTGAGAATGAAGGACAAACAACAACAGCTGGGTAAGTCACTTAGCTTCGGTTTCCTCATTTGTAAAAAGACCTCAGAAGGAAGTGGCAAACTGCTCCAGTATCTTTGCCAAGGATCACAAGGAGTTGGACACTATCTAAAAGAACAAAAAAAGGATAAACATTTCTTTGTACTTCCACTGAACTGTTTTTATTCCCATTTACAGATGAGGGAAGTGACGCTCGAGAGGTTTTATCTGGACTAAGGTCACACAGCTAGTGAATTTGAGAGGCAGGATTAAAATTCAGGTCTTCTTGATGACAAGACACTACGCTTGGATTCCTCAAGAAATCAGTTGTCTAATTACTCTAAAAATACTCTAATCCTGCTAACAGAAGAGGGCTAAAAGACTTCTCTTTAAAATCTTTTATTCTGTACTTTTAAATTGTTGTCTTTAGAGATAAAGCTGTCTAATCTGTTACTATTGAGTTCTGTACTGAGAACTTTAGGCACCTCAGAGGAAGACAACCAGCAGGAAATAGGTTTAGGAGCAAATGGAGACTTTGCAGATTCCCTGAAGTTATAGTTTATGGCTATTCCCCACCCCCATCCCCCACCAGCTTCATGTATTTCTGGTTATATAAATCCCCCGCAGTGTTGGTTAGCAGTCTCTATTGAGAGTAATTGAAACCCACCGGCAATTGTATGCCAAGATGTAATGAGTCCTAAGAAATGATCCTCTTAATGATCCTGTACTATTCTTGACTTTTTTTGATTGACTGATGGTATTCAGAATACTCTTTATAAAAGGCTCTAAATCCAAATGGAGACATCCCTCTTACTTCCTATTTCAAAGCTACTTCATACAAGTCAACAAGCATTTATTAAGCATACACTATGTGCCAGGCAACGTGCAACGTCTTGAGAGATGCTTTTTTTTTCTTTTAAAGATTTAGCTACTTTCTTGTAGATGTGTCATTCAGTTCTCTTAGTAATTTAGAAAAGAAAGAAAAAAGATTGACACTTAACCAGAACAACTGAAAGGAGCTCCCCCTCTATGAAATCAAATGTGCACTAACCAAGATTAACACAGTCAGGGGCTTTTTGGGAAGCCCTGAATGATTGTGACCAGTGTATTCTGAGTCACAGAAAAGAATAACAGAAACAGGATTCGGTAAGCACCAGATTGTCTTTAAATACCACCTGAAATATGGATAGTAATCAAGCATTATTTAATTACCATATGGGGAAAGGCCCATTGTACAAGCTTGTTTATTTCATCTTTTACCTCTATGCTTCCATTTTCAAAGCAAAACAGAGAGCTGTGAAATGAGCAATTCAAGAACTATAATTATCTTGCAGTTAGAATTTGGATAATGCTACTTAGTAAACCCAATGACACAAAATGTGACAGCTTGAAAATTCATGACTATTTACGAGACATGCTTCTTTGTATGCATGCCTCAGTGTGATGAAATGGAAAGAACATTTATGCACCCCAGACGAGATTTGAAAATATGCTTCCCAACCCCCATTTGAAAATTATATCATTACCTGATTGGTACTATTCACCTGAAGTTTTGAGCCTTCAGTACAACACATGTGGTTTGACTAAATAAATAACTGTGTGCCACGAAGAGTGACATTTTCAATACGCAGTTGTATAAAGTAACATTCAAAAGCATTCCATGTACTTTGCATATGCCTAGTCTTGGCTCAGAGTGCTGGCCTGGGAGTCAGGAAAATTAAGTTTCTGTGACTCTCTCCCTGTATAATTTTGGGCAAAAAAATTTAATCTGAGCTTGTTTTCTCCTCCTGAGTATGTGATAAGGTAATCCTTTCATAATTAACACCCAAAGGTCCAGATAATATTTTTTCTCCCATATTTGCAAATGCTCTTTAAATACAAATATTATAATTGACTTGGAAATAAACTTCTCATCCTAACTTACAGTTGATCCAGCTTGCTCCTCTGAGGTATTTTAGTTATTAATTATATATGAACCCCCTGAAGCTCTAACGATCTATAACTCCATGATGCTACGTTATAAGCTCCCTGAGTCACGCAGTTTTCACCCTCATACCTTTGAGGACAGTGCCTGGGACATGCTAGGTACTGAAGAAGTGTTTGAGTGAATGAATACAAAATCAAGGCTAGCCCTAGGAAAGTTGCTAAACAGATCAAATTGATGTCCAGTCCCTTTATTCACTTTTTGTGCTTCCTACTAAAATCCTTTCATATAATGTTTTAGCACTAGAATTAAATATAAAGAATGAACTAATCCAATGATCACATTTTACAGATGAGGAAAATGAGACCCAAGGAGATTAAAGACAAAAGAGGGTATGAGTTCTCAGAGAGACAAAAGTTAGTGCTAGCTACTGAAAACTGGTGGAATTGGCATGGCCACAATCCCTAGAATGCAAGTATGCTAAGACTTAATTGACTAGAGACTGGCACTGCTCCCATCCCTATCCATTTGCTCGCCACGGCACAGTTAGAGTTAAGTTTTCTGCTTCCCTGCCCTTCATTCCTCAATTCCTTATTAAGCAGTTCACAGGATACACTGATTCAGAGGTCTGTGCTACCCCGTTGTCTTGCCTCGTGGGTGATAGGGCAGTCTCATATTAGATCTTATATCAACTCTTTGTCTAAAACACTCTATAAGTTAGAGCCTTGAATGGATGTGGTGGGGATTGAGTCAGAAAGCACACATCTACTATATCAGCTTGCCTATGGAGCTGGGGACAGTGGTGGCCCCACCCCCACCCCGCCCCAACCTATGCTCTTCTCCATTGGCATCTGTTCTTCTCTCTTCATTCTCATCCCTTTGTGGCAGTGCTGCTCTTCAAAAACAGCTTCCTCCCCTTTTGCCCTGTGGTTAGTCAGCACCCAGGAAAATAGAGGCAAGTATCTAGAGATCAATAAAGTGAGGTGAGATAGATAGACTTCATTAGCTTCCTTGCTCCTACTTCACAAATAGGCAGTTTGCCACAAACGCCAATTAGCTACAAGGATTAACCATGAGAGCTACCAAAAAGGAAGATAAAGGACTGTATTTTGTTTGAAAGAAATATGGAGGGAAAGGAACATTTTGCTTTAAACTGCTGGTCATGTGCTATGATGGCATTATGTTTGGAAGTAAAAAATAATACTAGGCAAATATAAATTACAAATGGGTCCCTGTCTAGAAGAGTAAGTATAAGGCTTGGAGGAAAGCATCCACACCCTTGGTTGTCAGGAAGAATGATATGTTACTTGAAAGAATAGAAGTGTTTTGGAGATGAAACAAAGAAAAATGATATAAAGAAGCAAAGGGGGATTCGTACCTGTATCAGGAAGCTGAACTGTGGAAGGACAGAGTGCAGAGAAGGAAGTGAAAGAGGACCAATGAACACCAGGAGCTACATTATAATCAATGATATTGTCTTGTTTGATCTCTACAGCAAATCTGGGAAGGACCATAGGTATTGTTCACCCCATTTTGCAGTTGAGGCACTTGAGACTCCCTCAGAAGTTAACTGGCTTGCCCAATGCCACCTAGCTAGTGTCAAAGATAGGATATGAACCCAGGTCTTCCTGACTCCAGGTCTAGTGTTTTTGTTTGTTTGTTTGATTGATTGATTTTGTTTTTTACATTACAAACACTTACCCATTGCTCCCACTCTATGAGAGTTTCTTGTAACAAAAACTAACCCTATGGTGCCCTCAACTGAACATATATGCATTTCCCATCTCTAGCACTGCCCTATCTCTCTACTTTTTTAATGAACAGAAATCTATTTTCTTTTTCTCTCCTCCACCCCCACCCCTACCGAATGGGAAAAAAAAAGGAAAACAAATTCTTGTAACAAATATGCAGAGTCAAACAAAACAAATTCCCTTAATGACTGTATATAAAAAATTCATGTCTTATTCTGCACCCTAAATCCATCACCTCTCAGTTGTGGAAAGCTTGCTTCATTTGTACTCTGGAATCAAGAATGGTCATTGTATTGATTATAGTTCTTACAATTTTCTAATTCATTTGTTTTTACAGTGTTGTTATTGTATAAATTACTTTTCTGGTTCTGCTCATTACATTCTTCATCAGTTTATGTGAGTTGTCCAAATTATGCATTTTTTGTAATATTGATGATGTAGTATCAATTGTTCCAGTTCTGACCACTTCAGTCTGTATCAGTTCATTTAAGCCAGTGGGGTCAAACAAATAGAAATAGGGCCACTAATCCATACATAAGAACACCTGTGGCCACATAGTAATTTAGTTTTAAAATGTGATATTATTTATTTTAATACATTTTATGTATTTGATTATTTCCCAGTTATATTTTAATATAGTTTAAGCCCCAGTGGAGAGTGGCCATGTGTTTGACACCTCTGATCTATCTCAATTTTTTTTTTTGTCAAGGGCATTGGGGTTAAATGACTTGCCCAGGGTCACACAGCTAGTAAGTGTCAAGTGTGTGGTCTGAGACCAGATTTGAATTCAGGTCCTCCAGACTGCAGGGCTGATGCTCTATTCACTGTGCCACCTAGCTGCCCCCTGATCTAAGTCTTTTGATGTTTGTTTTTTTTTTAAATCATCTGTTTCCTAATTTCTTATAGCAGAAGAGCACCCCATCACATTTGACCACACTTTATTCATCCATTCTTCAATTGTTGAATATCTTCTTTAGCTTCTAGTTGCCACCACAAAAAGAACTGCTACAACTATTTTTGTACATATAGGACACTTTCCTCTTTCTTTGATCTCTTTTGGGTATAGGCCTGGCAGTGATATAGCTGGGTTAAAGGGCACTTCAGCCAGAGCTCTTTCCACTATACTACACAGTCTCTATGAAATAAGGCTCTTCCTGGTGGGTGCAGGGAACTCGGCGATCTCAGACGAAGCAGTCTCTTATTCTTTAAGAAATCATGTTGTGGCTGTATAGACCCCCTCAGGTGAGCAGCACTACAAAAATGGTAAGAGTGAAAAGAGATCAATCAAAGTGGTGCTTAGGTTAGCAGGATATTTATCAACCTACCCAACCCAGAGAGCTCAGCCGTCTTCCCAAGGCATGAAGTCTGGGCAAGACAGAGAGCCTTTTCAAACCTGACAACCACTATCCACTTCTGGTGAGTCAATGTGTGTATGTGAGTGGGGAGGTGGGGTGGAAAGTGTCAGGGGGGAGGACAAATAACACAACAAGAAGAAAGTTACAAAGCAAAAAAGCCTAAAAACCTTGGGGGTACAGGCAGTTCTTTCCTTTGACTGAAGGAGGGAATTCAGAGGAGGCAGGCACAGCTGGCTAAGAAATTAGAGCTCAGAAAAGGATTGGGTCCCTGGGCCATAACCTAAAATATTAGGATGGTAGTTTTTGGCCCAGGATTGTCATTCAGTTGTGTCCAACTTTTCCTGACCCTGTGGACCATAGCACACCAATAATGTCCATAGGGTTTTCTTGGCAGGGATACCTGAGTGGTTTGCCATTTCCATCTCTAGTAATTAAGGCAAACAGGTTAAATGACTTGCCAGTGTCTGAGGCTGGATTTGAACTTGAGTTTTCCTAACTCCAGGCCCAGTGTTCTCTCCACTGAATCATCCAGATGCCTTTTGGCCAAGGATAAAGTACACTTAATAGAGACCAGTATAAATATATTTGTCTGTTGTATTATGAACCCAATCAAGAATATTTTTTGCAGAAAAAGGATAAGGTGGGGAAAACTGCTCAAATTAATTTGGTAATAATAACAATAATAATAACTAGCATGCATGTAGTTCTTTAAGGTTTGAAAAGCTCTTTTCGTATTTTCTAATTTGATCCTCAAAACAACCTTGTGAAATAAGTACTATTATTATGTCCATTTTAAAGATGAGAAAACCAAGGCTGAAAGATATTAAGTGACTTGCCCAGGATCACAAAGCAAGTATCTGAAGCAGGATTTGGACTTTTAGAAATGAGGGTTGCCCCAGTAGATGAAAACCAACCTTGACTGTTGAACAATTAATGAAGGGGTGGAAATATTACTGAGGAGGTGGGCTAAAAGTCTTCAGCTCCTCCTTCTGAGAACATGGCTTGGTCATGAGACTTGACCACCTTCAGCAATCTGGGCAAAGGAATCCATGTCTACCCAGACTACTCTGGTTGGTTTTCTCCTTCATGAGTCAGGTTAGCCTAAATGCCAATGGAGGGAGCCAAGTACCCTGGTTTAAAGCTTTGGGGCTAGCATTCAGCTGGATTAGATTCTGTTTACACTCCAAACGGAGGTAAGGTCTCCTAGTTGGGTGGGGTCCCATTCAAGATTCAGGAGTATGTTCCTAGAGGAGTTGGGCAATCTTATCTATTAGCAACGTCCTTCAGAGACTGACTGACTTACAGGGACTGGTCCCTGAATGAGGAAAAAGAAGGAAACAAACCTTCATCCTAACTTAATACTTGGTTATTAGTATAATAGAAAAGTAGTCACTTTTCTCAATAGGAAGAATAGAAAAAGAAAGCATCAGAGATTCACAGGAGATGATATCTAAAGAGCTTTAAGGTTTACAAAATGCTTTACATATTTTTATCTCATTTGATCCTTACAACAACCTTTTAAGGAAGGTACTCTCATAATCTCCTTTTTATAGATGAGATAGTAAATATCTGACTCTGGATTCTTATCTTCCTCACTCCAGCTATAGACTTTAGAAGAGAGTCATTAACAAAACCTATGGCTTCACATGTCTATCCAAATTCAAAAAGTAGGGGTAATAAATATTTTTGTTTAGTTGTTTCAGCCTCTTTGTGACCCCATCTGGGATTTTCTTAGCAAAGATATTGGAGTGGTTTACCATTTCCTTCTCCAGCTCATTTGACAGATGAGAAAACTGAGGCAAACAGGGTTAAGTGATTTGCCCAGGGTCACACAGCTGGTAAGAGTCGGAGGCTAGATTTGAACTCAGGTCTTCCTGACTCCAGGTCCTGCACTTTATCTACTATGCCACCTAGCTACCCCACTTCAGAAGAAAATCATCAACAAAATCTATGACTTCACACATCTACATAAATTCAGGGTAATAAATAGGGTTTACTAGATAGACTAATTTAAGGAGACAAATTTGACCTTATAGGCATTCATGAGAGATAGAGGGATGGAACTCATGTATGTACTGGTGTAGCTCATCCAAGAAAAAGAGAAAGATCAAAGGGCATAGCATTGCCCATTAAAGATAAATGCTCATATGAAGAAACCCAGGAAGGTGAAGGGGGAAATATGGTGGACAGGATTATGACAAGGATAAGTTCAGGGAGCTAGAAAGAAAATTGTGGATTTGTGGAATTATTAGATGAGGAGTTTAGGAAATAGATTTTAGAAAAACTTGGCATAGAAGTATGATGAGGCACTTAAACTGTCTGGACAGCTGTTGAAGCTGTCTGCCACAAGCAGAGCAATGGATCAATTCGTGACTTGGCTTTGTGATGATTTTATTGTTTAAAACATAGAACTAAAAAGGAGCTGCTCTTCTAAATGCAATTCTGACTAACAAAGAGGAATTCTGGTGAAGCTGAAACAGCAGGAACCTTGGAGGGGGGCAGTAAATGGCCACTCCATCATAGAGTTTGTGATAGAAGAGAGGTGAGCTGGATATGGTCCAACATGCACCAAAAATTCTGAGAAAGCTATTTTCAAAGTGTTCTGGGAAAGGACTTGCAACCAAATGGTTGAATACTTTATAGGAGAAGGTGGAGCTAGAGTAGGGCTTCTTAACCTCTTTTTGTGTCATGGATCCATTTGGCAGTCTGCTCAGTCAGTCAGTCAACATTTATTAAGCATTTACTGTGTACCAGACACTGTGGGATACAAAGAAAGGCAAAAGACAGTGCCTTCTCTCAAGGAGCTCATAGTATAAAGGGAGGTGGGGGAAGATAACAACAAACAACTGTTTACAAATGATGTAAACAGGATGAATTAGAGATAGTTTTATAGGGAAGGCAATCCCATTAAAGGATGAGTAAAGACTTCTCGAAGATGAGGATTTTAGCTGGGACAGTAAGGAAGCCGGGAGGCAACTGTGAGAACAAAGAGAAATTCCAGGCAGGAGTTTTATTGAATAGGAAAGCGACAAGGTCAGATCTTCATTTTAGGAAGATCAATTTGACACTGAGCAGAGAATGGATTGGAGCGAGGAAAGAACGGAGGTAGAGAGGACAACCAGAAGGCTATTACAACAGCCTAGGCATGAGGGTCTGCAATGGGGTTGTGGCAGTGACAGAAGGGAGAAGGGGATATATATGAGAGATGTTATGAAGGTAAAATCAACAAGACTTGGCAACAGATAGGTATATTAGGGTAAGAGTGAAGAGTTGAAGATAAACACTTAGGTGGCAAGGCTGGCTGCCTGGGAGGATGGTGGCACCTTCAAAAATAACAAGGAAGAAGGGCAGGTAGGTGGCATTGTAGGCAGAGCTCTGGCCTTACAGTCAGGAGGACCTGAATTCAAATCTAGCCTCAGACACTTGACACTTAATAGCTGTGTGACCCTGGGCAAGTCATTTTACTCCAATTGCCTCACCAAAAAGAAAAAAAATAATAGAGAAGCTTGGAAGGGAAGAGATTTTTTGGGGAAAGACAATGAATTCAGTTCTGGACATGTTGAATTTAAGATGGTTACAGGACATCCAATTAAGTATGTTTAATAGGCAATTGGAGATGGAGTTTGGAGGTTAGGAGATAAGATATCTGATAAGTATATCTGAAATTTGTAAGTACATCTGTGAATAAGTAAGCTAAGTAGATCTGAGAATCGTTAGCATAGAGATGATAATTGAGGAGTTCAGTAATGAAAGGAAGGAGAGATTTAGGGATATAAATAGTTGGGAGGGATAGATTAAGTGAGGGTCTGGCTAAGCCTATGGGCCACTTCTCAGAATGGTGTTTTAAAATACATATAATTGAGGCAACTAGGTGGTGCAGTGGATAGAGCACTAGCCCTGGAGGACCTGAGTTCAAATCCAGCCTCAGACGCTTACTAGCTGTGTGACCCTGGGCAAGTCACTTAACCCTAATTGCCTCAAAAAAAAAAGACATATAGAATTGCAAAGGAAACCAATTAAATTAAAAGATAGTTATAGGAATTTCTAAAAAAAGTAATGGGTCCTATTCATTTTTTAGAGAATGTCAGAAATCCTAAGATCTAGAATAAGCTGAGGTTGAGAATGCTGAGAGCCACAAAAGGTTGTTTTTTGTTTTGGTTTGTTTTATCTATGTTGGGGAAAAGAAGAGGATTGGAGAAGGGATAGGTCGAATGTTTACTGAAGGATAGATTGAAGATGGACAATGGTAAGAACACTGAGCTATTTAATTTTTCTTTTTCTTTTGTTTTCTCTTCTAAGGAGAATGATCATTGGATTGAGAAAGATGGAACGAAAATGCTTAACAAGGAAAATGCTTAACCCAAGATGAGTGAACTAATAGTAAGTGCCAGATGTTTTCAGTAAGTTTAAATTACCAGGCCCAGGAAGACCATAGCCTTATTACTGAAGGAACTAACTGAAGATGTGATTTCTGAGTCACTCCTGATCTCTACAAGACCTCAAAGGGTAGGAGAGGTGCTTGTTTGTCAATCACTGTCCTTTGTTCTTGAAGAGGACCAAAATGACATCCCTATGCTGGAATCAAGTTATAGTGTGTCTGACCGTGGCTGATCAGATCAACAGGAGATTGGAAGGCTTTACCATAGGTTGGGCACAAATAGTCCACGTGAACATTTGGAGGGGACGGGTCTCTAAATCTGTGCGTCTTGCATTTCTTTTGAGCTATTTCAGTTCTACTTTGTTCATAGAGCACAGCACCTTCTCTGATGTGGGCACGCCATGCTGAGCGGTGCTGTGCCAGTGACTGCCATGTCACACAATCAATTCCAAAGTTCTTAAGAGAGACCTTGAGAGTGTCCTTGTATCGTTTCTTCTGACCACCATGTGAGCGCTTGCCCTGTGTGAGTTCTCCACAAAATAGTCTTTTTGGCACATGTACTGTACTTCAGAGAGCGCAACTCCGATGGGCTGGTCATGTCTCAATGGAAAATAAACACCAAAAAGGAGAGGTGCTTCAGGACTGGGAAAAGTCCAGTGTGGTCCCAATTTAAAAAAACAAGGTTGACTTTGAAACCTGTAAGCCAGGGTATTTGACTTTTTTTTACTGACAGAATTCTAGAACGTATTATTAAATTTGAGGGTTTGTGAGCCCCTAAAAAGGAAGGTGGTGGTTGTTATTGCTCAAGAAAGCAAGGATCACCAAAAAGCCAGTTTGGCTTCATAAAAAAATAGATGATGCCAGACTAAATCAATTTCCTTTTCTCTCCTTTTTTTTTTTGATAAGGCAGCTAAACTTGTAGATCAGAGGAATTCCACTGATACAGAATACTTCAATTTCTTCAAATTATTTCATAAGATGGTAGTGAGATTTTGGCTGCATAACAGTATAGCTAGGTGAATTCAGGGCTGGTTTAATGACTAGGACATAAAAAGCAGTAATTAAAGTGGTTGCCATATTTATCAGTTTTGAGAGTTCTCTACTGATTGCTCTACCAATCTCTCTTTTGTCATTTGGTGTTCACTTTTTTTTTAAACAATGACTTGAATATAAGCATTAATTAAAATGCTTGTCAGGTGACATGAATTTAGGGAGGACAGAAAGTCAAGTCAATAAGCATTTATTTGGTTGTTGTTGTTCAGTTGTTTTTCAGTCATGTCCAACTCTTTGTGACCCCATTTGGGGTTTTCTTGGCAAAGAAATTGGAGTGGTTTATCATTTCTTTCTCCAGCTCATTTTACAGGTGAGGAAAAACTGAGGCAAACAGAGTTAAATAACTTGCCCAGGGTCATACAGGTAGTAAGTGTCTGAAGCCAGATTTAAACTCATGAAGAAGGGTCTTCCTGATTTTCAGCCCTACACTCTACTGTGCCACTTAGCTACCTTAAGCATTTATTAAGTACCTACTATGTGCCAGGCACTGTGCTAAGCTGTGGGGATACAAAGAATGGCAAAAACAAAGAAACAAAAACTATAACACCTTGTTGGTCTCTCTGAAGCCTTGGACACTAGTGGTCACCCTGTTCTGGAAATTCTCTCTTCTCTAGGTTTTTGTGACACTGCTCTCTTTTGGTTATCCTCCTACCTGTTTGCTCTGTGATCTTTATTGGATCTTTATGTAGGTCATGGCTTTTAACCATTGGCATACCCCGAGTATCTGTCCTGGACCTTCTTCTCCCTCCAAGCCATCACCCCTAGTGTTCTCATTGGCTCCCATGACTCAATAGTCATCTCTATGCAGATGATTCCCATATATATATAGTCTTAGCCTTTTTCCTGTACTCTAGTCATACATCACCAACTACCTTTTGGACATCTGAAGCAGGATATCCTATAGGGATCTCAAATTCAATATGTTCAAAATAACTCATTATCACTTTCTTCCAAGTCCTCCATTCTTTTATACTTTCCTATTATTGTCAAGGGCCCCACAATCCTCTTAGTCACCCAGGCCTGCAACCTTGATGTCATCTTTGACTCTTCTCTTGTCTTCTCCCTAAACAGTCATGTTGTTGTTGTTGTTATTGTTCAGTGATTTTTCATTCATATCTGACTCTTCATGACCCCATTTGGCACAGACACTGAGGTGGTTTGCCATTTCCTTCTCCAGCTCATTTTATAGATAAGGAAACTGAGGCAAACAGGGTTAAGTGATTAACCCAGGGTCACACAGCTAGTAAATGTCTGAGGCCAGATTTGAACTCAACTACATAGTCAACCTGTTGCAAATCTTATTATTTCTACCTTCACAACTTCTCTTCTATATGTCCCCTTCTCTCCATGCACAGTTACAATCCTATTGCATGTTCTTATCACTTTACACCTGGCCTATTGTAATAGACTACTGGTTGGTCTCCTTGCTTCAAGTTTCTCTCTACTCCTACCCATTCTCCATTCAGCTGCCAAAATGACCTTCCATTCTAGGATCAGATACACAATCTTCTCTTTGACTTTTAAAGTCCTTCACAATATGACCCTTTCATATTTTTCTAGTCTTATACTTTACTTCCTTCCCAGTACCCTATGATCCAGTGACACTGGCCTTTCTTCTGCTTCTTGCACATGGCACTCCATGCTCTATGTGTTTTTACTAGTTGTCTCCTATTAAGGACTTGGCCTTCCCATCGCACTGCTAGTGCTTTCTCTTTGAGATTATCTTCCATTTACACTGTATATATCTTGTAGGTTCATAGTTGTTTGCATGTTTTCTCCAACATTGATATATGAGCCCCTAAAGGGCAGAAATGTGTTTTTACCTCTCTTTGTATCCCTATCACTTGGCATAGTGCCTGGTACATAATAAGAGCTTAATAACTGCTTATTGATTGATTAATGGAATAGTATTGAACCATAAGAAATGGTGAAAGAGATAATTTCAGAGAATCCCAGATCGTATGAACTGATGCATACTGAAGTGAACAGAACCAGGAGAACACTTATATGACAGAAATACTGTGAAGAAAAACAACTGTGAAAGACTTAAGAACTCTGACCAATGTAATGACCAACTACATCTCCAGAGAAACTGTGAAAAGGCATGTTAAGTACCTACTATGTGCCAGGCACATAAGCTGTGGGGATACAAAGAACGCAAAACAAAGAAATAAAAACTATAACACCTTGTTGGTCTCTCTGAAGCCTTTGACACTAGTGGTCATCCTCTTCTCCTGGAAATTCTCTCTTTAGGTCATCTCTTGTATAATCCAACTTGCATTTTCATTCTGTTGAACTTCCTGAGACCATACAAGTGATCAGGAATTATCTTCATCCTCCTCTTTAGGCTCCATCATGGCCCCAATTTCTTTGTATCTCAAGGTTTGTTTCCGATTGATGCTGAATTGTTTACTTTATTTTTATGGCCTTCAAGTTTCCTACTACATGAACCAGTTAGATATTAATGTAGTCCTTCAATGCCCTTCTACAGCTCTTCAACAGCTCTCTTAAGTCACTTGTTTTATTGTTCTGTCTGATGCCCATCTTTAGGCATCTTTGACAGCTCAATCTTTCTGCCTATGGTTCTTATGATGATGTATATACTACTGAATACAGGTATTGAAATCTTTTTTAACTGCTTTTGTCAAATATCAGTAGAAAATGCATTGGTTCATGGTAATTGCAGCAAATATTAGCTTTTTTTAAATATTATTTTCTTAAAAGGAGTCTGTACTAGTTGGATTCATGCCATCAGAATGAAAGATCACTTATTGGTATTTCTACCTAAGTATGTCCATGTTCTTTTCAAAATTATTTGTGACTTCAATGCTATTTTTGTCATCTATTTCATTATGAAGTATAATTTTAAGATTTCATTTCTCTTGAGATCTTCAATTTTTCTCTATTCAGATATTAATAGTGCCTCAATATTATCTCTTATTTTATCTAATCTAGGCTTTGGAATGAAGTTTTGTTTTATGATTACCCAGTACTGGTCAGCAATATGTGGTTGTATGTCTTGAAGCCAAGGCTCCTTTTGACAAAAAGTAGCATGAAGACTTTGCCTATAACTTTTTCCAACTTTGTTATGATTTCATATTGGTTCATGATGAAAATATTTATGCCTTTAGTCCATTTAATGCATACTCATAATCTGCCTGCTTTTGTAGTCAGCACTCCCTGCAGTATGTATGCTAAAGTGTGTGTTGCAAGTGAGGTGTGGGTATTTTTGATCTGTTCTGATGTATCTTGCCATCTTGGAGTTCCAGCGCATTAAGAAGTGTCACTCACTCTACTGTCCTCTGTGTCAAGCTGATCATCACAATGGTTTTGACTGACGCCAATCTTCAAACCTAGCCTGCCCTGTCTATTTATGAAACTAATAGTAGCCATTTTATAACGTTGAGTTTTATGGGATTGTTGGGGTAGGGTGGAGCAAAGATGGTGGAGTAGCATGAAGTTCAGTGAGCTCCACACCAAAACTCCTTTAAACAGATCTAGAAAATGTACCAGACCAAAACTTGATGGGATATTTTTTTGTATTTAGTAGTGCTTTTTTTCCAAATACATGTAAAAATAGTTTTCAACATTCACTTTTATAAGATTCTGAGTTCAAAATTTCCCCCCTCCTTTTTCTCTTCCTTCCCAAGATGGCATGCAGTCTGATATAGGCTATATATGTACAATCATATTAAACATATTTCCACATTTGCGATGTTGAGAAAGAAGAATCCAAAGAAAAGGGAAAAACCACAAGAAAAAGAAAACGAAAAAGAACAATAAAAAGAGAAAATAGTCTGCTTCAATCTGCATTCAGACTCCATAGTTCTTTCTCTGGGTGTGGATAGCATTTTCCATCGTGAATCTTTTGGAATTGTATTAGATCATTGTATTTCTGAGGAGAGCTAAGTCTATCAAAGTTAATCTTTGCACAGTGTTGCTGTTACTGTGCACAATGTTCTCCTTGTTCTGCTCATTTCACTCAGCATCAGTTCATGTAAGTTTTTCTAGCTTTTTCTGAAATCTACTTACTCATCATTTCTTATAGAACAATAGCATTCCACTACATTCATATACCACAATTTGTTCAGCCATTCCACAATTAGTGGGCATTCCCTCAATTTCCATTTCTTTGCCACCACAAAAAGAGCTGCTATAGATATTTTTGTACATGTGGGTCCTTTTCTCTTTTTTATGATCTTTTTGGGATATAGACCTAGTAGTGGTATTACTGCATCAAAGGGTATACACAGTCATAGTTTTTTGTTTTTGTTTTTGTTTTTGGTGAGGCAATCAGGGTTAAGTGACTTGCCAGGGTCATACAGCTAGTAAGTGTCAAGTGTCTGCAGCCAGATTTGAACTCAGGTCCTCTTGACTCCAAAGCCAGAGCTCTATCTATTGTGCCACCTAGCTGCCCCTTATACACAGTTTTATAGTCCTTTGGGCATAGTTCCAAATTGCTCTCCAGATTGGTTGGATCAATTCACAACTCCACCAATGGCATATTGGTGTTCCAATTTTCCCATGTCTTCTCCAACACCCAACATTTTCTTTTTCTGTCATATTAGCCAATCCGATTGGTGGTACCTCAGGGTTGTTTTAATTTGCATTTCTCTAATCAATAATTATTTAGAGCATTTTTCATATGAGTGTAGATAGCTTTGATTTCTTCTTCTGAAAACTTCCTGTTCATATCATTTAATCATTTATCAATGACCTGTATTCTTATAAATTTGATTCAGTTCTCTATATGTTTGAAAAATGAAGCCTTTATCAGAACACTGGCTGTAAAAATTGTTTTGCAGCTTTCTGCTTTCCTTCTAATCTTGGTTGCATTGATTTTGATTGTGCAAAACCTTTTTAATTTAATGTAATCAAAATTATCCATTTTGCATTTCATAATGTTCTCTATCTCTTTGGTCATAAATTCTTCTCTTCTACATAAGATCTGACAGACAAACTATTCCTTGCTTTCCTAATTTGCTCATGGTGTCATCCTTTATTTCTAAATCACGTACCCATTTCTACCTTATCTTGGTATAGTGTATGAGGTGTTGGTCTATGCCTAGTTTCTGCTATACCATTTTCCAGTTTTCCCAGCAGTTTTTGTCAAATAGTGAGTTCTTATCCCAGAATCGGGAGTCTTTGAGTTTATCAAAGGGTAGATTACTATAGTCATTGACTATTATCTTGTGCACCTAACATATTCCATTGATGTACTACTCTATTTCTTAGCTGTGCCAAATAGTTTTGATTATTGCCACTTTATAATATAGTTTTAGATCTGGTACAGCTAGGCTGCTTTCCTTTGCTTTTTTTTCCCATTAATTCCTTTCAAATTCTTGACCTTTTGTTTTTGGAGATGAATTTTATTATTATTTTTCCTAGCTCTATAAAATAATTTTTGGTAATTTGACTGGTATGATGCTGAACAAATAAATTAATTTAAACAGATTTGTCATTTTTATTATATTAGCTGGCCTACACATGAGCAGTTGATATTTTTCCAGTTGTTTAGATCTGATTTTGTTTGTGTGAAAAGTGTTTTATAATTGTGTTCATATAGTTCCTGGATCTGTGCTAGCAGGTAGACTCCCAAATATTTTATATTATCTACAGTTATTTTAAATGGAATTTCTCTTTCTATCTCTTGCTGCTGGGCTTTGTTGGTAATATATAGAAATGCTGATAATGATGGGACATTTTTAAAGAGCCACGGTGAGTCATTTTTCCAGCTCAGGTCAGCATAGGGTGATAGAGAGGTCTTTCGACACTGGGACCATGGTGTGGCCAGGACAGGGCTTCAAGGAGCACTCTAGCACAGGAGAGGCTTTGCACCAGGGTAAGAGGAGGTCCCCCACCTATACCAGGGAACCTGAGCTTCATGCATGGCACAGGGTTCCAAATTTCAGGTTCATTGCTCACTACTCACTTTCTGGGTCACAGATCCAGGGTAGAAAAGGGTTCCTGTGCCTAATGATGGCAGTACAGAGTGAAGAAGGATAGTGGGCAAGTTCAAAAGCAAGTGGTAGTGGTATGGTTGAGACCCCCAGGAGAAGCCTGAAGAGGAATAACCAAGGCAGGAATCTCAAACCAAAGGGGAGTCTACAGTTCCATCATTCTCAACTGGAAGAGCTTCCCAGCTGGCTGGCAATGGCTGAGTCCAGCAGTATTCTCCTGTCACTCAGATCCAATCTCAAGTCAGGAGTTTACAAAGCTAAGATGAGGGGACAATGATGAGACTTTTTAAAAAAAAATTGAATCACTTCAGGATCACCAATAGCTTGTAGGCTTCTCAACCTGTGCTGTCCCTAAGAGTCTTGAATAGCACAATACCCCATACCCCAAGAAAGCGGGAACAGGATCAGCCTAGACCTTACCTTCAGAAATGTGCACAGCTTGGCCCTAACATCAAATCTCAAGTCAGAAAGTAGGCTAGAAGACTAATAAACAAAAAAGAATTCCACTATGAAAGATATGATGATGACAGGGGTGTTCAAGACACATAACTAAAAGAAGAGAATGATTCCAAATTATCTATAAATAAAGTCTCAAAGAAAAATACAGCTTGGGCACAGATTCAACTAGAATTCTTAGAAGAGATGAAGCAAGAAATGTTTTAAAAGAGTTAAAAATGTTCTCATAAGTGAAATAAGAGCACCAGAGGAAAAAAAAAAGGCGGGAGCGGGGTAAGAGCTATTAAAGAAAGAATTAGAATTAGAAAGGGAATTCATAGTTTGGAACAAGAGGAACAAAACTTTGCCCAAGCATCAAACTCTCTGAACATTAGAATGGACCAAAGAAAAGCCAACGACTTCATGAGATGACAAAAAATATTAAAGCAAAATCAAAAGACTGAAAAATGGAAGAAAATACAAGATATAGCATAGCAAAAACAAATGACCTGGAAAATAGATAGAGGCAGGGGGAAAATGTAAGCTGAAAGCTGTGACTTAAAAAAAAAAAGAGTCAAGACATCATATTTCAAGAAATCTATAAAACAAGCAAACCAAAACCTGTTCAGCTCTCTTAGAACCAGAGGGCAAAGTGAAGTAGAAAGAATCTGTTGGTTGGGACAGCTAGGTGGCACAGTAGATAGAGCTCCAGCCTTGGAGTCAGGAGGACTTGAGTTCAAATTTGACCTCAGGCACTTGAAACTTACCAGGTGCGTGACCCTGGTCAAGTCACTTAACTCTGATTGCCTCACCAAAAAAAAAAAAGAATCTGTTGGTCACCTCCTAAAAGAAAATTCCCATGAACATTTATACTCCTGAATCTAGAGCTTCCAGGTCAAAGAAAAAAATACTAAAAGCAGCCAGAAAGAAAGAATTCAAGTATAAAGGAGCCACAGTTAGAATCACACAGGATTTTATAGACGTGGCATTGTAAGAATAGAGAGCCTGTAATGTGATTTTTCAGAAGTGAGAGGACATGGGCTTACAGCCAAGAATAACATACCCAGAAAAACTGATTTTAATCATACAGAGGGGAAAATAGAATTTTAATGAAATAGAGGACTTCCAAGTATTCCTGATGAAAAAAAAAGACCAGAGCTGCATAAAAACTTTGAAGTTATTTCACAGGAGTTAAGAGAAACATAAAAGATAAACATAAACAGCGATATGGGATTGAACAAAAATAAATTGCTTACATTCAAATATGTGAAGATGATACGCTTGTCCCCTTTGAAGTCTATCATCATCAGGGCTCATGAGAGAGTTAGACAAAGAGCTTGGGAGCTCTGTCATGTTTAATGATCTTGAGAATGGAAAGAGAGGAGGAGAAGGGGACACTGTATAGGAAGGAGGGAAAAGAAAGAAAGATTAGGGAAAATATCTCATATAATCAGGGTGAGCAAGAAGTCTTCACAAACAAGGAGGAAGAAGGGGAAGTGGTTGACACTGGAGCCTCATTTTCATCAGAAACTGGTCGAAAGAGGGAAGAATACACACATAGGTACAGAAATATATTTCACTCTACAGGGAAACAGGAAGGAAAGAGGATAAGGGAGAAAGGAGGGCAAATTAAAGGAGGGAATTAGTCCTAAGCAAAACAAACTCTAAAGATGTATAAAAATATTTATGGCTCTTTTTGAGAAGCAAACAATGGGAATCTGAGGCACTACCCATTAACCAAGGAAAGATTGAATGAGACATACCATCTAAATGTGGTAGAGTACTATTGTGCTGTAAACCTGGGAAGACTAATATGAACCGATAAAGGGGAAGTCAACAGAACCAAGAGAACAATTTATACAGTGAAAGACTTGGGGCTCTTATCAGTATAATGTACAACTGTGATTCCAAAGGAGTAACAATGAAACATGTTACCATACAATGAGGTGGCACAGTGAATAGATTGCCAGGCCTGGAGTCAGGAAGAACTGAATTCCAATTTGGCCTCAGATACTTACTCTCTGTGTGACCCTGGGCAAGTCACTTAACCCTATTTATCTCAGTTCCCTCATCTGTAAAATGAGCTTGAGAAGGAAATGGGAAACCACTCCCAATATCTTAGCCAAGAAAACCCCAAATGGGATCACAGAGAGTCAGACATGACTGAGACAACTGAAAAACAACACGTTACCCACATCCTGATAGAGAAGTGAAAGATTCTGAGTACAGTATAAGATACAAATATACATGTATGTACATATACTTGCATACATACATACACAGACACATGTATATGGGTGCATATATGTGCACACAATACATATGCATACACACCATACATATATATATACATGCATATGTGAACATATGAACACATATTTCTTTTGGACATGGCTATTATGGGAATTTATTTTGCTTGAATATCCATTTTTGCAACAGGTTTTTTTTTTTTAAAATATTCTCAATTGAGGGGAGCAGGAGGAAGAAGATGTAGATTTTTGCTTATAAAAAATTAAATTTATTTTTTAAAAAACCCTGGATGGGGTGCAAGCCCAATTAGTGGTATAATCAGAGCCCAAGTAGTCAGTGTTCTAGGGTTCCGGCCTGGTCTTCACAACTCCTGTAGGATATTAGAGCACATGAATTCCCTGACTGGTGTTTTCTTACTTAGCTATTGACCTACCCTTTATAACATGGATAATAGGTTGAGCTTTGAGGAAGTTATAAAATAATAACAATGATGATGAGGAAGCAGCTATGTGGCACAGTGGATGGAGCTCTGGATTCAGAGTCAAGAAGACCACTTGAGTTTAAATCCAGCCTTGAACACTTACTAGCTATTGGACTCGGGGCAAGTCTCTTTAACCTCTGTCTCCCTCAGTTTCCTCATCTGTAAAATGGGGATAAAAATAGCACCTACCTCCCAGAGTTGTTGTGAGGCTCAAATACGATATTTGTAAAGTGCTTTGCAAACTTCAAAGCGCCATATAAATGCCAACTCATTATTATTACGCCAAATGACCAGACTACTCCTGGCCATACACTCTCCATAATTAAAAGCATATATAATGAATTTGTCCCTGGTGTGACTAGCAATAAAGTAACACACTGAGTGAGGGCTTCAAGCCCTGGGTTGAATAATTATTACCTTTCAAAGCAGCAAACTTAAATCTGAGAGTAGTTCAGTCTTTGATACGATTATCATGCATTTTCTGTGTTTCATTAGAAATATGATTTATCAGTAGAACATGGTAAAGAAATCAACCATCGATATTGTAAGGGTTCAGTCCTTCGATAAATGCACTGAGTCACAGCCCAGCGATGTTGAATGAGCACGGTTACACAACAGACACAAAACAACCCATGGGAATCTGCCTGTGTTGCCATAGCTCTACCACTTAGAGGTTTCTGTTGTATGATTCAGGTAATTTTGCAGTAGCCTAAAGAATCAAAATAATCCTCCTTTTCATATCCCTTCCTGCCTCTCTCCCCACCCACACTCACGGTATTGGAACAGCAAAATATAGTACAAAGGGTCCATCAGCAGGCACATTTATTTATCAAGCCTACTTTGTGTCATTATTCTCTTCTAGCTGAGCAGTTTCTCCCTTTCTGGACAATAGAATATTTATCTTCTTTTTTAGTCTTTGAATTCAGCCATAAAATTGTGATAGTAATTTACTGGGATACGAGATTTAGTGAAAGTCCATTTAAAAAAATGATTCTACAATGTTTGTATTTGAAAAAATTTATTCTTCCTTATATCAGTTAGAAGAGGAGAAAGGGAAAGTCTAGGGAGAGAGAGAGAGGATCCTGAGCTGTTTGCTACTTATTTATTTTTTGCATGAGACTGAGCTGTAGCTGAAATTTTACCTTGACTGATTTGGGGTATTTTACTCATCCCAGGTCTGATATTCATAACCCTCTGTCCTGAGTCCCAAGCATAAGGGTTCTCTGCTTATGCATTTTTCACTCATGAAGTTGTCTTTTTTGATAAGCCCCTTTGTCTGTTTAGTTCAAGAAATAATAAATAAGCGTAATTAAGCACCTGGTAGGCACTGTGTTAAAAACTGGGGATAGAAATATTCCCAAAGAATGAAATAATACCTGCTCTCAAAGAGTTTACATTCAAACCATTCTCAAACCCCATTAATTTTGGCAGGTTGGGTTCCCAGGAGGTAGCTACTTATTAGAACCTGGAGGAACTCAGTTTTCTGGTATTGTGGTGTTGCTCATGAGTCTCCAGCAGTGTAATTTCTAGGGACTATCAGTTAGACTTAATTAGCTTTTAGAAAAGATATTCACTAAGCAAGTATGGCAGGGACAGTAGCTATAGAAACATTTCATTAAACCAGGGTCCATTCTTCTTGCACATACCCTAAGGAGAGTAGCCTAAACTAAGAGAGTACTCATGGGCAAAAGGTGAACTCATCTCTTTGTTTATTGGAGATCTTTTTCTCCCTTTGTGAAATCTCCATAAAATTCCCCTTGTATGTAACTCTTTGCTGGGCTCCGTGTGTCGATGTATTTGAAGAGTCCTGAAACTTCATTTTCTTGATGTGTCTAGTTTGCCTTCAGTGTATCTCTCAGCTCCAAATACTTATTCTCTCATCAGCTATTGCTGCTCCAGGGGTAGTGCTATTAATGCCTATGGGAACTACAGATCTTCTGATCTGTACTTCTTTTGAAGTACACAAGGTCATCACCTAGGTAGTGGGGAATTGGTAGGGTATAGGAAAGAAAGAAAATCTGCGCCCCCCCCTCCAAATCACAATTACCCTCTCTGGAGTCCATGATTACCACCATTCAACCCAATGGCTCTGAAATAAATTGCTTTTTTTTTTCATGTAGCTCAAGAGGAATGATTTGATCTTCTTCAACCATTCATAAGACATTTCCTGTGTCGCATTATCTGCCTTTATCCAATGACCCAAAGTCCCCGTGATACTTTCAAATTGAATAAGAACTTTTTCCATATGTATTTTATGATTATTTCATTCAACCCAAATATTTGGGCCTTGTATAATTAATTGAGGTGTGGATGAGCCTCCACTCTTATGTAAATATATACAGAATAAATATAAAGAGAGCAAATACGAGGACAGTTAGCATAGGGAGGGGACTAGCACTTGGGGGATCAGAAAAGGCTTCATGTATAAGGTAATGCTTATGCTTAGTCATAAAGGAAAAGAGAGGTTATGTAAGAGGCAACGATGAGGAGGGAGTGCATTCTAGTCATGGGGGATGACAAGTAGGTGGGGAAAACTATACAATGAAGATGTAAATCGAGGTTGGGACCAGGATATGAAAGATTTGAAAAGCTAAACAGAGTAGTTTATATTTTATGTCAGAGGCAATAGAGAATCACTGGAGTTTATTGAATAGAAGGTCAGATCCAAGGTTGGGAAAAATCATTTTGGCAGCAGTGTATGTGATCAAGGGAGTAGGGAAATACTTGAGGCAGGGAGACCAATCAGGCTGTCACGATAATCTAGGTGAAAGATTCTAAGTGTCTGAGCTAAGGTGGTAGATGAATGAGTAGAGAAGGGATGGGGTTTGAGAAATGTTGGGGAGGTAGAAATAGCAAGACTCGGGAACTGATTGGATGTGTGAGGTGAGAGAGAATACAGGGCTGAAGCTAACAAAGGGGCTAGCCTCAAAATTGAGGAGCAGAAATGTTATCAGCAGCTAATGGCTGTGGGGTGAGGGGCAGGAAAGTCAGGCATTTCGAAAGCACCCAGAACAATAGGCTGGTGAATTTGTCCTCATTTTTTTTTTCTGTAAGAATAATCTTGGCAAGAGAAAGAGATACTATCACACCATTTTTTGAAGCATTGGTGAATTTTCTCAGTTTGGCAGCTTTTTTACGGGTAATACTTGGTTTTGTGGGGTTGAGCTGTCCCTAGGAAACCTCAGACTCCACCATATCCCTAGGATAATTGTTTTATTTTCACAGGAAGTAGGTGTAATTGGGCTGCATCAAATTACCAGTGGTGAGGAGGAGAAGTGGCATAAAAAGGCATCAGATGGAACATGTATGACCAGAAAAGGAGGTGGGCTAGTCACCTAGTGAAAAACAAGGATAACAGATTCACAGAACAAGTGTTGTGTTGATGATGTTGTAGTTGGTGTCATAGAAATATGTAATGGCCAGAGAAAAAGACCACCCAAGTATTGGGGAGACCTTCTATTTAGTTCATATTATAAGCACTCTTAGTCACACAAATTCAATTCAGCATAGTTAATATATATTGTGTACAGTAGAAAATAAGCTCTTTGAGGGCAAGGGCTATTTTGATTTTGTCTTTGTATTCCCAGTTCTAGGTACATGCCAGGCAAATGCCTGTTGAATTGTTGAATTGAACTGTGCAAAGGATTTTTGCATTATCCTATTTGATCCTTAAAACAAACTGGTGAAAATAGATGTATCCTAGGGAAACTGAGGCTGGGAGAGATTAAGTGACTTGCCCACAATCATACAGCTAATTAGTGTTGGAAACAGGATCTGAACCCAGGCAGCTCCTGATTCTTAAGTCAGTACTCTTTCCACCATACCAACCTGCCTCTCATATGAAGGATTTCTCTGAGAATGTAGACAGTAATTGTAAATGATGTGAAGGTTTAACCAGACTGTGTTCACACTGGTGAAGGGTGTCACCAAATCAACCAGGTATGTTGAAGTATTGAAGTAAGTTTAACAAAGGGGCAGGCCAATAGATAAATTATACATCAAATGAGTAGGTTTAAATGCCTTATCTCTAGGACTTATGGTGAAAAACGCTATCCACCCCAAGAAAAAAACTGATGAAGTCTAGATGCAGATCAAAGCATACTTTTTAAAATTTATTTTTCTTGTTTGTTATTGGTCTGTATTTTCTTTCACAACATAATACGGAAATATATTTTGCATGGATGTAGATGTATAACCTATATCAAATTGCTTGCTTTCTCAAGAAGGGAGTGGGGGGGAGAATTTAGAACTCAAAAATTTTTAAACAAATGTTTAAAACTTGTTTTTTACATGTAGTTGCGAAAAATTATTGTTTAAAATGTTCTCCCTTCCCTTCTCTGAGACTATCTTAGATCCTGCATCTTGCTCTCCAGTAGACCTACCACATAACCCTCTTGATCTAGAGGACGTTTTAGAGAAGGCAGATAGCTCCACACTCGAAGACATAGTTATTAGGAATCCATTTCCCCTAAGGGAGCTCATTGTGATGTTTGAAAAGTTCAAGAGACATAATTTCTGGGTAATTTATCATTTCATTAATAAGGCTAGCATGTTATTAACAAAGGAGGTTGGTGGCACTCTTGAATGCTAAAGACCCCTCATGGAGCCCACTCAGTGCTTATATGCCCTCAGAAAGGTGGATATTCCTAAAGGTGGCAATCAACTCTGATTTATTAACAATGAGAAAATTAATATTATAATGAGATGTGGGCTCATTCTAATGAGGGCCTTACGGGTACATGACTTAGATCACCCAAGTCTTGGTCAAAGGGACTTATCAATTTCCACAACACCTGTCTGACAGAAGGGAGAATCCATGTTTTTCCAGACCTGTCTAAGTAAACACAGTGAGAAGGAATCCACCCATTTGCCTAAACTTAGAATTTCTTTTACTGTCTTTGATTAGATTTTAGCAATACTATCTGGATAAGTCTTTGAGAAAGATTTCTCACACTGGTTGATTTCTGGATGAGGAAGTAGAAAAGGGGAAAAACTTGGGTCCTGATTTAATAATTAGTAATTAGTACAAGAGAGAAATAATCATTTCTCTTACCATCACATACAAAAAAGCTCATGAAAATTGCTAGTAAGGCAGTGCTGATTCTTCCTAAAGATATCTAGTTCTTTCATGAAAAAAATTTAAAATTAAGTTAATCCAATTTACATAATTTCTTGATGTTTTACAATCCTTTCCACCAACCTAATTTCAAGTCTGAGGAGAAACCAGGCAGTATTTGTTCCAAGATTAGTTTGTTTTGCTTATAACTAATCCCTCCCTTAATTTACCTTTCCTCTTCTTCCCTTCTTTCCACCTTTCCTGTTTTGCTGTTGAACTCAATGTATTTCTATACCAAATTCCTTACACATGTGCATATGACTGTCTATATATTTTATATTATTTTTTGTAAAAGTTTGACAAAGAGGAGGAAGAGAGATGGAAGTACCTTAGAAGCAGTACTTAAAAGTGACTTTGGAAAGTTATTCACTGTTACACTTTCTAAAGTAAAAGACAAGTGGAAATCTAAAGCTAAAAAAAAAAGCAGTTCCAAAGGTGTGTGTGTGTGTGTGTGTGTGTGTGTGTGTATGTGTGTTTGTCTGCCTGTCTATGAAACATGCAAAATTATACCTTGATTTAAGTTAATCCAGTATATGAACATCCATATTTACAAAACAGATATGAGATGTGGAGTTTGGAAGAATCAACTTGGAAGTGGATCAGCTTGCCAAGAGTGAAAATATGGTAACAAAAGAAGTTAGACTGGTGGGAATGCTTATACAATAACATTTTTTTTAACTTTTACTGAGAATTTTTGTCTTTACTTTACCTCCCCACTCTGACCCAGTGAGCCATCCCTTGTAACAACAACAACAAAAATTTGAAAAATTTGAAAAAGAAAATTAAAAGTTCAGTAAAACTAAGCAACATTATCCATTAGGTCTGCAAGCATATGCAGTGTTCCCCCCACCCCCAGATTCTTCTCTGAAAAGGAGGGAAGAATAGGCATTTTCTTATTTCTTCTTTGGAGCTAAGATTGGGAAGTAAAATTTCAGAGTGTTTAGGGATTTTTGTTTGTTTCCATTTCTTTCCATTGTTGTAGTCATTGCATTTATTGTTTGCTTGGTTCTGCTTACTTCACTCTGCATCAGTTCAAAGGATGATAGATTCTGAGCTAGAAGGAGATTTAGAGGCCATCTACTCTAATGTCTTCATTTTATAAACGAGGGAAATGAGGACAAGAAAAGCTAAATGACTTGCTCTGGATCAGGAAAATAGCAAGGGAGAGATCAGGGATTTTAATTTTGGTCTTTCTCTGGCCTCAGTTTGTCTAAGGCAGTGGCCATTCAATGACTAAGGGGTAGGTAAGAATTGAGACAAAAGATAGTCTAATTTACCATCACAAAAATATCAATCTGGGAAGGGAAGAATCTCGAAGTTTCTGGTCAGAATGAAAACAATTGCTATTTACATTCATTCTAAGCCATTAAAACCATGTGAGTTGAGGGAAAGGAAAGGATACAAGAGATATTGTGAAATTTAAAATGACAGGATTTAGTAATTGTCTGCTATGTGGGCTACAAGAGAATAAGGAGTCAAGGATAACCCCAGATTTCACACCCCGAAGACTAGAAGGATGGTAGTGCCCTTGAAAGAAATAAGGAAATTAGGAAATCAGGGTTTTGGGGAAAATATAATGAGTTTAATTTTGAAGATGTTGAATCTAAATTCTCTGGCTTATTGGTAGTCTTTTTTTTTTACAGTCTAGTAATATTTCATCATATTCATGTACCCCAATTTGTTCATCCAATTTTCAAGCAAGAATTCAACACAAATCAGTGGTAAAACTGTAGGTTGGAACTTGAACATGGTTTAAATTTATTCAGCATTTGGCAAATGTAGAAAGAGGAACTGTGGTCCAGAAAGTAACTACCTTCTCAGCTGGAATACAGTAACTCTTCCATTCAGAGCAGAGCAATTGTAGATTTGATAAGGTAACTGAAAAATTATAAAATATGGTTAATCTTGTTTGGTCTTCCCCCTCAGCTTTCTTTCTTCCTTTGTACACCTCCGCCACTTTACCTCACTTTCTCATTGTTTTCAACTTTATTACATTAGCATTTTATGTTATCAAGCAACTCAAATTTTAATCAAGATTTTGCTTGAAATAAAGTGTCCATACTGTTTAACCTAGTGATTCCACTGCTAGGCATATACTCTAAAACATCTTTAAAATAAAAAGAAAAGGCCCATATATACCAAAACCTTTTTTTGTGGTAGCAAAAACCTGAAAACAAAGTAGGTCCCATTAACTGGTGAATAGCTAAACATGTGGTATGTGAATGTAATGGATTGTTACTGTGCTCTGCAAAATGGTGAACAATGAATGAGATGAATGAAGAGAAGCCTAGAAAAAGCTAGACAAATTGTGAAAAGTGAGATAAGCTGAGCAAAGAAAACGATGTACAAAATCAACTATAACAATGGAAATAGAAAGAATGACCACAAAACAATCCAAAATGAGTGTTGCAAAATTATAAATAACAAATTTGGCCCAAAATAACAGATATGAGAAGATATCCCTCCTGCTCCTTTGCTGAAATGGGGGCTCATGAATCGAACATTTCATATAATTACAGGTTTTTTTATGTATTGGTAGGTTTTGATGATTTTTCTCTTCCTCTTTTTTTCTCCATAAGGAAAAAACAAAACAAAACTCTGTTATAAGAGATGACTCTCTTGGAGGGGGAAGTAGGACAAGGAGAAATCTAATCAACATTAAAATAAAAGACATCAATACAAACCTATTAAAAATTTTAAAACCTTTATAAAAATTTGATTCATGCACTGCACATATGAGTTGAAATGTTTCTAGAGGCCACTGGTCAGAAGATCTGATGGATCAAGTGATCTGGTTGGAGGACACTGGAGGAATCATTCAGGAGTCTCTGAGTAAGGACAGAAGGCTAGAGATCTGTTCCGAAGTGGAAACAGGTACCAAGCATGGAGTCTGGCACATGGTAGACGCTTAATAAATACTTGTTTATTGTTTGAATCAAAAGTCTATTCCTAATTTGGCCCTAAATTGGGCCAAAAAGGCTGTTTAGAAGGCTAAGATGACCTTTCCCAGTACAGGGGTGTCAATATAGGTTTAAATGGCCTTTGGCTTCTGAGATTTATATAGAACTTTAATCTTTCCAAAGTTCTTTTCACAATGATCCAGTGAAGTAGGTTTACAGATACTATTAGTCCCATTTTACAAATAAGAAAACTGAGGCTCAGAGAGCTTAAGTTACTTCTCCATAGTCACACAACTAGTAAGCATAGGAGGGAGGATTTACTATGGGCCAAGTCTAGTGATACAGGGTTGGGATTAGAATGCAATGAAACTCTCTAGGACTATAAAATTCAATAATAATGAACATACTTATAATTAAAGATTAAAAGGATGCAATTTACTAATTCAAAAGGATGTCACTCCCCTCTGCTTTTGAATCTGGGCAGCAATGTTGGGTCAGAAAAACTTCCCACAGGGAAATAGGAATTATATCAAACCTCTGATGCACCCAACTCAACACAAGCTGGACTTTTCTCAGGCAATGAGGAAGATATATGAACATGGAAGCCCAAGCTCCCTAGACCAACAAAATCCTGAAAATGTCTTCTTTGCTTTCCTTAAAGGGAAATTAGTCCAGTATGCTAAGACAGACCCCACTTCTCCCATACCATGTCTCTTTTGACTCCAAAACAAGTTTTCTGCTACATCATGCTGTTCTTTTGCATATATATATATATATATATATATATATATATATATATATATATATACACACACACATATATAAAAATGTGTGTGTGTGTAACCTAGCAGTTGTCTCTGTGGAGTAAAGTTCACTTGCTCTTTTATACTCCCTTCTCCCATAGACATTTGACAAGGAGCTGGTTCTTCCTGGACCACAACTTTCTCTTCCTACTAGTCAGCCCCTGGTGTGATTTTCCCTTAGTCCACACTCCAGTGTCCCCCTTCTTACTTGAAGCTGAGAGATTTGCCTGAGGCCCTTACAGTATGAGCACACACCTGGATCCAGTTATAAGAATGAATGACCCAGTTTTAGCCTAGGTAGTGAAATGGTCCCAGACATGTGGGTTCCTTTCTGCTAATTTTAGGAATTTATAAATACAAGTTGTTAATTTTAAAAAAAAATCATCCTACGATCCTTTCTCCATAACATCTCAGAGCCCCAAGCCAATATGAAATCTTGACTTCTGGGAAGTATAATTCTCTGGCCTAATTAAATTCTGCGTATTTCAAGTTAAGCATTGGTATCCTCCAATTGCCATTCCCCCAAAATGAATAAATAATAGATATGTAACACGAAGTATTCCACTCTCTTAATTATTTCCCATTTATCCTATAGATAGCATGCTTTGTATACATATATTTTTGCATGTTGATACCCTCCCATTAGATTGTAAGCTCTTTGAGGGCAGGTGCTGTCTTTTGAATCTTTTTGTATCCCCAGAACTTAAGCACAGTGTCTGGAACATAGTAGGTGCTTAATAAATGTTTACTGAATTGAATTTATTTTTAAAAGAAAAGAAAATTTTTTTTCAAATTTACAGATATGATCAGAAATTATAACAGACTTAAAGAATATTGAAATTTAGGATTAAAATGCCTACACCTTTGCAGGGAGAGATAAAAAAAACAGAAGGGAATGAAATAAGCACTTAATAAGTGCTTTCTGGGTGACACAATGGATAGAGCACTGGGCTTGGAAGCAGGAAGGCTCATCTTCCTGAGTTCAAATCTGGCCTCAGACGCTTAGTAGCTGTGTGACTCTGGGCAAGTCACTCAACCCTATTTGCCTCAGTTCCTCATCTCTAAAATGAGCTGGAGAAGGAAATGACAAACCACTCCAGTATCTCTACGAAGAAAACCCCAAATGAGGTCATGAAGAATTGGACAGGACTGAACAGTAACTAGTGCCTTCTATGTGCCAGGTATGGTACAAAGCACTTCACAAATATTTATCTCCTTTAATTCTCATAACAACCCTGAGAGGTAGGTGCTATTATCCTCATTGAGGAAATCAACCCTTACACAGAGGTTAAATGACTTGCCCAGGGTCTCATAGCTGGTAAGTGACTCAGGTCACATTTGAATTCAGGTCTTCTTGACTCTATCCTTCCCACACCCCAGTGCCTCACCCATTACTGAGCTCATAGTAGTTGTTCTACAAAATTGTTACCGGATCAAGCTTTTAGATTCATTTCATCCCTTTTATCTGATTCTAGAATTAGATCTATTTGTTCATCTATTCAAAACAGACATTATGCAAGACCTATTCAAGAGGAAAATGCTTTCAAAAAGTTCTCCTTAATGACTGAGAGGCCAGATGGCATTCACAAATAAAATGGAATAGGTTCTTTTGTAAAAAATGCTTTGGAACATAATATTCTTCTTGTGAATTAATTGGGTAGATACACAGATCTAGACTATGCTACTATTTTTAAAAAGTGGATATGGTTTTACATTAAAGAAATATGATGGGATCTAAGTGAGATCACAAAGACAAAGACAGGCCCATTACTAGAGATTGAAAAAGAGCCCCACACATCTGAAATAGATAACACCTGGCTTGTATCTGGAGAAATTCTAGTTATTCTTCAAGGCCCAGCTTAGGTGCTGCTTCCACCATGAAACCTTCCTTGATCGTCCAACCATAAGAACACTTTCCCTCCTTTGAATTCCTACAGCCCTTAGTGCCTCCTTTTGTGTTATAGTTAACAGGAATACCTATCTCTGTTAGAGTCCTGGACTACTCAAAGTGTGGGTAATAGGAATCCAGACTTCCCTGTGAGCAGGGCAAAAGTGCTAGAACCTTAATCTGGAATTGCGGAAATTGTTGTCCAGAGGGACAGCATCCCTTCCCCAGACCAGTAAGAGACTAGTTGAGTGTTGCTGGACTTGGGAGCTTTTCAGTTCCTCTGCAGAAGAGCGAAGGGAGAACTGCTCGGGAGAGACTTAGAGGCAGCAGTAACAGAAACATTTCTTTGCCTCTCACACCCTGACCCCAAACAGGAGATTGAGGCTGAGAAGAGACAGGGTAGCAGTGGCAATCACTAAGAGAGAAGTGGACTTTGATAACAGCAGGCTTACCTCTCGTGGCTGAGCCTTTAATCATGAAGAGACAACCATAGTTGAGACTACAGGAACTGATAAAGTGTAAATATCCAGCCAGGGGGCTGCTGGGTGGGGCCATAGTGCACAAAGCCCCAGGCAGGGAGTCTGGAAGATTCATCTTTCTGAGTTCAAATCTGGCTTCAGACCCTTGCTAGCTGTGTGACCCTGAGCAACTTGGAGAAGTTGAGTGAAGATGTTCCACGTAGGGTAGGAGATGCAATGAAAGCAAATATGAGGGAGCAGGAATGATGTGATGCGTTGGGGAAGGAGACAGATACAAAGTTTAATTGGAGCAGGAAGTTTATACGAAGGAGTATTGTAAGATGAACTTTAATCTCATTCTATCTAATGGGCAGGTCTTTACTTTAGGAGGAAGATAAATTTATCATTATAAAATCACTGCTTTGTTTAACTGTAGAGATGACTTCATCATAAGTGGAATTCATCATTTACTTGTGGATTTGCTGTCCATGAGATGAAGCACAGCATGGCAAAGAGAGGGTTTACTAAGTGACAATCACTGTGCTAAACACCAGAGATGCAAACACAAAAATGAGACAATCCTTGCTCTTTAGTAGTTTAACATATTTAGAGGAGTGACGGCAGGGCAGTGTTTTGGTTTGGGAGGTCCCAAGGATAATGAGTAGAATCTTGGGGAATTTGAATGACACTCTTTCCAGGTACAATGTTAGTATTGATTTGATTATTGTTCGAAAGCTGGAAAGGATGGAGGGCAAGGGAACATGATGAAGGTCATTGTGTAGAAAGGATGATGAAAGGATGATTGGCATGGCTGTTCTCTGCTTTATTCTCTTGTTTTTCTTAAATATCCAATACCCAATTATAGTAGATTGGGTAATGCAGCCAACAAATAGACAGCAGTTACCTGTCAACTGCATTTGTTTTGTTTTGTTTTGTTTCCAATGGATTCTTTCTAGTGGAGGTTCAGGTTTAGTTAAAAAAAATAAACTATGAATTTTAGTGGTTTTTAAAAATGGATTCTTTTTCAACCAAAAAAAATTTGTCTGTCCTGCATTGGTGATTATTTGCATGGCTTCTGATGCCATTTGGGGGCCATATTCTTGATGCATTGAAAGAATATCATGCAATTGCACCATGAAAAGAAGAATGCTGTGATGGATTTGGCATCAGAGGTTGTTATTCAATTATTTTAGTCCTGTCGGACCCTTCTGAGGCCAGATTTGAACTTAGGAAGATGAGTCCATCTGATTCTAGGCCCACCGGGCCACCTAGCTGCCCTTGGTGTCAGAGGACCAGAGTTCAAAACCAAATTTCTAACTTATGTAACCTTGAGCAAACCACTGCATATGTCTGGGCCTCAGATACTTCATCTAGAAAAGGAGGGGGCTGGCCTTAGTTTTCTCTCTGGGGGCTCTTTTGATTCTAAGTCTATGGTCTAAGTATACAAATAGTCTCTGCTTCCTCCCCCCTTCTCTCCCTTTCACATACACAGAAAGCCAGCAATTACTGATTCCAACATTCTGTGCTGCTTAATAAACACCTTTTATTTCTTCTGTTCATCTGATGCTTTCTGCCCATGATGAACATTTGAATACAATTGTGCAAATTGAGTTGCTTTAACCTGAACTAATTTCTGACATGATTTCTAGAAGCACATTGCTTCATAAGGGCAGAGATCACCCACATTTCAGTTTCTGATGAGAATTAAAATACATACACACACATACACACACACATACATATATATATGTGTATATGTGTGTGTATATACATGTATGTATATAAATATATATGGCACAATTTCTATTTTATACTACAAGTTATATAAGCACATGTCATGTGCTCAGTTTCTTTTATATGTTAAAAAGGCTAATCATAAAACACTATTGAGCTTTTTGTCTCCAGCAATGTATGGGGCAAGGGGACAGGGACTAGAACTCTGCTTTTGTTGTCAAAAGGAACTCCCAGGTGAGGAAATTCCATCTATCAATGCAGATTGGCACCTTCTCTGCAACTCATAGTCTTGGAGAATTGTATAGAGCCCTAAAAGTTAAGGTGACTTGCTCAGGATCATACAGTGTATTAGAATCAGAACTTAAACCTGGGTCTTCCTGGCTTCCAGGCTCACTCTCTATCTACTGTGCCACTATAAAAAAATACCATTTGCAAAGTACTCAAAGTGTTCAAATACTCAAATGAATCCATGACCTCGCCCATACAAATGTTCCTTCCAATGATACAAAAAGCTGAGGTGGCTTGATGATGGTCACACTGCTACTACTTGACTGAGGTAGTATTTGAACTTCTATCTTGCTGCCTCTAACTCCAGCACTCTCTCCACTAGACAACCTGGCTGCCTATATCATCGTATTTTAGTTAGGAACAGACAAGATTATGACCTTGTAAGCACCCAAAGGTCAGAAGAGCCATCAGAGATCCAATAAGGCATAAATAATAGTAGCATTATTTACTGGTAGCCTGGTGAGGAATCAGTTCAGGGAATGAACCCTGGTTGAATGACCCGTTCCAGCAGCAGAGACATCATATCTTGCAATCTAGGGAGCAACTCATCCATGGGCTATGCTAGAGTCAGAAGTCAGCTTGGTGGGAGGATCACCTTATAACAACCCCGTTAAGTTGGAGTCCACACTAGAGAAAGTGTGCCCCTGGTTTGGGAAAGGGGATTCATAATTAAGTAAATATCCTTTTATCGAAGCTAATTAATATTAATTGGTTAATTGATATAGAAGAGATAATCATGTGTTAACTGATATTGGGGAAATGGTGACTGGGAATTGATGGTGGGGAAATAGACTAAATGTGGGCTCATGAATTATAGCATTAGAAAAACTACCCCCAAGTCCTCTGGGTTATCTTTACAACCCCAGGAGGGAGTAGTGACAGTACTCTGGAAATCCAACCCTGCAAGTGCAAGTTGGGGTTGGGACAATGAGCTGGGAAACTATATATGCTCCACAAGGTAGTTTTGGGAAGAAGTCCACTAGCAGTTAAAAGAATCAGAAAAAAAGCTCTATCAGAACGCTTCTTTTTCTATCTTACATTTCTTGTGTTTGCTTTTTTGGTGAGGCAATTGGGATTAAGTGACTTACCCGGGGTCACACAGCTAGTAAGTGTCTAGTGTCCAAGGCCAGATTTGAACTCAGGTCCTCCTGACTCTAAGGCTGGAGCTCTATCCACTGCTCCACCTAGCTGCCCCTTCTATCTGATATTTTGCTAATGACATCTTTTCTTCTTTTTCTTCTTTTAAGTTCCTTGTTTGTTATACATCCCAACCTGATCACAACCACTATGGGCATCTCTATCGTCCTCTGTTATGTGGCATATTCAGTTGTTTCAGGTATTTCTGACTCTTTGTCAGAAGAGTGACCCTACTTGGGGTTTATTGGCAAAGATACTAAACTGGTTTGCCATTTCCTTCTTCACCTCATTTTACAGATGAGGAAACTGAAGCAAACAGGGTTAAGTGACTTGCCCAGAGTCACACAGCTATTAAGTGTCTGAGGCCAGATTTAAACTCAGGAAGAGGGTCTTCCTGACTCCAGGCCTAGCACCCTATCTACTGTGCCGCCTAGCTGCCCCTTGTCCTCTGTTATATTCACTTTCCATTCCTTGGAGACTAATGTGTTCCATGTCTCATAGTCGTATGACAACACTGCTAAAATATCATTATTAAAAAGGTGAGTGTGTGTTTCCAGGAGTAGTTTAGGGTCATTAAAGGAGCTTTGCAATTTCCTAAGAGGAATCCCACCTCTTCTGTTTCTGTTAAATTCCAGGTACAGTTCGTTGTCTATTTGTACTGTCTATTATGCACACACACACACACACACACACACACACACACACACACGTATATATATGTGTGTGTGTGTGTGTGTGTGTGTGTGTGTGTATACATATATACATACATACATACACACACACATACTTTTAACAAGCTCTATTGTCATCCATCCAACTGAACCGAAGTCTAGGGAACAGACTTTGTTCACCCACTCGGTCTTTCCTTGTGGATGGTCAAGACAAATTTTTCTGAGTGGTTACAGGTCTCTTCCAAAAGACTGTACAATTTTCAAGAAGATTGGAAAGATAGGCAAAAGCTAGGTTATAAAGGGCTTTTATACAAATCTTTTCTGATTTTTTTCCTTTCATTTCTTGCCCTTAGTCCATTTTTATTTTTCAAAGCCCTTGGGATGATTTTGCTTAAATGGACTTCCTGCCAAGATTTCCATAAACTGGTTTTACCCTCCATAGTTTCTTTTTGCTTTATGAGGTGACCAGATCATAGTTATCCATCATCCTTCAAGATTTCATAAAGGTCTTTATGTTCTATTTTAAGCTAGTATTACCTTTGGCTCCCAACTCTCTTTGCTTTGTAAGCAAATTGACAGTTTGTAACTGAAATGCTTTTAAGGCTCTTTTGGTCCCTTGTTATCAGAATTGATTTATATTAATTAAATTTCTATGTAAGATTATTGTTAATTGGTGTCAATGTCATTTCTACTGTTTTTTATCCATTTTTATTTATCAATTTGTTTAAATAGATCCACATTGAGTTATTTCAATTGTATGCTGTAATTTTTTGCATAATTAGTCTTCTATATTAATTCTGATCTTTAATTGAAAAAGTTGACAGTCTGACTATACACAGTCAGATAATTCAGGGATGACTTTCATATAAATAACAAGTCTTTCCCATTAAAACACAAGTTTTTTTTTTAATTGTTTATTTTTAGTTTTCAACATTTACTTCCACAAGATTTTGAGTTCCAAATTTTCACCCCATCTCACCCCTACCCCCACCCCAAGATGGCATGCATTCTGAATATCCCTTCCCCTAGTCTGCCCTCTCTTCTTTCTCTCCCCCCCTTCTCTTATCCCCTTCCCCTTCTGCTTTCCTGTAGGGCAGGATAGATTTCTGTACCCCATTTCCTGTATTTCTTATTTCCCAGTTGCATTTTTTTTGAATATGTGTTTTTAAAACTTTGGGTTGCAAATTTTCTCCCTTCCTCCCTCCCCACTCACCCTCATTGAAAAGGCAAGTAACTCAACATAGGTTATACATGTGCAGTTATGCAAAACACTTCCATAGTAGTCATGTTGCAAAAAACTAACTCTATTTCCCTTAATCCTGTCCCACCTCCCCCATTTATTCTATTCTTTCTTTTGACCTTGTCCCTCCTCAGAAGTGTTTGCTTCTGATTACCCCCTTTCCCAATCTGCCCTCTTCTCTGTCATTCCCCTGCTCTCTTGTCTCCTTCTCCCCTTATTTTTCTGTAGGGTAAGACAGATTTCCATACCCAATTGAGCATGTATGCTATTCCCTCCTTAAGCCAAATCCTATGAGAATAAGATTCACTCATTCCCTCTCACATTCCTCTGTTTCCCCTCCCCTGTAAGAGCCTTTTCTTTTCTGTTTTTTTTGTGAGATAATTTACCCTGTTCTATCTCTCCCTTTCTCTTTCTCCCAGCATAATCCTCTCTCATCCCTTATTTTTATTCTCCAGATATGACCCCTTCATCTTCAACTCACCCTGTGCCCTCTATCTATCTATCTCTATCTCTATCTATCTATCTATCTATCTATCTATCTATCTATCTACACATACATACATATAATTTTTTCCCTCCAACTACCCTAATACTGAAAAAAGTCTCATGAGTTATAAATGTCATTTTTCCATGCAGGAATGTAAACAGTTCAACCTTAATAAGTCTCTTATGATTTCTCTTTCCTGTTTACCTCTTCATGTTCCACTTGAGTCTTGTATTTGAAAGTCAAATTTTCTATTCAGCTCTGGTCTTTTCATCAAGAATGCTTGAAAGTCCTTTATTTCACTGAATGACCATTTTTTCCCCTGAAGGATTATACTCAGTTTTGCTGGGTAAGTGATTCTTGGTTGTAATCCTATCTCCTTTGCCCTCTGGAATATTATATTCCATGCCCTCCGGTCCTTTAATGTAGAAGTTGCAATCTTGTGTTATCCTGACTGTGTTTCCACAATACTTGAATTGTTTCTTTCTGGCTGCTTGTAATATTTTCTCCTTGACCTGGGAACTCTGGAATTTGGCTACAATATTCCTAGGAGTTTTGCTTTGGGGATCTCTTTCAGAGGAGATCGGTGGATTCTTTCAATTTCTATTTTGCCCTTTGGTTCTAAAATATCAGGGCAGTTTTCTTTGATAATTTCTTGAAAGATGATGTCTAGGCTCTTTTTTTGATCATGACTTTTAGATAGTCCAATAATTTTTAAATTATCTCTCCTAAAAATCTATTTTCCAGGTCAGTTGTTTTTCCAATGAGATATTTCACATTGCTTTCTAATTTTTCATTCTTTTGGATTTGTTTTACAGTGTCTTGATTTCTCATAAAGTCACTAGCTTCTGGTTGCTCTATTCGAATTTTTAAGGAAGTATTTTCTTCAGTAAGCTTTTGGACTTCCTTTTCCATTAGACCAACTTTGCTTTTTAGGGCATTCTTCTCCTCATTGGTTTTTTGGACCTCTTTTGCCATTTGGGTTAGGCTATTTTTTAAGGTGTTATTTTCTTCAGTATTTTTTTGGGTCTCCTTTAGCATCACTCTCAGTTTTTCTTCTACTTCTCTTAATTACTTCTCAAAATCCTTTTTGAGGTCTTCCATGGCCTGGGATCAATTCGTATTTTTCTTGGAGGCTTTGGATGTAGGGGCTTTGGCTTCGTTGTCTTCTTCTGGTTGTGTGTTTTGATCTTCTTTGTCACCAAAGTAAGATAATATAGTCTGACTCTTTTTGTGCTGCTTGCTCATGATCACGGCCAATTACTTGAGTTATAAACTCTTTGTTAAGGTGGGAGTCTGTTTCCAGTGTAGAGAATGTACTGTCCCAAGCTTCAGGGGTTTCGTGAAATGTTTTCAGAGATACTTCTGGGGGACCTGTAAATTTTCAGTTCTTCCAAGGTGGTATGATGAAGCGCAAGGTGTTTACTCCTTTCCTGGTCTGTGCTCTGTGCTGTAAGTGACCACAAGCACTCTTTTCTGCCTTGCAACTGTGAGGAGAATTTCCTTTTCACAGCCACTACAAGCTCCACCATGCAAGCACTCCTCTTTGCCCCAGGACCACCACCCAGAACTGTGACCCAGATCCAAGCACAGGCAAAGCAAGAGAATCCTGCACCAGCAAAAAGATCCCTGCAATCACCCTCTGAGCAGCCACTTGATTCCCCCTCAGTCTGTGGTCCAGAAGCTCAGGAGGCAGCCTCTGCCCTGGACTGCACTCGGGAATGGAGCTTCTCTCTCAGCATCACAGAAGCAGACTTTTCCCACTGACCTTCTAAATTGTCTTTGGCGTTCCTGGGTTAAGAAGTCTGGAAACTGCCACAGCTTCTTGTGATTCAGTCCTCTGAGGCCTGCTCCAGGTTTGTTGCAGCCTGTGTGCCCAGGCCAAACTGTGTTCCACTCCCAGCCTAGTGTGATATATCTTTCTGATGAATCATCCAGGTTGTCTTGGGTTGGAAATTTGTTTCACTCAATCTTTTTGTGGGTTCTGCTGCTTTAGAATTTGTTCAGAGCCATTTTTTTAATAGGTATTTGGAGGGGGTTGGGGAAGAGCTCAAGCAACTCACTGCTTTCAGTCTGCCATCTTGGCTCCACCCCCTAAAACACAAGTTTAATTTAATGATTTGAAAGACAAAATTTTCATGTAATTTATATGTGTGTGATGCTATTCATTGCTCACTGTATTCAACACATTTTTTTGACAAAGTATTTATGATGTAAAGGCATGAGGCTTCTATGTAGCCTACAAGCCTTTGGCTACTTACTTCTGATCCATGTTTTCCAATATATTTCTTGCTGTTATTACCTATTCTCATCTTTGCATTGAGGTTGCTGTGTGTCAAAGTATATGATTTCACATGGATGGTGTCACTGAATTTTTTGTAGAATTTCTCCAGCTCTTCACCTTCTACAGCAGATAGTGGTAAATATGCTGCAGCTATTTTCATAGTGGTCTCTTTGTACTGCAATGGAAGATGCCTAAAGGACCCTATGAAGTGCAGTCTCTTTTGGGTGAGTGATTGAAGACCAACTACACTAATAACATTTGGCATCTGATTGAAGAGAGGTAGTTCAGCATAGAGGACGAGAGGCTGTCCCTGGAATCGATTCTTTCTTCTAATACCTCTTAGCTATGTGACCACCAGAATATCACTTACAGTGACCTAGGCAACTCTCAAAGTTGCGGATGGTTGCTGATAGATTTCAGTAGAGAGAGTTTCCTTCATTTTTAAAATCACAAAGAAAGAAAGAGAAAGGAAGGAAGAAAGAGAGAGAGAGAAAAGGAAAAGAGGAAAGAAAGAAAGAAAAAGAGAGAGAGGAAGGAAGGAAGGAAGGAAGGAAGGAAGGAAGGAAGGAAGGAAGGAAGGAATCTGATTAAATGACTTTAATAATAGCTTTTTTGCATTTTAAGCTAGTGCTTAAAGCTGCACTAAAACTTTTGGGACATCCTGTATGGTGCTTTCATGTTGACAAAGTACTTCCTTTACAACAGCCTTGTGAGGTAGATAATACACTCTGTACTTTTTCCAGAAAATCTAAGGGATCTGACTATGTTCCCTCAGCTAGAAAGTATAGGAAGCAGGATACAAACCCTAGGGAGGCACCATTTACCTTGATTGTTTTATTGTTGTTCTTTCCATTTATATGATTGCATTCAATATGTATATGGTTTTTCTGGTTCTACTTACTTCACTTTGCATCAGGTCATATAAATCTTCCCATGCATTTCCATTTCAATCACATTTGTTGTTTCTAACAACACAGTAATGTTCTATCACACACATCGCTACAATATGTTTAGCCGTTTCTCAGTTGATGAGCATCTATGTTATAATTCTTTGATACCATAAAAATGGGGCTATGAATATTTTAATATATGGGAATTTTCTTGCTACCTTTGATCTTCTGTGATACATGCCCTGCAGTGGACATAGACATTTTGTTGCACCGTTCCAAATTACTTTGCAGAAGAATTGGATCAATTTTCAATTCTGCCAACATTTGTAAATTTTTATTATGCCTGTCTTTCCACAACCCCTCCAACATTGACAATTGCCATCTGCAGCTAACTCATACAGTAGATTGAGCAGTGGGCCTGGAGTCAGGAAAACTGGTTCAAATCTGGTCTGAGATTCATTAACTTAATCTCTGTTAGCCTCAGTTTCCTTATCTGTAAAATGGCAGTAATACTAATAGCATTTACCTCCCAGAGTTGTAAGGATCAAGTGAGATAATATTTGTAAAGTATTTCGCACATTGCCTGACAAATAGTAGTTACTTAATCAATATTTCCTTTTGGTATCTTGACAATTATCTGAGTAGGAGGTGAAACTCCTCAGAGTTGTTTAGATTTGCATCTCTCTTACTATTTGTAATTTGGACCATTCTTTTATATGATTTTTTCATGATTTTCTGGCTTTTTTATATAATTATCCATATCTTTTTACCACTTATCTACTGGGGAATGGCTTTTGGTCTTATATATTTGTTAGTCACCTATATACTTTACCTATCAAATGTTTATCAGAGATATTTGATATAAAGGGTTTTTTTTCTAAGTCAATTGCTTTCATCGTTATCTTGGTTGCTTTAATTTTGTTCATACAAAACCTTTTAAAGTTCATGCAATCAGAATGATCAATTTTATATTTTATAATTGCTTCTATACTTTATTTGTTAAGAATTTAAGTCCTATGGGGCAGCTAGGTGGCACAGTGGATAGAGCTCCAGACTAGGAGTCAAGAGGACCTGAGTTCAAATCCAGCCTCAGACGCTTGACACTAGCTGTGACCCTGGGCAAGTTACTTAACCCCAATTGTCTCACAAAAATGAAAATAAAAAGTCCGAGCCACATCTGTGAAAGATGATGCCTGCATTGTTTTTCTTCTAATTTTTTTTATAATATGATCTTTATTATTTAGGTGATATCCATTTTGAATTTATTATTGCATATGATATAATAGATAGAGCTTTTATTAAGCACTTACCAAGACTCAGGAAGAGCAGCTGAGAAGGGAAAAGGCTCATTAGTACTTTCAAGTGCAGCTGCCCCCAAACTTCTAGCAGCCATCTGATTATAGGATCATACATTAGAAGCATGAAAAGACTTTGGGAGTCACACTAGTGCAATTCTCATATTACATGTGAGGAAAAGAAAGCTCGGAGAATTAATAGGCTTTTCCAAGATCATACAAGTACTAAATGGAAAAATCTGGTATTTGAACCCAGGCGTGACTCTGGATGCAATGAAATTGAATTCTTTTTCCTTATTAGTTCACCAGGCTAACTCATCAGGAGGGAACCTATCACATCCAAGAAATGTGGAGTTCCCTATGTATAGAAATCTGGCCATGCCTGGAAATCAAGATACCTGGGTTTTTATTCCTGGCCTTTCCTTTGGACAAATTTAGTTATCCTCTTAGTGCCTGAGTTTTCCTCATTTGTACTAAACTAATTTTATGAGGGCTTTGAGAAACTGTTCTTATCTTGATATACGCTAAGAGGGTATGTTGAATATATTAAGGGGTTAACATTTCTTCAGCAGGACCTGTATGTTCTATTCAAACAAATGAACGTAGTACAACAAAAATCTACTAAGTGGCTACCTTGTGAAAGGCACAACCATTCCTTCTTTCCTTTACACAATGGATTTTATTATGGATGTCAAGTTCATGGTCACTCACAATTTCCAAGATGGCAAGTACAGGTAAAGAGTAGGCAATCATATGTGGGGGGTAAGTTGGTTATTTCGAAAGCATTATAAACTTATAACTACTACGTGAAAAATTCTTCTAAATTACTACTAATAAGAAAAATGCAAATCTAAATAACTGAGTTTTTACTTCACACCCAACAAATTGGCAAAGAGGACTCAAACTGCAAGTAGTCAGTTTTAGAAGGGCTAGATATGGGAAGAAAGGCACACTCATACAATGTTAGTGGAACCATGAAATTATCTAATTCTAGGAGAAAAAATTGGAATTATATTTCTTGACTTTTTAAAAAAAAATCACTAAAATGTCCATGTCCTTTGACCCAGAAATCCTACTTGCCTCAAGGAGGTAAAAGAAAAAAAATTCCCACATACATCAAAGTATTTTTTAAAAGTATATCAAAAAGGCACTTTTTGTGGTAGCAAAGACCTAGAAACAAAGTAGGTAAACCATCAACTGGGGAACAAAAAATGGTGACACATAAATGTAATAAAATATTATTTTACCCAAGAAATCATGAATATGAAAAATTCAGAGAGACAAGGAACTGATGTAAATTAAGTAGAAAAAACCCAATATGTGTAATGATTGCAATAATGTAATAGAAAAGGAAAAAAACAATAAAATTAAATGGAATGCTATCAAATGATAATGATCAAAGTTGGTCCTGGAGAAGAGTTGAGAAAATGTGCGTACCTTCATTGAAGATGTGAGGAAGTGTGAGTGTGATATGTACTGCCAGATGTAGTCAATGTTTTTGGTAGTTTGTATAAACTGCTTTTTTCCTCCCCTTCTTTTTTCAAATAAATGGCTCCATGGGTAGGGAAGTAGAAAAGATAAGTATTCAGAAATTAGTGTAATGTAACAACAAAAAGAATCAATATTTATGAAAGGAGAAAAAAGAGGAAAATAGATAATTTTAATCTCTTTGTCTTCAACACCTTGTGTAGTAAAGAGTGCTAAACATTTAGGGAAACATGCTGCCACAAAGCATTACTGTACTGCCACCTTGGGGTCATACTTTAAATTACGGTATTCTGAATTTCTCCTCCATCCCACACCCCCCACCAAAATCAGCTTCTGAGGGATAAAAAAGAATGAATTGCAAATTTATTACAAGGTATCTGTTGGACTAGTTCGATGGGCAGCCCATTCAGATGTGTGCCATTTTCTAGATAATCGACATTCTTCATCTACTTGGTTTTTCCTGTGTGAATTTTTAATTTTATTTTTAATTTTAATTGTATTTTTTATTTAGTTTTTAAAATTTAATTTAATTTTAATTTTAAATTTATGGAATAAAACAAGCATTGCCATAGCATAGTACAATAAAAAAAGATGATTGCACATGAAACTGTAAATCTACTATTCCTTTCAAATATACAACAACATTATCATGTTTCTTTTTTTCTTCTCTCCCCACCTCCCACCCTAGAGAGGGCTACTATTAGAAACAAAAAGGTATACATATGTAAAATTATTCTGTACATACTTCTATTTATCAGCTCTTTCTCTGGATGCAGATAGTATCTTTCTTCATATGTCTTTGATGGTTAATTTGAGTATTTATAGTAGTCAAATTACTTATTCACTCAAAGTCATTCTTAAAACAATACTGCTGTTACTGTATATAAAGTTCTCCTGGTTCTATTCATTTCACTTTTCATTATTTTGTGCAAGTCTTTCCATGTTTTTCCAAAATCATTGAACTCAGCATTTCTTATAGCACAGTAGTATTCAATCACAATCATATACCACAACTTGTTCAGCCATTCCCCAGTGAGCAGCATCCCTGCAATTTCCAGTTCTTTTCCACACAAAGAAAGATGTTGTAAATATTTTGGAACACATAGATTCTTTCCCTCTTCCCCTAATTATCTTCAGAATAGACCAAATAGTGGTATTGCTGGGTCAAAAGGTATAGGTGGTTCAATAATTCTTTCAGCATAATTCAGGTTGTCCTTTATTGTGAGTGGCTAGCAGCTCATTGAAGAAGCCCTGCAGTTTCCTGGAGCTCAACAATTCAATTCAACACTTATTACCTACTATGTGCAAGGCTGTGTTTCTGGTGCTGAGGATACAGAAACAAAAACCAAACAGTCTCTGCCATCAAAGTGCTTCCATTGGACTGAGCAGTAAAAGGAAAACATGATGCAAAAGAAAGAGTTTTGGACTTGGAGTCAGAGGACGAGGGTTCAATTTTCAGCTATGTGAATGTGGCATCATATGCCCTCTTATTACCTGTATGAACTTGGTCAAATCACCTAGCCTCACTGGCCCTCAGTTTCCTCATTTGTAACATGATAGGATTGGAATAGATGTCCACGTAAGTTTTTTTCCGGTTCTAAATCTATAATATTACATCTATATGTGTGTACCAGATTAAAATGATAACAACAACATAATTTGAGGAAAGGAGAGAACACTAAGGGGGCCAGGCGAGTCAGGAAAGATTTCATAGAGGAATTGGCATTTGACTAGTTTTTCATGATTTTCTTGCATCACTCTCATATCTCTTCCCAGGCTTTGGATGTAGGACCTTTGACTTTGTTGTCTTCTTCTGGTTTGTATGTTTTGGTCTTCTTTGTCACCAAAGAAAGATTCTATGGTCTGACTTTTTTTTGCACTGTATGCTCATGATCCGCTGATGAGGAAGCCAACACATGTATAAATCACAGTTCATTCAATAACTACAGATTAGATGAAAGGCAGCCTTGAAAGAGAAGGTACAATAAACAGGGGGGACCAGGAAAAGTGATGGGATCTGTGAGATCCTTGAAAGTAGTGACTGGTTTTTGCCTTTCTTTGTTTTAGCAGCACTTAGCATGAAGCCTGGCACATAACAGGAGCTTAATGTTTATTCCCTGAGGGAGATAGAAGAAAGAGCATTACATATGAGAACAGCACGATTCCAAGTTTATGATACTGGGTGACTGATATGATACAGTGCTCTCCAGAGAATTAGGAAATGTGAAAGAGGGGTGGGCTTCTGAGAAAAGAGGATGAGTTCTGTTTTGGACGTGTTGAGTCTAAGAGGCTATCAGGACATCCAGGTGTTAGGCAGTGAGATTAAGATATAGCAGACCTGCAGTTCCAAGGCTGAGCTGTGATGGTTTTGCTTTTGTTTTCTCTTTTTGGTGGGGAGAGGATGATGTATCTAAACCTGTTTTTCAATAGTGTAGGGAACTACCTGTGAGGAAGCTCCCCCTACTGGTGCTCTGTCTCTATCTCTCTTTCTCTGTGTTTCTCTGTCCCTGTCTCTCTCTCTGTCTCTCTGTCTCTGTCTCTGTCTCTCTCTGTGTCTGTCTGTCTGTCTGTCTGTCTGTCTGTCTGTCTCTCTTCTCTCTTCTCTTTCTTTCTCAGAGAGTTAGTTGCCTGGGGCATTGAGCTGTTAAATGACTGGCCTCCTTTCACAAGGCAGGTATATGTCCTAAGGATTTAAAGCCAGGTCTTCCATACTCCAAGGCAGGCTCAAGGCTCTTTTGCTTCTCATGATGCCCTCGTATCTGAAATCTGAAAAGGCCCAGCAGATATGCAGAATGTGAGTAGTGGATTTGTTGAATTTAACTCAATAAATATTTTTTAAGCACTTATTATGTGCCAGGCATTGTGCTGAGCACCAGACTGACTATGGAAGATATACGACAAGAGACTCAAGAATGACACAGAATGAAAAGATATGGTTGGGTTTTGATTTGCGTGGGATAAAAAGGGAGGAACCACGTCAGTTACAGTTCTTTTGCCATATGGGCTGGTTATTTGTGAGGACAAACAGGCCTCCTTGGCATCTGATTGACTAAATTAAAAGGAAAACGAAATCTACGTTAGGCAAGAGCAGCATGATGTAGGGGAAAGAGTGATGAATTTGGAGTAAGAGAACCTGAGTTTGAATCCCAGGCTCTGCCACTTACTTCATGTATGTCCTTGATCAAGTCATTTAATCACCATATTTCCTCCTAATGTGGCTGAGGTCACTAGTCTAGTTTGGACTAGAGGTAGTTGGGCTTACGGAGAGGAATGATTGCATTGGACCATGGGACAGTTGGAGAACTGAACTGGTGGGCTCCATAACATGAAGGCATTCAGCATTCATTCATTCAACAAATGTTTATCAAGCACCTACTATATACCAAGAGTTGGACTAGCTAGTGAGGATCCGAAGACAAAAATGAAATAGTCTCTCCACTCAAGGAGCTTACATTTTATTGAGATGGACACCACATGTAAACACAAAGCTGTAAAAGCTTAAAATTGCACTTAGACTTTTGGGACATCCTGTATATACACAGTTTATATAAAATTAGTACCAAGTAAAGTGAGCATGGAGCTCCATGGCACACTGGATAGAGTGCAGGGCCTAGAGTCAGGAAGCCTCATCTTTCTGAGTTCAAATCTAGCCTCAAACACTTACTAGCTGTGTGTCCCCCAGCAAGTCACTTAACCCCATTTGCCTCAGTTTTCTCATCTGTAAAATGAACTGGAGAAGGGAATGGCAAACTACTCCAGTCTCTTTGCCAAAAAAAACCCTTCCCTCCAAAAAAGACGTCATGAAGAGTCAGACACAACTAAAATGATTAAAGAGCAGTGTGAAGATGAGACCCTAACAGCTGGCCCTAAAAGAGCATCGGGAAAGGCCTCAGGGAAGAGAGAGAGGGCACTTGGAGGTAGACCATTCCCAAACAGATTTTATCAACTTTCCTATTATGTTTAGAGCTCATGGGGGTAGTAAAACCCTACACACCACTAGAAAACATCTCATGAGCTGGATTTGGCAGAGGTAGGTTGCCAATGACTGCTGTAAAACATTAGAGAAAAACAAGGATTTTGCTGGTTGAGAGAAGCTTTTAAAATTCACCAAGTTCTTCTAACCCTTTTGATGCTGACTGCTTTGAGCATAGGCCCCTGGCTTAGTCATTGTGTGGGTATGTGGAGTAGAAGCATGAATGAGGTGGTGCTTGGAGTCGAGTACAGAGGGTAATGAGCATGTGTGTATGTTTCTGATGGTATGGTTCCAATTCCAGGAGCATGCAATATCCTTGAGGGCAGGAACAGTTTTATTTTATATTTGGATTATCAGGGCCTGAAAAGTAGCTACAGAGCCAGATTTGCATTCCTGTTCTACTTTTGACATCTACTTGCTGTGTGACCATGAACAGGTCTCAGCACTCCCAGGCAAATCTCTGAGATTATATGACCTACGTTGACTGGGGGAGTTTTCCCATAGTGAGTTCCGTACACCCATAAAATTGTGAGTCCTGAGCCCCCAAATCCCAATGCGGAGGACATAGTAGGTGCTCCATAAATATTTGACTTGAATCAATTCCTCCATTAACATATTTTCTGTTGCTTCACTGTGGCATGAAGGTGACCTTGAATGCACAAAGGTTCTTATAAGTTCTGGTGGGTTCTGCCAAGAATAGAAGAATCTAGTGTAATGAGGTGTCATTCAAGGATAATCCTGGTAAGGTTTGGAGAAGTTCATTACCAGAGCTAGAGTTAAGAATTTTTATGGCCATAGCAACTCTTAAAGACCATCTACTAAGATGCAAAGGACATATGAGGTACGAGGGCAGAAACCCTCAGTGAGGGAACTATATATCATGAAAGTACTAAAGTTTGTTTCTAATTTTCTAACATAATATTAAATTTGTTCACTATTTTTGGTTTACCCATGCCTTTTCTCTGAATATGAACATTTAAAAAGCTAAATGTATGATATTTCTTATATTTTAAAATTGATCTGCTAAGACAGTCAACAGCCTGACTATGTTAAATGCCAGCTATGTACCAGCTACGTGCCAAGATTACAAAAAAAAAAGCAGAAGACCATTCTTGATCTCAAGGAGCTCAGAGTTTAATGCAAAAGACAACATGAGAACAACTATGAACAAACAATAGATATTCAGAATAAATTGGTGGTGGTCTGAAAGGGAAGTCACTAAAATAAAGGAAGACTGGGAAAGATTTCTTGTAGAAAGTATGACTTCAGGTGACATATGAAGGAAGCCAGGGAAGCAGGAGGCAGAGATGAAGAGGGAGAGAATTTTGGGCATGAGATCAGCCAGTGAAAATGCCCAGAGTCAAGAGATGGAGCATTGTGTGGGAGGAACAGCAAAGAAGCCAAAGTCATTGGATCACAGAGTCCTTGGGGAGAGAAGTGAGGAGTAACATGTAAGAAGATGGAAAGGTATAGAGGGGCCAGGTTACGAGGAGCCTCGGGAGAGAACAATTATATATTTTTGACAGTTGGTTAAGGCCTTATAAAGTGAAGAAATGGATGGATGTGATTCCAGTCCTCAGGGTGGTGTCATTGCCAATGTTGTCCAAAACTGGCATCAAAAACAAGTTAGCTGTGGATCTGGTCTTTCACAGGGTTACTGTCCTCTGTTTTTCTGTTTTGTTTTGGTTTGGGTTTGTGTTTTGATGCTAAACCCTCAGTAGATGGCAGCATTGTCAAACAGAGAGCCTTCTCGTGGTGCACAGGTGCATCAAAGGCCCTAATAGCTGCCTGGGGAAGCTTGAGAATTTCCCACAGGTGCTTTCGTTCTTGAGGGGCATACTAGCTGCAGTGACACGTCTGAGTCTCTCTGCTGCCTACCATTATGAACGTGTAGCATGTCAATTCTTAGAAATGGCCCTCTTTCTCACTTTGACTTTTCCCTGTCTAGTGGCTGCTTTCTTCTGCCTGCAAACATGTCTGTTTCTCCCCCATTCCCCAAAAACAAACAAAACACCCCCCCTCACTTTGCTCACCCATTCCTCACTAGCTATCATCTTACGTCTTTCCTGCCCTTTGTGGCTGTACTTGTCGAGAAGGCTGTCCACCATCGGTGCCTCCACTTCCTTTCCTCTTACTCTCTTCCTGATTCTTTGCAGTCTGGCTTCTCAACTAAAACTGCTCTGTACCAAGTTACCAATTAGTTGCCAAATGTAATTGCCTTTTCTCAGTCCTCATCCTTCTTGACCTCTCTGTACCTTTGACGCTCTTGATCACCCTTTCCTCCTTGATATTCTCTTCTTTCTAAGCTGTTATCACACTTCTAGCTCTTCTCCTACCTGACTGCCCCTACTCAGTCTCCTTTGCTGGATCTTCATTTAATATGTGTCTGATGATTGTGAATGTCCTCCAATGCTCTGTCCAGGGTCCTATTCATTTCTCTCTATACTATTTTGCTTGTTGATCTCATTCACTCCCATGGATTCAATGATCATCTCTATGCAGGTGATTCTCAGATCTGTTTATCTAACCTTAACCACTCTCCTGACCTCAAGTTTTCCATCTCCAATGGATTATTATATATTTTAAACATCTTGGATTCAACATGTTGAAAACTGAGCTCATCTCTCCCTCCTCCCAGACAGTCCCTCTTCCTAACTTCCTTATTATTGTGGTGGACACCACAATGCTCTGAATCACCTAGGCTTGTAACCTCTACATCATACTCAACTCCTCATTCTTTCTCTCTCTCCTCCCACTCCCCTACTCCCCCTCCCCCACCTCCACATCCAATCTGTTGCCTTTGGAACATTTGTCATATATGCTCCCTTCTCTCCTCTGACACTGACACTGCCCTAGTGCATGTCCTCATCACCTCACTCCTGGACTATTGTAAATAGCCTTAGACTCCCTGCTTCAAGTCTCTCTCTACTCCAGCCCATTTTCCACTCAGCTGTCACATGATCTTCCTAAAATATAGGCTTAACCATGTCACTTCCTCACTCACCCTTCACAACCCTTCAATAAACTCCAGTGGTTCCCTATTACCTCCATGATAACATATAAAATACTCAAATTGGCTTGACTTCTAAAGCCCTTTATAACCTTGCCCTTTCTTACCTTTCCAGGCTTCTTATATTTCACTCCCACATACTCTGTGATACAGTGACAATGACCTCCTTGCTGTTCCTTGAATGACACCCTATCTTGTCACTCTGTACCTTGTCATTGGCTTCCCCTCTTGCCTGAAATGCTGTCTCTATTGGTTTCTCACCTCCATCATTCCCTGACTTCTTTCAAATCTTAACTAAAATTCTACCTTCTACAAAATGTTTTTCCTGAGATTATCTCTAATTTTTGGTGAATATATCTTATTTATACATAGTTGTGTATATGTTGTGAACTCCTTGAGATCAGGGACTATGTTTTGCCTTTCTTTGTATCCCCAGACTAGGCACAGTTATCCCTTCCACATCAAGGGTCTTAGGGGGATGGCACCCCCATGATATGGAAAATCCATATAAAATTTTTTGGCCCTCCCTTCATACCAGAGAAGTATTCTGAATTATTATGGCATCAAAAGATAAAATATGTTGATATTATACAGTATCATATTTACATATTTTATGCATTTCTGAGTTTCTAAACTTCTGTGCTGTCTACTGCCCTTCACATGTTGTCTGTAGCTTCCACAAAACTCCTCCCAAATTCCCATTTTATTTCTTATGCCAACCTGTGATACAGTGAAACCCTGATGGGGAAAGTGGCAATGTGGAAGGAAAACTGTAATAGGTGCTTACTGAATTCTTGCTGACTTGCCTTGACTATCCCTGTCATTATATAAAAACCTGGATTTGCAAATTAGATACTGTAGCCATCTCTATTCCCACATTTTATTCTCAAATCTGATTATTAAGCTACATATGTTTCCTAATCACAGTCTTAGTACCATAGGCCAGGTTTCAGCCTCTCTGCTCTATCCTGGAGAAGCAGTAGCAATAGCTTCCCAGCAGGAGGCACACTCTGAAGAAACTTGTGCTATAAGGTAAAGGAAGCCAATTCCTCAGTTTAAACACATAAAGCAAGTGCCTGCAACTTTTCTGCTTGGAGTCCCCCAGTCAGAGAGAGCATCTCTCTAAGCTCACAAATGGCTCTGTATTAGCCAGGCTAGAGAGGAATGCTAGGGGAAGATGATGAGACAGAATCCTTGAGTGTTCCCCTCTTCAAAGAGGTTGCTCCATCCCCACTTACCACTAGCAGAAGCTATTGCTCACAGCTGCAGTTTTCTGGAATTCAATGTCACCAAGAGGAGGTTGGAGCCTGGAGATGGAGGCAGCAGGGTGGTGGAACCACATGGAGTAGTGGGATTTCCAGTGGAATCAGAGAAAGTATGGGGATGAGGAAGGCAAGTGAGAGTGCTTTCAAGAGTTGGTTGTTAAATTTTCAGTGTTAGTATTTACATCTAATATTGGCAAATGCTACAAATCAGGGCAATATTTATTATTTTGCTGATTATTTGGACATAAGAAAGTGATAGAGAAAACAATAATAATGCAGTCTAAACTTAAAAGCAGGTTGAGAGTACATTTTTCTTTTGTGTTTTTTTTTAAGAAAGTCAACTAACTATTAAATATTTACCAGCACACATCAGTCTCCTCCCAAGCAGAAAAGCCCAAATTCCTTTGATTGACACTGTAAAGTGCTCACTTTTCTGGGTACTCTTTAATCCACCATGTCTGCTGCTCAACATATTCCCAAACACTGATTCAGTTGCCTTTTTAGAAAATAGTTGGTTCTCTCAAATAGGCCAATGTCTTTTAAGCAGTAATTTTGTGTAATAGAGGTAGTATTTCAGTGGCTAGAGTATTGAGCTTCAATTCAAGAACACCTGAGCTTAAAACCAGCTTCTGGCCTAAGTCACTTAACCTCTAAGTGCTTCAGGTAACTCCCTGTTTAGTAAGTTATAGATGGAACTCACTGATTACTTACATGAAGTTATGGGATTTTTTTTTTTTGCTGTATACTTATAGCAGCTGGCTTTGGAGCCAGGGAGATCTGGGTTCAAGTCCTTCCTCTGACCCACAGTGCCCCAGGCAACTCCTTAAGACTACAAGTTGCAGAGAAAGTACTAACCTCCACTGGTAAAGGAAGTAGCTCAGTAGAAGCTCCTTATACCAATGAAATCATGAGTCTAGTTCCTATACTTACATGTGATTTTCCTTTCAGTGATCAAATTATATGACAGAGCACTCTAGATTGAGACCATAACAATTTGGCCAAAAAACCAAAATTTATCACCTAGTGGTCAACACTCTGTTTGTGGACTGCCTTAAAATGAGTTAGGCTCATCCTTGCACAATAGGCACACAGTCAGGCTCAACAGACATACGATAAGGCTTACACTCCTTTGGCATAACTTGCAGCATCAACTTCACACCACCATAAGTCCATGGCAAAACATAGCTCCTGCTTCTTGTGGAGAATTAGGAGACTATAGGTGTGGAATGTTGCACATCCTGTCAGATTACAGCTGGGTCATTTGGTTTTGTACAACTGTTTTTCTTGGTTATTGGGGAGAGTTCTAAGGGTGGTTTGGTACATTCAGAAAAAGACTTTCTCAAGAAATAAAAGACATTAAAACAGAAAGAAAGAAAAGAAAGAAAGAAAGGAAGGAAGGAAGGAAGGAAGGAAGGAAGGAAGGAAGGAAGGAAGGAAGGAAGGAAAAAGGAAGGAAGGAAAAAGAAAGAAAGAAAGAAGGAAAGAAAGAAAGAAGGAAAGAAAGAAAGAAAGAAAGAAAGAAAGAAAGAAAGAAAGAAAGAAAGAAAGAAAGAAAGAAAGAAAGAAAGAAAGAAAGAAAGAAAGAAAGAAAGAAAGAAAGAAAGAAAATCACAGGGTGAGGTCTGAGCTTGGAAAAAGTTGTGTATGGCTCTGGTTCTTCCTAATGACAGAGCAATATCATTCCTGTAGTATGGTAAATAGTGTTGCCTATGTTGTCTCCCATCTAGTTTTAAAATTTTCCAGACCCAGAAAATAAGGAAAAGGAGGTAAATAGGAATCTTTTAATTGAACGGGAATTTTTTTCTGGGAAGGGGGCCAAAAAGAGATCAGTGAAAAATGGTACAATTCATGCTATGTTAATGGGGAGGAAGATGAGAAGCTTCCTCTCCCTGTCCCACAATACTGCTTCATTCTTTCCATCTTTCTGAAAGTTTACAAAATAGCTGAGTCCTAGATGGGATCCACTCTAGGCTGGAAAGGATCAGTCTGCTGGAAATTCATATAGTCTACCACTTCCTCCCCAATTTTACAGACAAGGAAACTGAGGCCTAAAGATGGTCATTGACCTGCCCAAGGTTAGTCACCCAGGAAGTAAGCAGTAGAGCCAAGGTTTAAGTGGGGTTCCTCTGACTCCAAATTCCATGTGCTTTTCTAATGATAAGACCACTCACTAAGCACGGCCAGGGAATTTTCTATCTCTATAGTCATCTAAAATGAGACAGGCTTCGCTTAACTAAAAAACTTTTTATTAACAATGTAAAATGTTAAATATTATACAATCTGAGCTAATTCCAGCATGCCCTATATGAGTTAACACTATGCTGATGTGCAGACACCATGCTTCAAATTTCAATTAAAATCAAATGTAATAATAATCCAATTTTATATTTGAGGGTAATTGTATAGTTGACTACATCATTTCCTAACTGGATTATGTCATTCTCCAAGAAGTTGAAAAAAGACACCATTGGATCAAAAAGAAATTAGTTACTCTTATGCTCATGTGCATTGTATGACGATATTATTGTGTATTTACAAATTTTTAATAGCCTCAATATTTTTAGCATTATAAATTAAGATATGTGTATTTTGAAGCTCTTGGATAAATTCTGACAGAGTGGAAGACTAGACATGAATGACAGCAGAGAAAGCAATAGGAGAGGAATATAAGTTCTCTTAACAATATTACTTCTAGTGATTTAATAACTTTGACCTTGAACACAGTTTTGTAATTTTAAATAGATTTCTATGTTTAAAGACTCTTTCATATATGATAAAGTATTAACATGAGACTAGTAAGAGCTATAATTATGCTACTGTACATGAAATCATTTGAAATTTATACAATACATAAAAAACTTAGAATGACTTTAAAATCATAATTCTTGCATCTAGTCATTGTATAGTTCAGAGCAGACATGCACTAGGTCATCTAAAAAATCCTTTTAAAAACATTCTCCATTTTGAATCTGTTCTCTCTCTGGTCCTTGACAATAATTAAAGTGTAAAACTCTTGAAAAGGAAGGGAAGAAAATTAAGAGGGAAGCATAGAAAACATGGTCGATAACCAATAACTGTGTGGTTTATCCATCTGAAAAGCAAATGACATCTGTTTCTTTGATGTTCTGGCTTTCTTGGGGGAGTTTTAATGGGAATTATCTAGCTTGAGATGAGGCAGCATAGACCAAAGAATCTTCTCTTCCGTCTTCTAACTAGTGGATAAGGAGTCAGGTTCAGGAGGCTGCTGTCATCTGTCATGGGGAAAAATGTATACATGAATGCAATTCGTTTTTTTTTTTCATTTTATTTTATTTTTAAGTTAATAAGCATTTATCTTTTCTCCTTTCTACATCCCCTAAAAGAGAAAGAGAAAGAAAAGTGAAATTCTTGTAACAAATATTCTTAGTCAATCAAAATAAATTTGCACATTTTCCACAGCCAGAAATGTCTTTCATTCTGCACTTTGAGCCCATTACCTCTCTGTCAGGAGGTGGGTTAGCACAGTTAGTCACAAGCCCTTTGGAATTATGGTTGCTCATTTCATTGATCAAAGATCTGAAATCTTTCCAAATTGTTTGTCTTTGCAATACTGTCGTTGTCATAAACATTTTCTCTGCTGCTTTCCCTTTGAGGTTACCTCTAATTGACCGGATAGCTTGTACGTACGCATGTTTGTATGTTGTTTCCCTCATTAGAAGGTGAGCTCCTTGAGGGAAAGCATCATTTTTTGCCTTCCTTTACACTGCCAGCACTTAGCAGAGTGTCTGACACATGGTAATTTAATAAATGTTTGTTAAATTGACTTGCCCACTTCACTTTGCATCAGTTCATACAACACTGCCCATGTTTTTCTGACCTACTCTGTTTGCCATTTCTTATGACATAATAGTATTCTATCACAGTCATAAACCACAATTTGTCCCCAATTGATGAGCACCCCACTAGTGACCAGTTCCTTGCTGTTTATATACTTAGAGACAAATCAATTGCTTTCCTATGAAATGGCTCTAAGAAAAAAAAAACCACAACAGTCTATTATCCTTCGACTAAGAAGTTATAGCTTAGAAGACAACCTTAGAGAAGCTATGTCCTTTGCTAGTGAGCTAATGTTTCAATTCCTTTCTCCTCCTCAGCACCTTGGGGTTCAAGCCAAGCCTAATCTATACACAAGGGTACTCAGTCAATGATACTCATTGGCTCTATTTACTAGTTGAATTTCAAAATATCTGTGATTTTTAGAAGCAGTATGGAGCAGCAGGATGGAACACAAAGCCAGACAAATAAGGGGTTCAAATCTCATACACTTTCTACACCACTCTGGACAAGTCATTTAAACTTCCCAAGATCAGTGATTTAGAGCTGGAAGAGACCTCAGAAATCATAAAATCTAATCACCTCATTATACAAATAAGAGATTTCCTCACCATCCCCACTCTTGCCTCAAGAGATTAAGTGACTTGCTCAAGTTACATAAGTGGCAGAATAGAGCTTTAAACTCAAGTCCTGCAACTTTAAGTTCAGCACTGTTTCAGTGTCTTCATCTGTAAAATAGAGATTATAAGAGCAGCTGCCTCATATGTGCTCACAAGGGAACAGAACTGAAATTAATGTATATACACCATTTAGCAAAATATTAAAGTATTCTGTAAGTATAAGATATCACCATTATTATCATTGTGGTTTGTTCTACCAATGAAGAACAAAATCCCTTTGCACCTTGCTAGACATGTCATGAGTTACCGTGGCTAGTAAAATCCATCGCTTGGTGGCCACTATTATAATGACAGGCCCTTTCACACTTAGCTAAGCTGGTCTTTGAATGAAAGGCACACACCATCCAACTTCAGACCCCTGATTGAAAAAGTTTCAGCTCCATAGGACTTGATAGGGCATGCGCTCTGCTGCCACAGCCCCAGAAAATTCATGTTACAGTAATGAGGTATCAAAGGAGGAATTCAACGGAGCTTATCACCAATGAACAACAGCAAAGTGGAGGAAGGAATCAAGCTACAACTGTTCCTCCAACCCAAAGGGTGGAGCACTCTAGTGACTGCAGTGGTTGGCAGACGAGGTATCACTATGGAACAAAAAGGTGCCCAAAGCCACAGTGGCCCTTATAGTTCTGGATGCTTTCAACTAGTCCCCAAACAAAACTGTATCCACTAGCCTGGCCTTAGACTTGTGTGCATTTTTCCTCTTTAGAGATGGAGCCTCACTAAGTAACTCTTTTTCTTGCCTCCAGACTTTTAAGGGACAATTCCAGTCCAACCTTGCAGAAAGGCCCCGGATATTTAGTTGGACAAAGGAAGGAATTGTATGCTAGAAGGTGCTGACTGATGCTTCAAGGCTGCTTTGTATTTGTAACCTTAGAGTCTAGCACAGCTCCTGGGACATAGAAGGCACTTAATAAATACTTGTTGATAGATTGATTTTTCATCTTGATGCCTGAATCTGAAGGCTCAAGACCTCAGCAAGAAAGAAAAATGAGTCTTGACTCTATCTTGTCCTCTTGATTAAACAGGGCCACTCAAACATATGCCCCTTTCCTTCCCTTCTCTTCCTCAAGGTTTTCTGTCACATGCCATTCCTATCTGTAAATTGTACAACCCAGTGGGGGCAATAGTATTTCTGAAAACAGGACTTGATGCATTCAGATGGAACCAGGAGGGCAGTACAGAATTAGGGAAGACAACAGGAAGTTCAGCTGTGTAGACCAAATTAATCAAACAACTCAGTTGCTCAGGCTCCAAAGGTTAAAATCCTTTTTACTTAAAAACCTTATTTCTGGATCTTTCAAAACAACAACAACCCAAAAAACAGTGCTACCTCATTCCTTTCAGAGTAAAAACAATCCACTGTTAACATACTGGAAGCTAGAAATAGTACATCTTTTATACTTAAACTTCCAACTAGTTAAGATACATAAAATAATGTACCATATTGTAATGAGATAGTTCAGGAATGACTCATGTCACAATTAAAAACTGGAAGAAAAAAATAATTTAGCCTCATCATAATTATGAATATTATACCTTTCATCACTAACTAACTATATATATGTATATATATATATATATATATGCACATATATGCATATATATCCCACTTAAATGCAAATTTAACATATTTGACATATTGGAGCTACCTCAGAAACTGCAATTTTTGCAATAACTTTTTGCAATAACTCTTTTGAATACTGGATGGATTTTTGGCAATCCCAATCTAGCAAGTAATTTAAAATTGTCTGGCTTATGTTCATCAAATCTATAATAATCTTTTTATGAGGAACAAAGATCTCAGCATTTTCAGTAGCAGATGTTCTTTATTAAAAATCTATAGAATATTTCCTATGCTTTAAAGGAGTTCAGAAGACTATTTTCTCTGACCTCCACATACCTCCATAGTTGACAAAATTTGGGACAAATACATGGCTTTGTTGTTTACATATAAACAAAGGAAATTCACATATATGTCTCTTATATGACACGAAATACTTCAGGGGATATAAGACTTAATTCATGTTATATAAGCAATGTGCAGATCACCACCCATTCATTTGTGATTTTTCTCTGCGTCCTCCCATAAATTGGCCACAAGGGGTCCATCCACTGTGCTAAGGGCTTTCCTTATGCCCTTTTGACATCTCAAGGATACTATTTTCTATAACTGTGCTAAATCTGCAAAGTGGAAGGGAGAAAGGGGAAAAGAATGAATAATGTATCTATAGCACAAAGGAAGAAAGAATGTATATATGATCTCATTCTTATGTTTTTCCACATGGGCAGGCATGGATGAGTTGCAATCTCTACCAGTGAAGGAAATATTTACACCGAGTTCACAGATCCACCAAGAGCTGTGGCACCATAAACAATCACGGTTTGTTTTTAGGCATAAGATATTTTTCCTTTAAAGTACTGCTCTTTTCATAATGCCACCACACACACACACACACACACACACACACACACAAACAATGAGAGGCCGCCATGACCTACAGCTCACTTCTCCCCCTTGTTCAGCCCTCTCTAAGTATCCAGCATTTGCTAGAAGTGATGAGAGAGACGAGATTTTGGGTGCTCGGGCTCTCAGCAGAGACCACGCTCTCAGTTCAGAAGGACTCCTGGTTTGGGAGACCTTTGCCCCACACTTGTGACAACTCCCTTTCTCAGGCCCCATGCTCTCATGATCACCCCCTATTGCTGAACTGACACAAAAAACCCACAATGCCTTTGCCAGGAATTCAGAGCAGCTTCTACACTGTGGGAAGCTCAGCACTTGGATCTGATGCTGAAATTCACAAAGTGGTGACCTACAGAAAATGCTGTTTGAAATAAATGAGATGAATTGAAATCAAAGGAAAGCTCCACATGGGCTGAAATCTTCTCTCTGAACAGGCTATGAGTGAGAAACAATGTGGGTAAGGTGGCAAAATCTCTAGGTTAATCCTCTAGGACAGGTTTGGCACCTGGTGGCTAACAAGGCTGTTTCAATCCACGTAGTGGGGCTCATTTAGACCAAATAAACTAATGAGACCCATACCAACTGTGCAACAGCGGCAAGGTCTCAGGATTGTCATCTCTAAAATGAGACTGATGATGTCGATCTCAACCGCCTTCTCACGGTTGTTGCAAGGATCAAAGATACTGATATTTTCTGTAGTGCTCTGTGCAAATGTTTAGGCCCTGTATCAAAGTCAGCTACTGTGAGGGAAAAGAGCCAAAACTCTGGTTTGAATTCCAATTCTATCTCTGTCACTTACTAGCTGTATGACCATGGGCAAGTTACCTCATGTCTCTGAGCCTCAGTTTCTTATTCTTGTAAAACAGGAATAATCCTATTTGCACTACCTACCTCAAGGGATTGTTGTAAAGTACTATATGAATATAAGATTATTATTGCAACCAATAGATTGCTAGCCTTAGAGTTGAGCTGAGTTCTCATGTTCTCTTCACTCCATTGGCCAAAGCCAATTTCTGCTGGTGTGCCCTCCCTTCCCTGAATCCTGAGCCCATGTTATGATGCTGCTAGGCCTCCCTCCTCCAAGTTCTTCTCCCTTTCAAAGTGAAGTAACTTGGCCAGGGTCAAACAAGGAGGAGGATTTGAACTCAAGTCTCTTAGTTCTACAGCCAGTGTGCTTTCTACTGTACCCACTATCTCCTCATTGGGTGCTACTTCTATTTCTCAGCTCCCATGTACATGAGAATAATATTAATTACAATAACTCATATTTTCACAGTGCTCCAAATTTACACAGAATTTTCCTACAGCAATTCTGAAAGGTAGGTAGTGCAAATGTTATTATGCCCATTTTTCAGATGAGGGAATAGGCTCAGAAAAGTTTTGAAAAGCCCAAGGTTATACAACTAGTAATAGTTTATGTCTAAATTTGAATTCAGGTAGTCTGACTCCAAGTTCCGCATCCTTTCCACTATCAATCAATCAACAAATATTTATTTTAGTGTCTTCTATGTTCCAGGAACTCAAGGCAATAGATTTTTATTATTTGGTCTTTGTGTTGTATTGTATTATATCGTATTAAGCTGTATAACCTTTAAATAATAAGAATCTATATGTACAGATAAACTTGTAAAATCTCTCTGGCATAAACTGAAAACTTACGGATGTACACCATGTTTCTTCAAAAAGTTATATCCTATGAATAGTGTCTCTTTCACACACACCCGCTCTCCAAGGGCTCTTCTTCCTTAAAAAGACAGTGATGGAGTATTTTTGCTGAGCTCTCCCAACACACACCTCTAAACAACTTTAGAAAGCATGTCAAGTTGAATTCTGAATGAGAAAACTAACATAAAGTCACAGTGTGTCATTTTTCCAGCCCAGAGCAGCTTAGGAGGACAGAAAGTGTGCCAACATTGGGATGGGAGTGTGCAGCAGCATGTGCTGTTGGCTTTGGAGGCAGCACAAGGACAGTGGTGCCAGGAGAATCCACTGCCCAGGAAAGGTAAGGGGACTGAACAGCTGAGCAGAAAGAGATCCCAGGCGACCCTTGTGTTAGCACTGGGCACAGGATTCAACATCATCTGGCAGCTCCATTGCCCATTACCCAGTTTCAGATTGCAATTCCAGGGTGAAGAGGAACAACTGTGGTCACAAGGGGGCAGGACCCTACCTGGGTAAGGACCAGAGCACAGACCAGGAGGGCAATGACCAGATCACTCCCTGAAAACTTTTAGGCCCCTAGACCTGAAAAAGACTGAAGCTCAGACCAGTCATCCCCTCAGAGGAGAGCAGAACCTAATTTTAACATAAAATTGAAAGAAATAGGATGGAAAAATTAGCAAACAACAATAACAACAACAAAAACAAAAATCTGCCCATAAAGAAACTAATATGGTGACAGGGAAGCTCAAGACACAAACTCAGAAGAAGACAATTGAAAACATCTACAAGCAAAGCCTCAAAGAAAAAATGCACACTGAACAGAGGTCCAACAATAATTCCTAGAAGAGTAGAAGAAAGAGATTAAAAAGAAGAGCAAAAATAATTTAAAAATCAATGAAAGTGAAGAGAAAAAAATAAGAAAGGAAATAAGAGCAGTGCAAGAAAATTGTGAAAAGAGAATTATCAGTTTGGTAAAAAGAGGCTCAAAAAATACTCAAGAAAATCATTCTTTAAAAATTAGAATTGGTCCAGTGGAAGCTAGTGACTCCATGAGACATCAAGAAGCAATAAAACAAAGTCAAAAGACTAAAAAATAAAAAATAAAAAAGAGCCAACCCATTTCTTGAATAGGACTTGTAAGTTTTTGACATCTAAATAACAACTGGATGTAGCATATGTGTGAGACTTTTGCTATCTACCTCTAAAGAATACAAAGATATGCTGTGAGAACTACAAATTGTAACATTTTAACACTTAAAAAATAAGAAAAAGGAAAGAGTTAAGGGAAGTGGATGGAGGGAAGAAAAGATTAGAAGAAGTAAGAGAGGAAAGATGGGGTGGGCAGAACTCTAGGTCAGATGGTGATGTCAAATTCCGGCCAGGCTTGTGCAAAATTCTAGAGGTCAAACAGCCAATGGAAGTATTATGCCTGGGAATAATGACAGAGCATCCCCATAGACAGTGTTGGTTCTGCTGAAAAAAAAATATGCGTGTACTAGGGCTCCCCACTGAAGAAAAAGAATAACTGGGAAAGAGGAATTTACAAGTTATACCTGGTATCCAGCCACATGAGCAAGGCTATAGCTGGACTCTGTGACCAAAGCGAGTGCTCACATTGGAAGAGACAGCTGATTATTTCTAGGAATGCTCAAGGATATTGAAAGTATGTTGGAATTTGTGTCAAAATACACATATTTGGTGAAGAAGAGCTTCTGTTATAAGCTATAAATACCCAAGGTGACATTTTAATATTAGAATGAGTCACTGGGTGCCCTTACAAATTCATTCATTCATAAAACATTTACTGAGTACCTATTGTGGGTGCCACATTCCTAGATGGAGCTTACCAGGCATATGTGGCTCAGTATCCTAGGCGTCTTGTCTCCTTACCAGGGAACTTTCCTTAGCACCTGGGGCTTTCTCATCCTGCTAGGTCCCTTTGCCATGTTGGCCCCTTTCTTCCACCAATTCCTTCCAAGGTCTCCATTTTGGGGATGGGCCCAGGTCCACCATGCTCCATTCCCCTTCCAGACTGAACTTCTGACTATACAAGCTTTGCTACCATGACTCAGCTATCTTTTCATCCTGGAACTTTTCTCAGCACCTAGGGCTTTCTCAGCCTGGAACATCTTCTGCTATGTTTGCCCCCTTTTCACATTGGTGAGTTGCTTCTGGGACCTTCATTTTGGGGACATTCAGGTCTTCTATACTTCATTCTCCTCCTGCTTTTGACTCTAAAATTTACTCAACCCCTCCTCTACCCTCACTTCACCCCCAATTTCATGCCCATTTTAAGTGTTGTCTTTTATCACTAGAATATAAGTTCCTTGAGGGTGGGGAATATCTTTTTTTTCTCTTGACTTCGTATATACTAGTAGTAGGCACAGTGCCTGGCCCATAGCAAACACTTAATAAATGCTTCTTGCCTGCCTTGGCTGCCTGCCATTAGCATCACTTCAGCCTGATTTTAAAAGTTTAAATTAAAACAAAGAAAGTATGGGGTTGGATTGGAGAGGACCAAGAAAGTCCATTTTTAGGTCTATCTCAGTTTGAAGCAAAGGAGTCTGCAAAGCAGTCTGACCTTTGCCTTGTAACAATTAACATTTGCCTCAGTAACTTGGACAAATAAAAGGCATGCTTGTCAGATCTACAGATAATACAAAGCTAGGAGGGATACTAACATGATAAATGATGGTCAGTATTCAAACTGATTTTGACAGACTAGAATGATGGACTGAATCTAATATGATTAAATTTATTTATTTTATTATTATTTTTTTTTGGTGAGGCGATGGGGTTAAATGACTTGCCCAGGGTCACACAGCTAGTAAGTGTTAAGTTACTGAAGCTGGATTTGAATTCAGGTCTTCCTGACTCCAAGGCCAGAGCTCTATTCACTTTGCCAGCTAGCTGCCCCTTAATATGATTAAATTTAACAGGAATAAAATCAATCACACTAGTACAGGATGAAAGAAGCATAACTAGACAGTAAATTTCAGTGAAAAGATAAACGAGTTTTAGTGAATTGCAGGCTCAACATAAGTTGATGGTGTGGCATGGAGGTTAAAAAAAAAAGCTAATCCTATTACTAATGATGGAACATGCAACCCGCCTCCTCATAGAGAGGTGAAAGACTCAGTGCAGAAGGAGACTTTTTTTTTTGACGTGGCCAATGAGGAATTTTTGTTCTACTATACATGATTGTAACAAAGGTTTTGTTTTTCTTTCTTTTTTCAAATTGGGGGAAGGGAGAGGAAAAAAAGGTGGATTTTTGCTGGTTGAAAAAATAAATAAAATTAAATGAAAAAAACCAAAGATAACCCCATCTCTGCCTGAATTGAAAAGCATAGTGTCAGGATGAGTACAATGCCCTGATCATACCACATTTGAAATACTGTGTTCATTTCTTGCCTTTACTTTTTAGGAAGGACAGAGACAGACTGGACAGTGTCCAGATGGCAACCAAGATAGCTAGAGAATTGGCGACTGGACCATATTTGTCAGAGAGAATGAGAATTAGTCAAAGGCACAGAGGACTTTTAGCTTAGAAAACAGAAAAGTTGAAGGGATTTGTTAAATTTCTTTAAGTACTTGAAGAGCTGTCATGAATAAGAAAGACCAAAGACTTGTTCAACCTGACCCCATAAAATAGAATGCCTTGTAAAGATACAGTCTTAGATTTTATTTTATTTTTCACAGCATTTAGAGCTGTCCTGAAGTGGAACAGGCTGCTTCTGAGAAGGAAGCCTTCAAGGCCACAGCTGGATGGCCACGTTTCAGCAGGATTGAATAGGGAGGGAGTTTTTGTCCTGGTACAGATTGGACTAGATCAGCCCTGAATTCTCTTGTAGCTCTGATTCTGTGATTCTCTAACCCTCCCCAAGACTTTCCTGGGGGTAGACTGGCAATCACACTCAGTTCTCAGTCTTGCTCTATTCCAGACTTGCTATCTTAGAAATGACCCAATTCAATTTCATTCAATTCAATTCAATAAGCACCTGGATTAGGTGCTGCTGACAAAGACAAAAACAAGAAAAGCCTCTTGAGTGTCACTGTGTGCTGGCTAGGGATGCTAACTCAGGGCTAGCTCATCCCCTGTCCTTATTGTCTGGTGTCCCACATGAAGGGACCATGTAGTGTTGTACCGGCCTGGGGTACATATGAATGTACTCTTGAAATAAGTGATACTCTTCTGAGAATCTATGGCCTGTTTCTTGAGACCAGCTTCAGAAAGAAAAGAGGAGAAACAGACAGGAGATTTACCTGCTTGTTTCCTCAAAAGTTATTTTACTTGTTTATGTCAAATTCAATGTCTTTTTCCTCCAGTGAAGGAAAGCCCACAGTTCAGAAAGGGCAAACTGTTACCTGTTGTGGGTGAAACTTCTCTTCACTTGTGTTTCTCCCACATGTGTCAGCACAGAAATGCTTCTTCCTGATTATTAGACCCCATTTTCAGATGATTACAAGGATGTGAGAAACAAAGTGTTCAATTCAAAGTGTTGATGCCTGTACTGACTTTGCCAGTTGCTAGCTCTCTCCTAACAGGAAAATTGCTTGTATATCATTTGTCTTGAATTGTTTTTTTGCAAATATGTGGTTCTCTGCCCCCCAGTAGAATACTAACAGGGCAAGAACTGTTTCATTTTTAACTTTATTTCCTTGGTATATAACTTAGTGCCTGATACAGAGGAGGCTCCTTTGTTAATACTTGTAGAACTGAATCCAATTCAATTTTCTTCATCATCAAATCTGAACCTGATTCTTACTAGACTCAGAAAATTGGATAGATTAAAGTTGCCCATATTCGTAGCATGTAAGTTCCCTGTGGTTGCAATTCTTGCCTTTGGATACACAGTGCTTTACATACAGTAGGCACTTAAATGTTTTGTTTTGTTTTTTAATCTGGATTCTAGACTTAATCTAGAGGCAGCTGGTGGCTCAGTGAATAGAGCACTGGGCCTGAAGTCAGGAAGACCTAAGTTCAAATCTGGCCTCACTTAGCTCCTAGCTGTGTGATCCTGGGCAACTCACTTAACCCTGTTTGCCTCAGTTTCCTCATCTGTAAAATGAGCTGGAGAAGAAAGTGGCAAACCACTCCAGTATCTTTGCCAAAAAAAACAACAAATGGGGTCACAAAGGGTGGGACACAACTGAAAAAACTGAACAGACACAATAAGAGGGTAAGAACAATTTTTCCATTTGCCAAGTAGATGTTGTCTATGGTTCACAGTATTCTGTAACAAAATCACAGGAACTCTCATTTAGACTGAAAAGGGGTCTTACAAGGCCAACTTTCTTATTTTACAGATGAAAAAACTGAGGGTCCAAGAGGTTAAGTGACCTGACCAAGGTTTCACAGGAGGTAGTTAAAGTGTCAGGGACAAGATTCAAACTCCAGTCCTCTGGCTCCAGATCCAGCCCTCTTTCTACTGTAAGTACCAGAGCATCCTAAGCGCACACATGTGAATGTATCACAAACACTCCAGAACATTACATTAATTGCCTCAGGATTTATGAGACCATGAGACTGACTTTCAGGCTCCATTCATTTCCACGGACTTGTTTTGTTGAACAATGGGCACTTAGAGAATGTTCGCCCTTAGCTTTTCTCTTTCTTTGACCCTTTGTTAGTCACCTTGAGGGCTCTCTGCAGGCTGTTCTATTTGTAATCCATTAAACACAGCAAGATGGTTATAATTAACGAAGCTCCCAACGGCACTGCCACTGACCCAGAATGTGGGGCAAAGGAGGAGAGAGAGTCTGCCGTGGAGCAATGGACTGGGTCCTAGGTTCCCTCGGTCCTGACAGGCTAATGAGGAAAGAACAAGGACACCTCCTGTATTCTTGCAGTCCTGTAGCTTTTTCAGTTTTCCAGGGAGGAAGTTATAAGGGAAAGGTTGTAGCAAGCCACAATGGAAAAAGCATTAGATTTCAAGTCAGAGGGTCTGGGTTCACATCATGGTTCTTCCAGTTATCTGTGTGACCTTGTAGCAAATCACTTTGCTTCTCTGGGACTCGGTTTCTCCTCTGTAAAACAAGGGGTTTAGGCTAGGTGAATCTCTAAGCTTTGATTTTTGGGAATCCAAAGTATACCCATCTTTATAATCTTTGGCCTTTGTGTCTTTCCTTGCTGCTTTCTTCTCCATTGCTAAAGCAATTCTAAAGGAAACAGGTGATGATCCAAATGGGGGAGATAATTGAACTAGATAGATAGATAGATAGATAGATAGATAGATAGATAGACAGACAGATGGATGGATATATAAATAAATGAGATATATAACTAAAAGAGTCAAGAAGGTTGGAATACCACGCTTAGAGTCGGGAAGGTCTGCATCAAACACTTAACAGCTGTGTGATCCTGAGCAAGTTACTTAAATCCTCTCTGCCTCAGTTTCTTCATTTGTAAAATAAGGATTTTGGACTCCATCCAGCTCTAAATCTAAGGTCCTGTGATCATATGGTAATAGACAATGATGGGAACTTAGAAGATTTAGGAATAGCATTTTGGAGAGAGGAGTATAACTTTGGGTTGAGTGTGCTAGCCACTATCCAGAGCTATCTTGTACAGCCAAAGTTCAAGGAGGAAAACACTTAGGGTGAGACTTTCCCTTTCTACCCAGCTTTTCTCTGCCCCAAAACATACACTTACAGGAAAGGAACAAAATGAAAACAGAAGAAAGCAAACAGGGTTTCAGGAATGGATTTCATCAAGTCAGATGCATAAGAGAAACATTCAAATTCTGCAAAAAAAGAATCGGAATAGGGGCAGCTAGGTGGCACAGTAGATAGAGCTTGGAGTCTGGAGGACCTGAGCTCAAATCTGGCCTCAGACACTTGACACTTACTAGCTGTGTGACCCTGGGCAAGTCACTTAACCCCCAATGCCTCACCAAAAAAGAAAAAAAAAAGAATCTGAATATTATTCCTGATCATTTTACTTCACCTCTCATCCTCCATATGTCCCACCTTTGACCCAGTCTATGTAACTCTCAGAATGTCCCTTAACCTCTCAATGTTCTAGGCAGTCCTTTAAGACTATAGGCTGCAGAGAAAGTGCTTAGTGGAATCATAGGTGCAGTCTTTATCCCTATCCTTCAGCCTCGATACAGCAATACCGGCCATGACAATAATCAAGTGGTTAGAAATGGGTACAGAGAATGACACAGGGGAAGACATTTCTGGGCCCATCCAGATTGGGTTCTCTAGTCAGTCAACTAACATTAATTGCCTACTATGTGTCAGGTACAATGCCACAGGACTTCTTTCTCTGCCTAGTTTCTGTCACAAGTATTTTCAGAAAGATGAAGTTAATTGGTATTCCTTGACTCCCCCCCTCATTTACATGGCTTTACATCCCTTTCAGCCTGGCTCTTTATCAATCAATCTCTATAAGTTGTCTAAAGATATATATCTTGGTGGGAGCCAAGATGGCAGAGTATGGGATGGGACCCAGCTGAACTCTCCCAGCAGTCCCTTCCAAACAACTTTAATATAATGCTTCAAATGAAATTTTGCAATGACAGAGCAAATTGAAGTATAATTTTCTTGTTTTATTTTTTGTTTTTGTGAATTTTTTTGTGAATAGCTAATGTAGAAATATATTTTGCATGATTTCACATGTATAATTTATATCATGTTGTTTGCTTTTTCAGTGGGGGAAGGGTGGGAGGAAAGAAGATAATCTAGAACTCAAAATTTAAAAAGAAAAGAATGTTAAAAATAAATAATTTTTTTAAAACTAAAAAAAAAGATACATATCTTGCTGGGAGCTGATATCATATAGGAAGAAAACAGAAATCTTTCTTCACATGAATTATCTGTTTCCTGCCCCTTCCCTACTCCTATGAACAATACTAAGGCTTCACTTCTCTCCTTGAGTGAGTAAGAGTAAGGGAGCATAGATGCTCCACAATTCTTCCCCCTTGATATTAATTCATAGGACTATAGAGCTAGAGTTAGAAGGGACCTTATAATCCAGCCCCCCATTTTACAGGTGAGAAAACTGAGGCCCAGAGTGATGAAATGATTTTTTCCAAGGTCACAAAGTAAGGGGAAGAAGTATGACTTGAAATGAGGTCTTCTGACTCCAAATTCAGACCTTCTTAATCTTCTTATACTGGCTCCTTCAAAAGCCTGCCACTCTCCTCTGAGCAATTAATTTTCTCTCTGGTCTAACTTTTCTTTATACTCCAGTATGTTCATAGTTTAGGTCTTGGGTATGATCATCCACTCACAGACAATTCAACCCCTCCTCTCCTCTGACACTGCCCCTACTGTGGTCCACGTCCTCATCACTCATGCCTAGATTATTGCAATAGTTTGCTAGTAGGTCCGCCTGCCTCAAGTCTCTCCCCACTTCAATCCATCCTCCATTGAGCTACAAAGTGATTTTCTGAAAGCACAGGTCTGATCATAATACGTTTGAGTGGCTTCCTATTGCCTCCAGGAGCAAATACAAAATGCTGTGTTTGGCATTCATAGCCTAGTCTTATTCCACGCTCCCTGCCATGTACTCTTCAATACAATGACACTGGCCTCCTTGATATTCTAACAAAAAGACAATCCATACCTTGGCTCTGGGCATTTCTCTCTTATTATCCTCCATGTCTGCAATGCTATCTATCGTCTACTCTAACTACTGACCTCCCTGGATTCCTTTAAGTCCCAACTAAAATCTCACTTTCTACTTCAAGCTTTCCCCAACCTCTCTTAATTCCAATACCTTCCCTTTGTTGACTATTTCTTATTTATCCTCTATACGACTTGCTTTGTATATATTTGTTAGCATGTTGTCTCCCCCATTAGATTGTAAGCTCCTTGAGGGCAAGAATTATCTTTTGCCTCTTTTTGTATTTCTAGTGCTTAGCACAGTGCCTGGCATACAGTAGGCACTTAATAAATGTTTATTGATTGATTACTAATTGATGCCTGGAATTTACTTTTTCCTCCCCTCCACTTCTTGGAATCTCTTGCCTCCTTCAAAGCTCAATGCAAATGTCACCCCTATCCATGGTACTTTTTTAGATCCCTCCACATCTGCTAATATCTCCCTCACAAAATCAGCCCACATTTACGAAAAGGTTTTGACAAAGAATGTTAATTTATGCCAGAAACTCTACAATGTATAGGCATAATGGGCTTTTTTAATATGGTAGAACATTTCTATCTAAAACCAAAAGTAAGCATCTTATGCAACATGGATATACCACATTCTCCAAGAAATACAGGAGTAAGCAAGAATGTCCATTTTTTCCAGGTATCATTTGATACAACTCTGGAAATGTTAGCAATAGCAAAAGACAAGAAAAGAAATTAAAGACAGAAATATAAGTAAAGAGGAGATAAAACTAACCCTGTTTGCTTATGGCATGATGTTTTATTTAGAAAATCCTAGAGAATCCAAAGATTAAATTGAAACAATAGCTTGGGCAAAATTGCAGATGTCAATAACCCTTCCCCCCCAAATCAGCAGCATTTTTACATAATAAGCACTAAATCCAAAAGGCAATAGAGAAATACTATTCCAAATAACTACAAAATGCACAAAATATTTGGGATCCAATCTATTAAATACAAATCTATTAAAGTTGTATAAATTCAACTACAAAGTGCTCCTTGAACTGGACAAATAGTCAGCACTAATGACTGGGCTGGGCCAATATTACAATAAACATGACAATATCATCAAATCATATTATTAAAGTTAACTTCTGCTTTTAACTATACCTATCAAATTATCAAAGGGGTATATTACGAAACTTAATAAAATAACAAAAATCATTTGGAAAAATAAAAGATCTAGAATATCAAGGGAAATAATGAAAAGAGGCAGGAATAAAGGACGGCTAGCCCTTAAAGACATTAAACTATATTATAAAGCATCAAAACCATCTGCCATTAGTTTAAAAAAGAGACAGAACAATGGAACAGATGAGACAAGGGAGATGCAGAAACAATGGAATTCAATGACCAAGTAAGTGTTTGATAAACCAGAAAACCTAAATTAGGAAAGAATTCTCTATTTGAAAAAAAAAATGTTGGGTGCCCTAGAAAGCAGTTTGGCAGAAATTAGGCTTAGATCATATTAGTTCAAACACCTTACTCCATATTTCATAATACATTCTAAATGGATACATAGCCTTGATATTAAAGATCATATCTTTAAAAAATTAGAAGGGAAGCAGATACCTTCTACAACTATAGGGAAGAGATGTATTCTTGCCTAAACAAGGGATATAGGATAAAAGATAAAATAGAAAACTTTGATTATGTTAAACTAAAAGGCTTCTGAACAAATGAAATTAATGCATCTAACATACAAAAGGAAATAGTCAAAAAATCTTTATATCAAATTTCTCTGATGGGGTATATCTAAAGAGAGATAGATAGAAAAATAGATTTATAAATGATCAAAAGCAATCCCTAATAGATAAGTGGCCAATGATCTGAACAAACAGTTCTCAAAATGAGAACTGCAAACTGAATGAGAGAGATCTAAATCATTAATAATAAGATAGAGATTCAAATCAAATGAACCCTGAAGTTTTACCATACACCCTGCAAGATGGCAAAGATGATAAAAAATTGGTTTGGTTAATGTTGTAAGGGTTATGGGGAAATTGGCACATCAATGCCTTCTTGGTGAAGTTGTGAGTCAGTACCACCATTTTGGAAAGCAAGAATTTGGAATTATAAGGATAAAGTCACTAAAATGTCATACCTTTTGATCCAGAGATTCTACTACTAGGCTTATACCCCAAGGAAGTCACTGATAGGAAGAAAAGTTCCACTATCCACCAAAATATTAATAGCAACACTTTTTGTTTTAGAAGAGAATTGGAAATAAAATAGATGACCATTGATTGAGGAATGGCTAAGCAAACTATGGCACATAAATGTAATGCACTATTACTAAGCTAAGACTCCAAAGAGAAATGTGAAAAGACATTCTCACCCCAGTCCTTTGCAGAGGGGTAGTTTCACAGGTGTAGTACACTGTGCATATTTTCAGACTTTTTCTGATTTGACCATTTTATACTGACCATTTTGCAGATTTTTATTCTCTTTAATTTTTTTTTTCTTGAAAACATTGTCATATTGTTTGTCATATGGCATGACTCTATGGGAGGAGAGAAATTTTATGATGTTAAAAAACAAACAATAAAAAGTCATTTTTAAATTTTACCCTGCATTTGCTTTGTGTATATACTTCTACATGGACAAGTTGCTTCTCCCATTAGAATGTAAGCTCTTTGAGGGAAGGGGTCATTTCACTTCTGCCTTTGTATCCCCAGGACCAGCACAGTGCCTGGCACCTAGTAGGTGCTTACTTAGTAAATGCTTGTTGATAAATTGGTGATTGATTGATTATTTTCTTCTTCACTGCTCTTACTGCCTGACCATAGCTGCACTCATAGAAGGAGCTTTTGGAAAGGGTAAATGCTTCAGTTCTATGATCAGAATCTTCTTAGTTTTAAATACATTGCCTTTTTCTTTAAAATACTGGGAAGGGTCCAGCCACAGGATGCATTAGAGAGAATCAAGCTCCTTCCCTCCCCCTCAGGCATTCCATCAAGCAAATGCTTCAGGCCACCTAAGCCCCCATGCATTTTATTTTCTCTCTTATCCCTTCATGCTGCTCAGGCAAAGCTCCTCACCACTCCCTTCATCTGTTGTTCTCACTCCCACCTCTTCACCTTCTGTTACACTGCTCCTTCTGCCTGAAATGCTCCCCTAGCTCCTGCCTGCCAAATTCTCTCCTTTCCCTCACTAACAATATCACATCCTCCCCTAACTTTCATCATTTCTTAAGAGGAAAGAAAAGTGACAAATTCTCTCTCTCTCTCTTTCTCTGTCTCTGCCTCTCTCTGTCTCTCTTGTCTCCACAGCAATTATTTCCTCAGTTCCTTTTTCTATCCAAGTCTGACTGATCCTCCCTCATCATGTGGGTCCCAACTCTCTATACAGAATGGCCTACCTGTTATTATTTCATAGTCTGTGCTCTTGCTGTGGTTTTCTCCCTTGGCAAGTACAGTTCAGAGCAGATCTACAGATCTATTTGAAGCTTGCTTGGTCAACATTCCTGAGACCTTACTACACTTGTAGATGTTGAAGACTTGGTTCTTAAGCAAGGCCATAATTAGCCATAATTATTACAAATTCAGTTAAGGGGAAGAGGATGCTAATGTTGCAGAGGACAGGGGGGAGGTTATATTGGCAGAGAGGACAGTCCCACCAAAGGAAGAGACAACCTATCCCCTAGACCTTATCACCCTTTGGGAGGTAGGGTTTATGCAGAGAGAGGGAGCCACCATGACAATGTTGTGTCGGGGTTTTGGAGCACTTAGAAAGGAGATGTGGGAGGGGTGGCTAATTCCTTGAGTAGCTTCAAACAATTTCAGTAAGGGATCTTGACTCCCCTTAGCCTTATTTATGTGATCTAATTATGGGAATGTCTTTGATCCAATTAAGAAAGAAGTTTCTATTCACCTTTGACTAGATTGAAAGGGGAGTAACTAAAGAGAGAATAATTGCTTTCAGGGAGATATTTTCTCTAAGCATAAACTGGCATTAACATTATTATCAGCCTTCAGCAAATCAAAAATCCTAAACTATGTTTTTTTTCATTTTACTTTGTTGTGAAACTTTATCTTCTGTTTCACAATACTATTAAGTGAAAGGTGGAAGTCCCTTTTAGTAGACGGAACTCCCCATCTCTCTCCAAGCAGAAAGGCTTGCATGTTAATACAATGTCTCTGACAGATTTTTGGCTAAAACATATGGAGTTTTTCTTCCAAATTAGTGATGGCTCTGTTTTTAAATAATTTTCACTTGTTTGTTCAGCCATCCTAATTTTGTTCCTAGTGAATTTCTCTGGGACTTATCGGTGCAGTGCTCTACATATAGTTACAGGGGCTAACAGTAGCACTTAGCTCACAGAGTTGTTGTTGTAAAATGCTTTGTAACCCTTTATGTACCGTGTACATGTAGGGCATCTGTGACAATGACCAAATCAAGTGGATGACATTTATCTCTTGGCATCAGACAGACTTCACTTAAGACTTCTCCTCAAGCCACCATATTGACTGTGCTCCCAGAGGGCATGGGGCTGTGTCTTGTTCTTTTGTGGGTCTCCCACAGCACCTTGTACATAAATATCTGTCTGCTTGAATACTGCCACCCTTCCCTCCTCTCCATTCAAAGGTCATCTGGAAAGTTCTCCATCTTTTCTGATAAAGGGAAACTAAATGTACAGGAATCATAGATTTAGAACTGAAAGAGACCTCAGAGGTCAAGTTCTACTCTCCCATTTTACAGACAAAGAAAGTGAGGCCCATGGAAGTTAAGTGACTTACCCAATATCTCACAGCTGGTAAGTGTCAGAGGTAGAATCTGAACCCAGCTTCTCTGACCCCAAAGCCTGTGATCTTTCCACATACCACACTGCCTCCTCTTAAATTCATTTTTATATGGGTATAAAAAGCTTGAATTAACTTCTCAAAAATGAACTTTCAACGTTATCTCAATGAAAACATATTCTTTCATAGAGAAATGACAAGACTCACCTTGATTTTTCAATGGTAAAGGCATAGTCTCCCTGAGTTTGCTTAAAAGGTTTTTCATTTCTCGCATGTCTCTGCACGAATGACAAACACATTGATGACAGCATTAGTCAGTGTAAGCTTTAAGTACAAATACTGTTAGATAGTTTTTATTCATTTCCTTTAAGAACCAGCTAGAGCAAAGGTTCTTATTTTTATTTGTGCCACGGACCCCTCTGACAGTCTGGTGATGCCTATGGACTCCTTATCAGAATAATGCTTTTAAATGCATAAAATAAAATACATAAGAAAGTAAATCAATTATATTGAAATATAGTTATCCAATTTTTTTTGAAAACAAGTTCACAGACCCCTGATCAAAAAGCCCTGAGTTAGAGAATGAGGATGTGGGTAACAGTTTTCTTGCCATAAATTTTATTTCATATATCATGTCAAATAAGCATCTGGTTTCAAATGCAATTAATCGGTGATTTGGTGTCAGAAAGAGCTGAGGTCAATTCCTGCTTTGCACACTTTGGACATAGCTGTGTGACCCTGGGCAAGTCACTTAACTTGTTTCAGCCTAATTTTCCTCTTTTAGAAAATGAGGAAAACAATAGCAACTCTATTATGGAATTGTAGTGAGGACTGAATGAGAACATCCATGGAACACTGATGGGCTGTCGGTACTGCTCAGGTCCCAGCGCTGAAGGGAACTTCCCGAGGATGCCACAGAGGGAGTGAAGGATTTCTATCCAACCAACAGTTGTAAGTTACTCCTTTGCCACACGTGCTCTCTAAGCTCATGCCCATTTCCCCCCTGGACACTCTATGTGTTTGTGGGAGTCTGCCCCAGACTTTTTTGGGGAAATTTTTTTAACCAACTTTTCTAACTATTCTACCCTAGCAAATATTGGTTTCTAAGTAGTGAATAATCAGTCAGTGAGGGGTGGGTTGGGGGGGGGAAGGACAGCACATCAGATTAGGGCTATAGTGTTAGAAATCAGTCTTAATCCCTTAGGGTTAACCCTAGAACTCAGAGAGAAGGACCTGTAGGGATATGACCTGCTGGTGCCACTGGGGGTGTCGGAAGGAAGGAAGAAAACAAATATTTATTAAATGCCTACTATATACCAGGCACTCTGCTAAGTGCTTTGCAAATCTTATCTTATTTGATCTTAGCAACAACCCTGGGAGGTGGGTGCTATTATTATCCCCATTTTACAAAAAACTGATGAAACTGAGCAGTCAAAAGTTAAGTGATTTGCCCAGGCTGACACAGCTAATAAATGCCTGAGGTCAGATTTGAACTCAGGTCTTCCTGATGCCAGGTGTAGTGCTCTATCCACTGTACCACCAGCTGCCAGTTTGACAGAATTAGGTCAAATACTCTTAAAGTACCATACAAACGATCTAAAGGCAGGGTGGTGTGATATACAGTGTGGTGGGCCTGAGGCCAAGAAGACCTGAGGTCAAATATGATCCTCAGACACTTAATAGCTGTGTGACCTTGGGTAAGATACTGATCCTCTATCTGCCTCAATTTCTTCGATTGTAAAATGGGAATAAGAAGAGCACTCACCTCCCAGGGCTGTCATGACAGTAAAATGAGATGTTTGTAAAGCACTTTATAAATCTTAAGGCACTATATGAATACTAGCTGTTATTAACTATTTTATAAGTGTAAAGTGTGGCAATGCAGCCAGATATTGAGTTGTTGTTTTTCTTTTCCTAGAGAATGTCCTCAGTTGGGGGGTCCTCAATCCATACTGTTGGTAGCAATCCTGCCATACATGACCTTTCTCTTCTTCACCTTAGCCTGAACCTTGTTGATCCTAGAGACAAGTCTTTTATAAGGTAAAAAATGCAATTCCAATTTATAAAGGATGCTAGGGTGTTGACAAAATTAATGCTAAAACTTGATCCAGGATGATACTTTTGTTATGAAAACATCAGAGTCCCTTTTGTTAGTAGAGTACTTTTCAATGTCCATTTCTATAAGCTTTCTTTCCTCTGATCCTTACAACTGAGGCAGACAGGCAGGCCAGGTATTAATTCCATTTTTCCACATATGAGGAAATTGAAACTCAGAGAGGTTGTAACTTCTCCAAGGGCATACAGCTAGAATCCATGTTTTCTTCATGATGAGTACTCACAAAAATACCTTGCCTGTCCTTAAACTAGTCCATTTCCCTCTTTCTATTTGGTTGGATGTAGAGCTGAGTTTCTTATTTCAATGACCTGCAGAAAAGCAGATTCATACATTCTTCTCTCCTACAGAGCTGTGCAAAGTATTAAGCTAATATTGCTCGGAAGAAGCTCTATACTCGGTATAGCCATATGGGAAAGAAAGCCCTTCTAGAGACAGAAAACAAAAACTAATCCATTCACAAAAATATTTGGCATCTTTATCCACAAATAGTGAGGATGAATCTGAAGATAATGTCTGTAAATAACACTAATTCATAGAAGAATAAGGTAAATGTGGAGGTTCTATGTTAGGAGAAAATTAGGATGATCAGGCCCTTAATATGAATTAGAGCTCCGTGATTGCTATGTCCAACCCTCTTATTTTACAGATAAGGGAAATTAGGTCCATAGAGCCCCAACTAGTGAGTGTGAAAGCTGGAACTTCCATAAATCCCAGTCTTTTAACTCTCATCCTGGTGCTCTTTTGATTATACCACACTGTTCCCCACTATTCCGTTAACTTCTCAAGAGTAGGGCCATGAGTTCATAAATGCCCACGGCTCCTTCTCATATATTTTCATTAAATAGTCAATATTTAATATATACTAATTGACTTCTGGAGGTCAAAAGGCCCTTAGGAATAAGAATATGGGAAAATGGAAGAACATAATTAACTCCATGAGAACTCCGTTCTATTTGTCCGCTCTGTCCTTAATGACTCTTATGAGGAAATTCAGGTTAACTGAAGGATGGGGGCCAGAGTGCCAATGTTAGAATATATTTTTAAAATTTTTCAATTTTTAAAAAATCCATATTTTTCCACAGTTTGATTTTTTTATATAACCTCTGAATCTGATAGCTGACTTATAAGGCTTCTGAATAGGGAAATGAATCTAGCCAAGGTAAATTTGGCAAGAAGCTGATTTTGTTACAGTGGAGAGGAAGAGGGGTGGGGGTGGCAAGCAATGCTTAAACCTTACTTTCATCAGAATTGGCTCAAAGAGGGAATAATATACATACTCAGTTGGGTATAAAAATCTATCTATAGATAGATATATGTGTACATATATACATATATATGTCTACAAGGAAGTAGGAAAGGAGAGAAATAAGAGAAGAGGGGGAAAAGGCTGATAGGAGGGAGGATGGATTGTGGAAAGCAATGGTCAGAAGAAGCTGATTTTATAGGGAACAGACTCCAAGTAGTGCTTCTTAAACCACAACCCACAGTTTAAGAAGTGCTGAATGGGTCGTGAGTGGAAAAAAGTTTAAGAAGCTCTAGACTACAGAATTCTCTGCTTTTCCAGTGAAAAAAGAAATCATCCTTAATAATTTGTTTGTGGAGTACTATCACTTTCATCAAACAGCTTCAGTGCTTGAATTGTTCAATTTTCATGCTCGTACAAGGTGAGAGTTTTATCAATAGCTCATAATTACCACATACACCATTTTTTCCTATAAACATGGACATTTGGTAATTAGCTTTGTAATTGTACTACAATTTGGAAGTAGAAATGCAAAGACTACAAATACAAATATGTCTTAACCTTGTAAAAATAATAAAATAAAATGTTCATTACTTCGTCGATAATTCAACCTACCTGCAATACTCCCAACACATCTTACTCCTTGGAACTGTCCCATATTCAATCAAGTTGTGCTGTGCCAGCTTTGGGGATTACAGAACTGGGCTATTTGGGTCATAAGATCATAGAGGGGAGAGCTGAAAAGGGTCTTTGGAGGCCAGCTGGTCTAATTAGCTCATTTACAGGTAAGGAAACTGAGGTGAAGCAAGCTGTCCAAGGTCACAGAGTTAAGAGTTTATATTTAAACTCTGGTTCTCTGAGTCTAAATCCAAAGCTCTTTCCTCAGTGTGTGGACACTACACAGAGAGGGTTTGTAGCAGAATAAGGGATGGTAGCATCCTAATGAGATATATGGAAACATATGAGAAAATGAGGAATATGGGATATACAGGAATATGAAGGACCAAGGAGAGTAGTCCACGGGAGTTTGCTGCCCCGGGCACACAGAGGTTAAACAACATGCCCAAGGTCACACAAGTAATGTGGGTTAGAGGTGGGGTTTGAACCTAGGTCTTCCTGACGCTAAGCCCAGCACTCTCTCAACCATGCCAGGCTGTGTCTAGTAAAATACATCAACATGTTAAGTAATCTACACTACTATCAGAGGCAACTAGATGGGTAGAGTGCTGGGCCTGAAGTCCAGAAGATCTTAGTTCAAATCCAGCCTCAGGTACTTAGTAGCTGTGTAACCATGGACAAGTCACCTAACCTCTGTATGCTTCAGTTTTCTCATTTGTAAAATGGGGATGATAATAATAGCACTTCGCTGGAAGGGTTGTTGTGAGGATCAAATGTGATAAAATTTGTAAAGCACTTAGCACAGTGCCTGGCACATAGTAAGTGTTATATGAATATAAGCTATTGTTATGGTTTTCTTTTACCCGAATGAAATAAAAACACTGGGTTCTTTTCTAAGATGTCACTTCCTGGCAGCCAAGTAGGTTCAGAGAAATAGCCTCTTCTTGACGCAGCTAGGTAGTACAGTAGATAAAGCACTAGTCCTGGAGTCAGGAACAACTGAGTTCAAATCTGACCTCAGATGCTAGCTGTGTGACCCTGAGCAAGTCACTTAACCAGTATGCCTCAGTTTCCTTAACTGTAAAATGGGGATCATAATAGCACCTACCTCCTGGGGTTGTTGTGAAGATCATATTAGTTAACATTTGTAAAAAGCTTAGCACAGTGCCTGGCACATAGCAAATGCTTCTTCCCCTTTCTTGTCCCTCTTATCTCTCCCAATGACTGCCATGTGACATATGGATAACTAATGTTTGGGCATCAACTGGAAGTAGCCTCATCTAGTCTTCTGGGTCCTGGCTCCTTTCACCACCTCAGCCTCTTCATAGCTCTTGTCCAGAGTAAACTAGAAACAATTAGGGGATCTCAATCCCACAAGAGAAATTCCTTTAATCCCTTTACAAAGAAACATAATATATTTCAACTTCCCTGGGGATGCAGTAACGTGTAGTGGACCTAGGGTTTCAGTTTTTGGCATGGGTTCTGACACTAATGTGCTATGTGACTTTGGGCTAGATCCTTTACTATTCTGGCCTGATGGCACATCACCTGAAAAACACAGGGGTTAGAGCAGATGATCAAGTCCCTCCCAATTCTAGGATACTATGGCAGGCAGAAGAAAAGTCTGCTTTCTGAGACCTGGGTTAAGATGTCTCCACCCCCTGTGCCATGCAATGCTGTAATCTGGGAAATAAATTGTTCCGTAAATGCAGAGCTATCCTAAGACCACTTACCTTTCAGTATTCTCAATATCCGTGGAAACCTGCCAGGAATGATGCTGAGTGTCTACTGGTGAAGATAGCGTGTCCTCTAAAATGGGGACTTCTGGACCCTCTTCAGTTTTGCATTCTGGGCTCTTGATCCCTGCTCCAGGCTCCTTTCCTAGAGGAGGGAAATGTGAGGAATCATAACTATAAGTTCTATGGAAAGCATTAGTTTCTAAGATGGGCCATACATTTGGTTGAAGATCACTGTGTTGTTATTGTTATTGTTGGTGTTGTTGAGTTGTGTCTGACTCTTTGTGACCCCATTTGGGGTTTCCCTGGCAAAGATACTGGAGTGGTTTGCCATTTCCTTCTCCAACTCATTTTACAGATGAGAAAACTGAGGTTAACAGGGTTAAGTGACTCACCCAGGGTCACACAGCTAGTAAGTGTCTGAGGCTGGATTTGAACTCGAGAAGATGAGTCTTCCTGAATCCAGGCCCAGCATTCTATCCACTGCACCACCTAGCTATACTTATTATTAATTAACTACCTTATTAGCTTTGGTAAACAATTATATTTATATACATATATCTGTATATATTTGCACACATGGACACGTATATATACATATATGTACAATATACACACATATACACACGAGTATATATGTGCATATGTACATGATAACAATATCAAACTCTGTGTGTATATGTATGTATGCATGCATGTATTATTGGATCTGTCTAGAAAGCTTCCAGAGAGTAATTCTCACTATCAATGCAGTATGTAGGTATGTATATAGATATTTCTGTGTATATCTATAACATAAGCATTTATTAAATACCTACAAAGTTCCATGCATTATGCTAGGTCCTGGGGATACAAAGACAAAAATAAATTAGTCCCTGCCCCCAAGAAGCTTACATTCTTCTTGGAGTGGATAAAACATATCCTCAGATAAGTACATACAAGCTCTATACAAAATCAATAATATATAGTTACTTAGGGGAGGTCACTAACAGTTAGGAGAAATTAAAAAAAGGTCTCTTAAAGGAAGTGGCTCTTCAGCTGAGCCTTGAAGAGACCTAGAAGTTCCAAGAGATGGAAATGAAGAGGGAGAGCATTCTAGACCCAGGGACAGCTTGTGCAAATACTTGGAGGCTGGAGATTGCAAGATATGTATGGGAAAGAGCAAGTAGACTAGTTTGACTGGAATGTAAAGTATATGAGGAAGAACGATGTATGATCATTTTAGAAAGCCAGGCTAGAAACAGATTATGAAGGATTTAAAATGTCCAACGGAGGGTTTGTATTTTATCCTACTGCAGAGACATACTGCAGAGACATAAGCTTCTTGAGCAAAGGAATGATATAAAAAATCATATACATACATACCATGTATATATTGTTTTTACATATTTGCATGTAAACATGTAAAATATAGGTGCGTATGCACACACACATATGTACATACATACATACACATAAACACTGCAGTGGTAAAGCAGAGCCAACTTTTGAGAACTGAACAGAGACAATGTAATATCAATATAAACTCAAGACTCAAATATAATTAACAGCTCCCCAGAGAGCGTTGCTGTTTCTCAACTTGGTGTTGATGTGTGAGACCAGGCTTGCTGCTTTGGGAATAGTGATTTATGGCCATCAGACCCAAGTGTATATGAATGGCCCTGAGGCCCAGGCACTATTGCTGCAGGGCAGGAGGATGGACATGAGGGTTCAGTGGGCACAAAGATGCCATGGATTCCTTGAACTTCTCCTCTCCTCAACTGGTTCACCCAACAATAGATGTGCCACTGAACATACATTCTAACTCCCATGTCCTTTGTTATGTTATTTAATCTGCTATGAGCGTTTGTGAAGGTGATCTAAGAAGGGGCAGCATAGCAGGATGAAATGAAGGATGGACAGGGAGTAAGGAGACCACATCTACTCCGGCTCAGCTATTAATTGCCTGTGTGATCTTGGAAGAAATCACTTCATCTCTCTGATTCTCAATTTCCTCATCTGGGAACCGAGAGGGTCATACTAGATCAGAGGTTGGCAAGCTATCACCTGCTGGCCAAATCTAGCTCACTGTTTCTGTACTGCCCCTGGGCTAAGAATTAAAATAAAGTTTTAATAAAATAAAAATTAAAGTTTTATTGTATTTAAAATTAAATTCATCTTATTAAAAATTATATATATATATATGTATGTATGTATGTATATATATATAAAGAGAGAGAGAGAGTATTAAAATAAATTCTTAGCTCTGCAGAAGGTCATAGTTGGCCAGAGTTGGCCAGCCTCTAGACTAGAGGAACTTTAAAGTCCCTGCTCCAACATTCAGCATTTCTTAAACTGGGAAATAAACACTTTATTTCTCCACTTTTTCAACTAGTAGTATCAGTATTGTGTATATATATGACTTCAATAATTCTTCAGGGACTATAGTATAAAAAATATGTCTCAAGGGTAGATTGCAGCTAGAACTTGATTAAATTATTTTTAATTCCATTGCTGCCTTTTGTTTTTACACTGAAATAATTTTCCAATAGGCCTTCCCTACCCCCCTTACCTTGAACCACTCTGTAATAAAAGCATATAGCAAAACAACAGACATGATGACTATATCTGACAATGCAATATTATGTACTTGCAGTCTTCCATATCACTACCAAGAAAGGCAAAGTGTGATTCATCATCTGTTATTCAGGGCCATGAATGGTCATTGCAATTATTGGAATTATGCTTTTTTAAAATCATTGTTCTTTTTTACATTTTTATAGTCATTGTACATATTGTTTCTACTTTTCTCACTCTTTAGGGCGGGTGGTATAGTGAAAAGACTGCCCAACTTGGAGCCAGAACACATAGTTTCAGATCCCAACTTTGCCACTTACTAGCTGTGTGACCTTAAGAAGGTCACTTAATTTTTCTGGGTCTCAGTTTGCTCATCTGTAAAATGAGAGGGTTAGATCAGATCACCTCTAAGGTCCCTCCCTAAATCTATGAGCCAGTGAGCACTGGTTCATATGTCTTTCCATGTTTAAGTAGATTTCTTATAGTCACTATTTCTAATAATATAATGAAATTCATTACATCTCTATAAAACAACTACTTTAGCCTTTTCCCCAAATGATGTGAACTGCTAGACCTTTTTCTTGTTTTAATATAATTACTTCTATTTTTAAAAAAAATTGCCAGATGGAGTAGATATTTTCTAGTTGTAGAGAAGAGGCAAGAAATTTCTCTGAGGCAGCTGAGGTAGAACAAAGTTCTGGATTTAGAGTCAGATACGGATTTCAGTCCTGGTGCTTGGGCTTACTAAGCTGCATGAACTTGGATAAATCACTTAAATGGTGTGAAGTTCCATTTCCACACATACAGAATTATGATTATAATCTCTTCCCTACCTTCAAAATTCAGCTCAGTCACCACCATCCACGAAGCTTTTCCTGCTCCCCCAATCTCAAGTGCCTTCCCGCCCCCCCAATCACCACCTGTACATATCTATATATCACCTTATTAGAATAATTAGCTCATGCGAAGCCTAAGGGCAATATAACAGTCCCTCCTGTCTACATGGTTCCATCCTCTGCTGCTTTGGTGAGCTTATATTAAAAGAAATTCTATTCAAAGAAATTAGAACAACAATCACAGTTACTCGCAGCACCTAGTTAGTATGGAAAATTCCTAACATTTAGGCAGAGATTTGGCACTCTGCTTCAATTTACATTTGTTTTATTTGTATATTTGTTATTCATTTGTTTCATTTGTGTCAGATTTTTCATGACCCCATTTGGGGTTTTCTTGGTGGTTTCTGGAGCAGTTTGCCATTTCCTTCTCCAGCTCATTTTGCAGATGAAGAAACTGAGGCAAATAGGGTTAGGTGACTTGCCCAGGGTCACCCGGTAGGAAGTATCTGAGGCCAGATTTGAACTCTGAAAGATGAATCTTCCTGACTTCTGACCCAGCACTCTATCCAAGGCACCACCCAGCTGCCCTTGTCACAGTGACTATAACATTAAAGCAATGCTAATGTCTGTAGGCTATACAAAATTGCCCTATCACAATCCTCATAGCTAAGAAAAAAACGATGCAGAATTAGGAAACTACAACATGTAAGTAATGCTGAAACAAAGCAAATAAATGCATAACAGGAAAAAAAACAGGAGTGCACAACAATGCAATGTGTCAGTAAACATATGTAATTACATGCAAGGCAAACACTACATGGGCATGCATTGTCATTAAACCTAGGGGAGGATGTAAGGGTAGAGGTTCAGTCTAACTCAAATAAAAACAGATCTTTGTGCACTGCACATTGACTTAGAAAGCCACAAAAAACATTATTTTAATTTATTTTGTTAAATATTTGCCAATTACACTTTAGGCAAATTCCTGCATGGGGCTGTGAATTTGCTACCTCTGGACTCTAGATAATTATCCTACCCCACTTAAAGTAGATAAAAATATGCTGCACTCTGATATATTTATCAGGAAAGATCCCATGTTGATTTTCACAAGGTGTGAACATGAACTAGATATTTCTCTAGCCGCAACAGAAAGTCTGTTCAAATTGGCTGAGGGACTTGGCCACACCCTATGGGGCCTGTATAAAACCATCAAGCTAGCTGGCATAGTGGCATCAAGTGTTTGGCAGTAAAGAGGAGAGACTGTGCCAGGTGAACCCCTGAGAAGGAATCCATTGTGGGGAGGAGCAGAGCCCAAGGAATCTGCCTAAGGTTCTGTCTTCTTCCAATCCCCCTTGGCTGGAGGGGCATCTGAAGGGTGTAGCTTTTACCTTAGCATCCGAGCAATATCCCCAGTGGCTGATGGCCAGCATGGTGGATGTTGGAAACCAAGAATAGACTAGATTCAACCAGGAAAGCAAAAGCAAGGCTGTATAAAGAACCCAGCAGAAAAGCTAAAGGAAAACATTTTGGGAACTCCAGCAAAAGGGGGTCCAGGAGCAGTGAGTTACCCCTTTGTCACTTGTCCTCTTTAAGCTTGAGCCAACTTTCTCCTGGACTCTGCATGTACTGGTGGAAGCAGGTGTCACAGACTTGGGGGAATGTATGTACCACCCGTACCAATAATATCACTGCACTAAATACCCCTTAAAAGTCTGGTTGACTTACTCAAACCAATAAACATAGCAGAAAGCATACTGGTAGAGGGGCTTGGAAGCTATGTGGTATTAGAAAGATAGCCTCCAACCTATCAGGGTTACCCCTTAGTGCCCTGTGGGAATGTAGTGGCTGTATTCTAGGGATCCAGAATACACACACACACACACACACATATTTATACATATACACACACATGTATGCAGTTATTTATGTATGTATGCATGTATGTGAGAGCAGTTAGGTGGCACAGTAATTAAAGGGCTAGACCCAGAAAGGAAGACTCCTCTTCCTTTCTCTGGCCTCAGATACTACCTGTGTGACAAGCCACTTAACCCTGTTTGCCTCAGTTTCCTCATCTGTAAAATGAGCTAGAGAAGGAAATGGCAAACCACTCAGGTATCTTTGCCAAGAAAACCCCAAATGGGGTCACAAAGAGTTGGATGTGGCTAAAAACAACTCAACAATGACAAAAACCTTCATAACTACTATGATTGTACCCCAACCAGACTACATTAGTCACTGCCTAATGACAATAAAAATAATTAGCATTTATATAGTACATTAATCTCACAAATACTTTTCTGACAATGATTTTGTGATCCAGATAGTACAAGTATCAATATCCCTATTTTATAGAAGAGAGAACTGAGGCTCAGAGATGTTAAGTGACTTTCTCAGAGTTATACTACTAATAAATGTCATATTTAGACCTTCACATGAATCATTTGACTCTATAACTGCTGAGAGGCAGAGTAGTACAGTAGAAAGAACATTAGCTTTTGAGTCAGAAGACCTGGTTGAAATTCTGATACTCCCACTTCCTACCTATTTTACCTTGTGCAAGTTGTCTGGGCTTTGGTTTTCCCATTTACAGAATGAGGGTGTTGGACTAAATGACCTCTATAAGTCCCTTCTGGTTCTAAATCAATTATTCTGTGATCTTCTCACTACATCTTGCTATCATGCCTTCCAAACCATGACACAGAAGCAATGGACAGAACAAGAAGGGATTCCAGGCACCTTCATAAAGCTGTGGAAAACAAAGCATCAGATCCATCAGACAATTCATAAAAAACAAGTCAACTGATTAGGATCATTTGACCATAGTGTGTTTATGTACATTTGTGCTTAGCTGTGGAAACCACGTAGGGAATTATTTTCTGATTATGTGGTGCTGAAATTAATTGCACACCTAATTCAGCACAGAACAAGCATTTCATAGTTGTGGAGCACTGACCTCACAAGAGTATTTGTATCTGGCATCCAGGATGAGCACAGCAAGGCAGTGTACCAGCTACCCACGGCTCCTGGGCAGAGGCAACCTTAGGCTTCAGAGACTGAGAGGAACAATGAAAATCTGTGAAATCAGGTGCTGCCTGTTTCAATAGTCAGATCCACTTTCTCCTGAACCACTGAAAGGCAGGGTCACCTGAGTACTTATGAGATGCCTACATTATATTCCTATGGATACTCTGTGGCATGGGGGTGTGGTTGGCAGAGCAGGGAGGCAATGATGGATGTCATGTCTCCCTAAAGTCTACCATTTTTAAGGTATAAGTTTTACAAGTTTCCCCTGGATTCTCACAAAGGGGCCCAGCCAACCATGATCAGTAAGAAGACTAGCACTGCATTATAGTTTAGGTCTGATTGGGCCATGGTAGCTTAGGTCCAATGTTGGAACCAAAGGAGACATTTGTAGGTCATTCAACAGTTAACAAAGGGAGGTTCATAGCCATAGCATAGAAAGGACACTCAAAAGGATATAGCAAATTGAGAGTACTTCCCGAGTCCCCACCCCTGCCTCCATTCTGTATGGAAATCACCTGGGCAGCAGGGCAGGCTGTGGTTACTCAAATGGCCTTGGGACATTCACTAAGTATAAAAGCCTGAAACACAAAGGTGGGCTTTTTTATGCCCTTACATGATCAGGTAAGCACGAGGCAAGCAAGAAGTGATATCAGTTACTCAGCATAAGCCTTAGTCCCTGGTCAATTAAGTGTTGATGACAGCTACTTGCTAGCCTAACCTACATGGCAAGGGGAGTGAAAGGAGGAATTCTGATAGATATGCTATGCCATCCTATCTTTTAGGAAGGTCCTAAAGGTCTTCTAGAGGGCCTCCCACCATTTGAATGGCATTAAGACTGTTGCTGGACAACCTTAATCTTGGGAACTCAAGGAACCTTCCATAAGCAACACTGGAGAAAAAAGAAAGGAAAGAGATCTAAATTTAAAAGACAAAAAAACCCAAAATAAACAAAAATGTAATGGCTCCTTGGAGGAATGTGGAGGAGAATGAAGATAAGAAATCTTACACTTTCATTTCTTCACTTTAGAAAGGCTAGGTCCTGGATCTCAATGATCTGGTCCATGTAGTGGGTCAAATGCCACAATCTTTTGCAGTTCACACTGGGTGACCTGATGAAAAGTGGTCACAATGAGCCAGAGGAACACCAGGAAAATCAGAGATACTGCACTAATGATGCCATATCCAGCATAGTAACTGATTTTTCATCACAACTTAGGGTCTTCTATAGTAAGACAGCTAAGAGAGTAGCATATTTTCTAGCAAAACCTCTAGGTCAGAGACCTTATGAACTGTGGGTCCCTGTCTACATCAGCATCACTCCTTTCAACTGTATTGTTACCAGTCCTATCAAAGCCCTCTGCTTTCACTGCATATTTAAACACAACAAGCTCTTTCTCTAACTATTCAATATGCTGTTCCAGCTTAAGGGCCACTTTTTTGTGCTGGCTATTCAGATTCTCTACGATGATTAACAATAAACAAGGGATAGAAAGCCTGGAACTTTCTTTTTCCTTCCTATTAGCATCTTCTAGCACCCACTGTGCTAATTTATAGTCATCAACAAGATTCACTGAGGGGGCTCTTACCACCAAAAAGGCCCTTGACACAAAGTGTTTTGATACTATATCCGGCTGCTCAATCACCTTGTGGTCTATATTTGCATCTCCTTTCCCCACTTCAACCACAATATGAACCAAAATGGTATCTTGTTCCAACTACCAACTATGTCAACTCTTATAATTTAGGCCTGACTTAGGTTGGGCCTCAGGTAGTTCAAGTCTGACACTAGAACGAAATAAGACACTCATAGGTCACTCAATAGTTAATAAAAGAACATTTAATGAGTCATATCACAGAAAGGATACTCGACAAGAAAATGTGCTTAACACAAGTAGACAACCTCCCTTCCCTCATTTTCGTATGAAAATGCATCAGATCAGGAAGGCAAGGCCTGGTGACTCCCTTGGCCTCTATCAAGTCTGAAGGGCTCAATTCCAATGGGCAGGACTTTTTATGCCTTGACATGTCCAAATGAACAACTACTCAGTGGCTAAGGTGATATAGTGTATAGGGTGCTGGGCCTGGAATCAGGAAGACCAGAGTTCAAATCCAGCCTCACACACTTACTAGCTTTGTGCCCGGGGGTAAATTGCTTAATCTCCCTTTGCTTCATTTCCTCATCTGTAAAATGGGGATAATAGCACCTACCTCCTAGGATTGTTGTGGCAATCAAACGAGGTAACATTTGTAAAATGCTTAGCCCAGTGCCTGACATATCAAGTGCTATATAAATGTTGGCTATTTACTTTATTTGGCCTGAGGCTGTTCAAGTCATGAGGACAATTTCCTTGCCTTTGGGGGATAGAACTAGCCTAATCTATGCGCCAGGAAGCTGGGAGACCCTGGCAGATACTGATCCAATCATGCATTGGCACCATTGTTCCTTCTGGGAAAAGACTCAGTCATTTTTCATTATTTTAACCCCAGTACTTAGCATATGGTCATATATATCCCAGGCTTTTATTCAAGATTTTAAAGTGAATTGAATTGAATATGCATGTGAACACTCCTCTGACATTTTTTACATTCTTTCAAAGTGGTTTCACAACTGTGATCTCATATTATTCAGACAGTGCCTCATGTGAGCAAGGGATTAACGTAAGCATTTTAAATAAGAGGAAATTGAAGCAGAGTTCTAGGGTACTTCCTTGAAGTCCCTCATTATATTAGTTAGAAATAAAATTTTAGTCTGTGGACTCTCTGACTGTCATAGATCCTGTGACCCTACCCATAATTATGTCATTGAGGATGAACTAAACATGGGACTGAGTTGTAGTATTTCATTTCTATGGATCAGCCCTTGGTGTGTGTCTAACCAGGCCACATGTGGCCTTCTAGGTCCTCGGGTGTGGCCTTTTGACTAAGTCCAAGTTTTACGAACAAACCCTTATTAAAAGGGTTTGTTCTGTGAAGTTAGGATTCAGTCAAAGGGCCTCACTTGGGGACCACATGTGGCCTCGAAGTCAAAGGTTCCCCACCCCTGTGATCTGTGACATCAATGCTACCTGAGTGGTACCTGAGGCAACTGGCTGCATCTATGTAGTCACCATATACACCTCCTTCTTTTCTCTTTCTCTTAATCTTCCTCTTCCTTGCTCCCTCTTGCGTCCTTATTCCCCTCTTCCTCCTCTACTTCCTATCTTTTTTTTCCTCTCTGCCTATGCATTAAACTCACAGTGGTACCAAGTAGCAGTTTCATTGGGAGCACTCAGGGTTAAAGCATTGGCTTAGTGGCTGATCCTTGCTCTCTTGCAAAGTCAGCCTCAATTTAATGAAATTCCTTCAGATAAAATTAAATCCTTTCTGGATCCAGGATTCGATAGTGTTGTTAGTACCTAATTGCTGAACACCAAATTGTAATTTTCTTGAGGGCAGGAACATGTCTTCTATGTCCTTTAAATCCATAACATGACTTTGAGAATACAGTGCCCTGAACGCAGTAGGTGCTCAGTAAATTCTGCTGACTGATTCACTATGAAGTACTAAATGTGGCACCCACAGTCCCCAAAGTTCATCAATCACCTTGGCTAGCATTCCCTGATTTTTTCATTCTCCCCACTTCACAACATGGACGACAGGTGGAGCTTTGAGGGATTATTATTACTATAACTTATTCACTGTCTTCAAATCATGCTGCACCCCTGGTAACATATGCACTGAAATGTAAGGCTCTTTTTGTGTGTTTTCTATGATGTCTTTCCATTCTTTTCGAGCCATTGTTTTCTCCCTGTCACCATGCTCTTATTGCATTATAAGTGCATTTTAGTCTTTGCAATGCGTGCTTTTTTCATTTGACTCAGATATTCCCTTATACTGTTCCTGTAAACTCCCTTAATCAGATGGTGAATCCACTGGGGCCTCTGTAGCTAATGCGCTTTTCACGGGCCCTGAGCTCATTTTGTATTTTCCAGGACTCTGATTTATTTGTTACTCATTAGACCATCTTGGGCTTCCTTGGTCCCAGTAGGTTTTGAATTGACTTCTAACTTTGTCTCAGCATTTCTCCATCCTTTCCCTGCTGTGATTACATTTCATTTACACAATATTATGTGTGTATTTGTCATCATGGTACTGAAGTATCTTGGGGAATGGGAGCTCATGCTTTCATGGACACTAGGGAGAGGAGGGAGAGCGGAGATACTCTAAATGGAGTTCGGTTACTTGACATGATATGCTGTCTCAGAAAAGGGGAATATAACCAGACAGGGACACAGTCCCTATCAAGGGTATAGAGAGAGAATAAATTAAAAGAAGGAAGGAGAGGTAAATGATGAGCTCACCTGGTTTACAGGGAATAATAATAATAATAATAATAATAATAATAATAATAATAATAATAGACATTTGCAACTACTTTAAAGCTTTCAAAACATTCTATTTCGTTTGCCTTACGACCATGAGATTGGTACCATAGATACTTCTTGAGAGCAAGAATGTGTCTATTTTTCACATGAGGAAACTGAGACTCAGAAAAATCAAGTAACTTGCTCAATGTCACACAGCTAATAAGGGTCTGAAGCAGGAACTGAACAAAGGCATCCCTGAATCACAATTCGGCTTTCTTGTCTGCTCCATCATTGGCATCAAACTCAGATAGAAACACTAAACCGTCTGTAAGGATCCCTGCTGGTTGCCTTATTGACTTAGAGAACCACATATTTACATTATCTATGTTCTAGTGTATTTCTTTTTATTTTGTTAAATTCTATTATTTTTATTGTGTTTGTCAAATATTTCCTAATTACATTTTAATCTAGTTTGAGGACCCTGAAGAAGGTCGAACCATGACCTACACGCTTACTGCTATATCACACAGCCCCTTGAAATGGAAGGCATAGGGTTAAACTGCAGGGCTCTCGCCTCTGGGATTACTCCAGACAGGTATAGAGGCTGCCTTAATTGAAGGCAATGGGCTGAAACACAGAAGATCAAAATCAAGATTGCTGTCACCTGATTCCTTTAAAATGGTGCTTAGATTTCCTGACAATAATATGAATAAAATTCACAGTCTCCCTTCTTCCACACCACACAATTCAATTCAACAGTCATTATTAAGCACCTACACTGGCGGGGGGGAAGGGAGGGCGGATGGGGGGGGAGAGAAGGGAGGGACACATAAGCCCATAAACTGCACGTGCGGGAAAGAGTAAAGGGAAAGTGTAAGAAATGTAATGCTTACCCTAGGGTGTACGACAGACCAGTATTACACACTATCCCGTACTCAGACTTTACGCTAGGTGCTGGAGATACAAAGACCAAAATGGAACAATTTCTGCCCTCAAGGAGCTTGAATTCTGGGGGGTGGGGTGTAGGGGATTGGGAGAGGCATACACTGGGAATGTAAAGATAAAATTGATGCGAAGTAAATACACAGCATATGGGAAGGGGGGTGCATTAATAACTGGAGGAGGGGGCCAGGATAAGGTTGGTTCCTCACTCGCCGAACAAGACTTAACTTGGGCTAAGCCTTGAAGGGAGCCAGGGCCTAAGAAGCAGAGGCAAGGGGCACATCGCTACCCAGGTTGCCCTCCTGATTTTCTATCATGCAACAGAAACCTCTTCACCCAGGGAGTTTCGCTGTATGCCTGGACTTCTCCAATAGAAACACCCTCCATCTCTATGGCTCTCTCTCTACTTGGCAGGGACCCTGAAGAACTTCCATTTTAAGGAGGCCACCCAGGCTGCCTATGTCATCCAACCTCTCAAGTCTGTACTTCTGTTCTCCGGACTTTTTCTACCATCCCCCTTACTCTGCCTTCCCTGTCCCCACTCCTCTTCAGCTATCCTTGACTTTGGCTTTTCCCATTACAATGTAAACTCCTTAAGGGCAGGGAATATCTTTCTTTCTGCTTATATTGATATTGAGGCAGCTGTCACAGTGGGTAGAGTTCAAATTCTCCCTCACTAACTATGTGACTCTGGGCAAGTAATTTATCCTCGGTTTACCTCAGTTTTCCCATCTGTGAGTAATAAAAGCAACTCCCTCCCAGTTTTATTGTGAGGATCAAATCAGATGATAATTGTAAGGTGCTTAGCACGTTGGCACATGGTAAATCCTATAAACCGTTAGCTATCATTATTACCTCCCAGGGAGATACTTGTAAAGCACTTAGCATTACATGTCTGATACATAGCAGGTGCTATATGTTAGCCATCATTATTATTCCCAGGGCTTAGCACAGTAACCTGGAACATAGTAAGCACTTAATGAATGCTTGCTGATTGTAGCTGATGTTGACTTTATTCCAAGCATGGGGCATAATCCATGGAAAGACGTGGAGATGGGACATGAAGGGTCACGTGGGAGGGACAGCCAGAAGGTCAGATTCGTTAGAAAGTGGGATGTATGAAAGACAGCAATATGTAATCAATCTAGAAAGAGAAATTGGAAACAAATTGTAAATGACAGAGGAGTTTCTACTTTATACTAAGATAACAGGGAATCTCTGAAGTTTTTTGATCAGAAGAGTGACACAGCCAGATCTGTGCTTTGGGTATCTCTGTGCAGCAGTCTAAGGGATGGATTGGAGAAAGAAGGCACTCAGAGGAAAAACAAAAACACTGTGCAGTTCTTCAAAACCACTTTTGACCTGATATAGCCTAACCTTCTTCCTTAAGTATGGGTTTTTGTCTTACATTATTGTAATTAAATTAAATTGGATTATTAAATTACATTTTGTCTGGACATAATAAGAAAGAACCATTCCAGCATCATTTTCCTTCATTTCTTTGGCAATTTTTTTGATCTTGTGAAATACCAAAGGCATCCAGGTAGACCATGCCAATCAGGCTTATTCAACCTCGACAACTCAGCAGGACAATATAGGAAGAAAGGAGGGAGCTCCACTGAAGCCCTCATTAAGTGCTGAGGGTAATTATCATTTGCCTAATTGGCAGAGAGGAGCTATAGCCATCACAAATTCTAATCTCTCAGTACCCACACTGGGGCTCACTTTAAAATTAGTTCAAAGACTTTTTTTTCTCCTCTAGAAACTACTCATAAGCACAGAGAGTGACCACTAGGTGCCTTTGCTATATAGAGTTTGAGGCAGTCAAAATAAATTTCATATATGCTCTACCCACAATGAATGGTGTCTATGAGGCAGCAGGATCACAGAGACAAATGAAATGGACAGATCATCATCAGACTTGATTTTCTCTCTTTGTTTCAACATTGCTTCCTACCAACATTTTTTTTTTCTAGAGGTACCCACCAAAAGCCAGACTGATGGATAGCAGAGGGAATTCTTTTCTGGGTGGGAATGCTAATAAGCAAATAAATATAATATTATTATTAATTATAATAATAATTTTCTTAAATGTTCATTGTTTTGGTCATGTCTGACTCTTCATGACCCTATTTGGGGTTTTCTTGGCAAAGATACTGGAGTGGTTTACCATTTCCTACTCCAGCTTATTTTACAGATGAGAAACTGAGGCAAACAGGGTGAGGTAACTAGCCCAGGGTCACACAGCTAGTAAGTGTCTGAGGCCAGATTTGAACTCAGGTGCTCCTGACTCCAGGCCTGGCATTCTATCCACTGTGTCACCTAGCTGCCCTAAGATCAAGATAGGAAACAACAATTTTTCTGGAGCTTTGGGGCAATACTGCTGCTTGTGAAGTTAATAATCAGAGAAATTCCAGTTCTGCTACTTTCTACATGTGACCTTGCATAAGACACTTCATCTCTGTTGGCCTTGTCTCAGTTTCCTCACCTGTAAAACAAAATTGATTTAGATCACCTCGAAAGTCCCTTTCAACTCCAAACCTCCTAATATGACTTTCCTCCCTTTTGGTAAGGTTATAACAAAATGATGACAGTAAGATAATTAAGATGTCTTTTCTTCATTTAGAAAACTTCAGAGATTATCACAAGGTGAGAGCTAGAAGGGACCTTAGAGAGCATCTATTCCAACTCCCCTCATTTTACAGATATTGGAAACTGAGGCTCAGAGTGGTTACATGATTTAAATAATCAAGGTCACAAAGTGAATCTGTGGCAGGAGGGGGGTAAAATTGAAGGCTTTCTATAATACCTGGCTGTCTCCCTATCTCCAGCAAGACAAGCTAAATCTAGCATCTTACAATTCTTACTAAGTTCTTTCTTCCTAATGACTAACCTTTACCCTTCTTTACAGCAGTGAAGTGAGATGCTATTGTTATTATCTATACTAGAGGAAGGGAAATGGACTCCTCTAGGCAATACTGCCCCCTTTCAGAAACAGGGGTTTTTGGAGAAGGGGAGAATAAAGGGAGCTGTTCTCCCTTCTAAATTGTATTTAGTTCAATTCGGTTCCCAGCTCTATTTTTCATTGTCCAAAGAGATTTTTCCTTAATCACAGATCTTCATGTAATCTCTCAATAAGGAACATGAGTAGGATTCATCTTCCCTACCCCTTAGTTTTTTTGTTGCTTTGTTTTCTTGCTTTCTTGAAGAAGTGTCATTAATTTAGCCAGCAGTGACTGATTTTTTTCTGAAGTTCTCCAGTTGTTTTTCCCCCTCGACATTTATGAATTAGAAAACACCTTCCTCTGAATGCCCCGAAAATGCTGCCTCTCTTAATTCCCCCAAGTCTTCTCTGGAAGTTTAATATCCTTGTGCTGTAGTCTGGGAGCCCATTTCTTCCTCTGCTGATTTCTGCCCATCCGTGACCACTAGTGACAAGCTCTCCCATCATTCTCAATCAGGGCTGCCCTGTCAGTCAGGAATAGATCTGGTACATATTACTATGCATGCAGGCTTCTGGGAACAGACAGAAGGTTATTCTCCAGTTTCCAATGACACTTTACCAGAAAGAACAGATAGTAGTGGCACCAGCTGATGTTTTCAATGTTTTTGTCTGAGGACAGGAACATGAACTAGAAAACTACACAAATAAGCCAGGAGATCTAGCCTGTAATTATAGACGTATTCACTTAGTTGCAGTGGAAAATAGAACAGTGGCAGGAAAAACAAGGAATGATGTTTATAGTCCCCTACGATGTGGGTCCATAGAAAACTTCTCTAGTCAGAAGAAGCACTCTCTAGGTCAGCATCCACTTCAAGTTATAGTTAATGGACCCCAACAATGTGTATATTTTTACTAGCCAGCCAGCAAACATATGAATTCAAAGAAAAAAACTTTTAATTAAACAGCATAGCAAATAAGGTAAAAAGAGAAGATTCTCCCTCATAATACACTCTTTCACAGGTTGCCACACTATAAAAAGAGGATGGTACATGCATATAAAGAACATGCATAACCAAGGAACACATTTGGAGGGCCTACATGTAAAGGAAATATCATTAAGCAGAGAACATGCATGTAGTGGCACAAGCAAGAAGCCTACATGGCCTGGGCACCTTATAACTCTAATAGTGCAAAGCCATTATCTGGTGATGTCATTATGCTGCTCTGAGTTGGGCACTGAATCTCTAGTCTGTAGTGGGATGCCATTGTCTCTGCTGGGTGTTATATCCTAGCTCTTCCTTGCACTGCTCGGGCTAGGTAACCCGACTGGTCTTTTGGTGGCCAAGCTGCTATCTTCTAGTAGTCCAGTTTCTCTCTGCTATGGTGTGGTAGCTATAGAAAGCCTCTCACTAACAAGGACAAGCTAATTTTTAGTGCATTGCCTAGGGCTAGCAGACACTGCTCCCATTTGGCAACCAGCAAAAGATAGCAAGGGCCTCTGAGTTACTTTTAAATCTATTCTTTTGAGCACCTTTGTCTTGGAGCCAATAGTAGGTCCTTGGACCCAGGCATTTATTGACTTGATGTTAGAAAATTCCTTTTAATGACTATTAAATTGCTAGTTGTGATCTTTCTACCTCCTGGCCCCTCAGTAAAAAAAAATTTCAGGGACAATGCCCTCTAAAATCTCATAGGAGCTATTCTAGAACTAAGGTGATAAAGCTCTCCCAACTGCCCTTGATTCTCCTCAATTGACATGCAAATGAATTTAGGCATGAGAACAAAAAGGACTGGATGAAACTGACAGGCCATCTGTTCCCCCCCCACACAAGCGCAATACTCATCCCACCCCATTCTATACCTCTACCTTTTTTATGTATACCTGCCTGATACAAAATTGATTACAAACTTTATTATTTACACTACATTTACAACCTAGAAAATGTTTTAGATTTTTTTTTTTGACCAAAAGATCTCATGAAACTTTCTCCCAAGAAATAAAGGAACTATAATTTATTTCAATGGAGAGAGTGGTCATATGGATGAAATCACCAATCTTCTGAAGTATCCCCTTAGTCATGAAAACATGAGGACTGAAATGAAATGGTCTCAACATATATTTATAGCTTCATTAATTTTAGGGGCTTTTGTGTTATTGTTGCATCATTTTCAATCTTATCCGACTCTCTGTGACCCCATTTGGGGTTTTCTTGGTGGAGATACTAGAGTGGTTTGCCATTTCCTTCTCTAATGCATTTTACAGATGAGGAAACTGAGGCAAACAGGGTTAAGTGACTTGCCATTTCCTTCTCCAGCTGTCTGAGACCAGATTTGAAATTAGGAAGACGGGTCTTCCTGATTCTAGGCCTGGTGCTCTATCCACTGTACCACCTCGCTGCCTTTTAGGGACTTTGACAAACTTTGATTTCATTACAGACAATTCCACATCCCACTTTCTATTGCTACTCATTAAGGTCACAAATTTGATGGAAGGCCCCCAAAATGGGCAAACGTAAGGCCTGGAGAATGTGAAGTATGAGGGAAAGTATGGCAAGTTTCATTTGAAGTAGCTGATGAGGCCTATTCCACAAGTTGCTAAGATCTTTCAAGGCTCAGCTCTTCTGGGAGGTCTGTCTTCAACTACTTCAGAAAACAACTCCAATGAAAACAGTACTGCTCACCCTTGGCTATGTTTCACAGTATGATCACTGGATTTCTGCTAGGCACATTCACAGTCTCCTTTCTATTCCTGTGCTTGCAAATACACGCTAAGTTCAAGGGGTCTTGTGAGCAAGGAGCTTGTTCATTTCTCAGTTCTTTACAGAACCTCCATGCCAGCACAATTCATAAAATGTGAAAAATCATATTGCAAAAAAGCAGGTAAGTTTAACCCCACATCTCTCTGAACTTTGGCTTCCTAGATCTATAAAATGAGAATCATAACACCTGCAATCCCTTCTCTCCCCAGAGTACAAAGTGGTATTTGGGGGAAGGGGGTGAAGGGGTGGTAGGGTGGACTGAGAAATGTTGGTATATTTGTTCTTGCTGTATCTCTGGGGAAAATATTCCTTTGTAAAAGTTAATTTGAATTAAATAGTTAAATGGAACTGGGTAGCTCAGACTCCTAACAGGGAACAGCTTAGTAGGGGCTTGAATTGGTGGCAAAGAGGAGGGATCCCATCCTCAGCCTCCTAAGGGCATGGGAAAACAATGGGCAAGAGTAATCACTGCTGTACTAAGACTGTAGTCATCCAGTAACTAGAAATGAGGGCCCAAAGGACCACCCTATGACTAAAGCACAGAAGCTTTAGTCACTGGACTGTTGTGATACCTATTTGTTGTTGGGGAAAAAAAAGCTGCTCAGAGGTTGCTTTTGTCTCATTACTGTTAATTGGCTGTGTTTCAAATAGGTGAGGCTATCAGATACTTAAGTAAAAGAGATAGTAAGTACGTGTATCTACCTTGTACTATCATGACCTTTCTGAAATAATAATTCATGGTCTTTTGTTCATAATCACCCAGCTAGAGAACCACAGTGAGAAAGCTAACTTTATACTCACAAACAATAGACTGTCTTCCCTCCTCCACTCCTCAGGTAGAAAGGTTTGTATGAATCCAAACTTAGTTTTAAGCCCAAAGCATTTTAATTGACCTCAAATGGTGTCATTTTTGAACAGTCCAATATTATAAAGATATAAAACCTTTTCCTGAATTTAAAATGATCACAATTAAAATTAAAACATAACTATGCAAATTTTATAAGGGCTTTCTTTTTCTTTTTTATTCAACAGGAGAGGAAATAAATACTTGTTAACTGAAAAAAATTTAATTTAATTTAATTTTAAAAACTAAAAGTATATTTGAGGCCTGTTTGTGTTCCTATAGTATAAGTAAAGCTCTGTGGTGCTCTGTCTACTCTAGCCTAATGTGACAAAGGAAATGGAGCTTCTCATGCCTTCCCCAGGGAAATTATTATTATTACATTTCGCTCTACGAAATTCCTATTTCTCTGCCTCACTGTGGCACAGAGATGACCCTAGGTTCTCAAATACCATGGCCAATGAAATGTAAGCAGTAGATCCCAGAAGTTGGATTAACCAGTTGCAAAGGCATCAAATGTGGGTCTGATGACAGACTGCTCCTTCACTAAGTCTGGACAGGTTTGGGAGGAGGTTGGTCATCACCTAGGCAATGAATTTTTGGGGCCCTGACAACTCAAGAAAATGTAACAAGGGGATGAGGTAAGCTGTGCTATCTAAATTAGTGGAGGGAACACCCTAGGATTTTGGCTAGTATGTCGTCTAGTAGGTGACGTCTGTGACATCTTTTTTTCTGATTCATCCCCCCCAACTCTGAGTTTCTCTGCTCTCCATTGAACATTCATTACTAACATTTACATAGTGCTACAAGGTTTGCAAAATGTTTCACATATATCCTCTAACTGTCCTCTGTTCCCATTGCCAACCTTCTACTGACATCTTCGGTAAGGGAAAAAATATCTCAGAGGCCTGAGGAAGTGAGTCTGAAAGCCTTCTGACCTGGTGCAGGGTGAAATGCATGGTGGCTGTGGACTGGATGATCTCAGATGTGCCTTTTCCCTCCAAATGTATGTTCCTTTTATTTTATGGAGAGCTCAAAATGATGGTTTGGTTTATTACAAGTGAAACTCTGAAAGGAAGTTACAAAGAGGTTGTGTTGTGGAAGGAGAGAAAAATTAAACCCCACATGACTGCCTTTTGAATTATTTCTTATATCAGGAAGTAATTGGAAAACAATAGCTTTGTTTTTTTTTTTTTTAGGTGTGGAGCACTAGTAATGAATGATACTCCCCAGAGTTTGTACTGAGTCCCTGAGTCAGGGAAATGCAGCTTACCACAATTAATTTAGAAGTTATTAAATAAGGACTTAATTTGCTAAATAAATCATTTTTGTTCATGTACCAGAAGATCATTCTCATTTCTTTCCCTCAACTGCAATTTCTATAATCATTCTTTTAACCTTTCATGCCAAAAAATGCACCCAGGAAGGAGTTGCTTCATACCCTTAGGCTTCATTCACCTCATTTGCCTCTATGCCACAACCACACTATCAATGACAGAGACATTCAATTGGCCTGGGAAGAGACTTCCACTAAAGGGTCAACACTGACATGGATCACCCAGATAGAATGTCTTGTCTGTCTCTCACCAATGAGATTAGACGAACATACAAGCTTCATGCTGACATGAGTGGAGAGCTACACTGAAGCAAACAAGTATGAACACAAGTCACCGTTGTTGAGACCTATGTATCTATGTACATGGCCTTTGTATTTTAACATGAAGATTCTGATTATAGTTGCTGTCAGTATGCAAGTATGGCTAAAAAGCTTCATGTATACATATGTAAACATGCTTTTTTCCCTACACATTCTCCTTAAATGTGAAGAAGGTTCTCTGGGGTTTGCAGGCCTGGGTGGTGGGGAATAGGAGAAGGAAGCAGTAAATTTCCTCAGCTTTGTGACTTATTCCAGAGTGAAGATTCCTGAATTGGAGGTTGATTCAACCCTTACCCCCTCTCACTATTTCTGGCCAGACCTCAGGTGCTCAGATCATGCTTCATTCCATCCGGCCATCCACCAGGCCACTTGGGACTAAGCAGGATGGACATTTTGTTCTCTGCTCAGCTTCCATGTATGTATTTCTCCTCTCCACCCCTACCCCCAAACATGCACCTTTTGCCTCTTGACCAAGAAACACTAATTGAATTGATATTTATGGGAATAGGAATCGGAGAATCCCTTCTCCTTCCCCAGCCTGCTCTTGTTCAGATTTCACTGGAAACTTCTGTTCTCCTCAACCCTCCTGTCAACATCACTCACCCTAACCCCACCTACCCCAAATGGTTACTGAACACTCATCCCACCCCCACAGGAAGGCGCCTAGAACACCCACTTTTCTCCTACTCTTAGGCCTCCTTCCTCCACAACAGTTATGAGCCTAGGCTTTTCCAGCTTACCAGCTACAGGGTGGACATGGATGTTCACAACAATTCAGAAATCAGAGAGGCAGCAACTATACATTCCATTAAGATTGAGGACCACCTGGCCTTACCGTCTGTCCTGTCATTGCTCCCTAAGGACCACCAGACTTTACCATCTGCTCAGCTATTATACCTTCCAACCTTCCTCTCCACCCCTACCCCACCCTCACCATCACATTGCCATCTACTTTAGAAATGTATCCTAAGGCCCTCCGGGCCTTGCCATCTACCCTAGCACAGGAATCCACAGACCCCTGGATCTTTCCATTTGTCCTAGAGCTAAATTCTCCCATAAATGTTGTCTCCCCCAATTAGAACAAGAGCAAAGATTATCTATCCCTCCATCCATTCATTTCATGCGCTCTCTCTCTCTCTTTCTCTCTCCCTAACCCTACTCCTCCTTCCTTATTGTTTAGCACAGGATTTGGCACATAGTAAGTGCTTAATAAATCCTTTTTCATTTATTCATTAATGCATGTGTTCAATCATTACCATTGCTAATAGGAAGGACATGACAATTTACTGCCAGATGGCTCCGTTCACAGCCCCTCTGACTGCCTAGATCAAAGCTTCTTTTCCTGGCCACCACCTCCAGGAATGGGTTGTGTCCCTATAGTAGAATATAAACTCCTTGAGGGCAAGAACTTTATATTTCTTTGTATCTAGAATTTAGCACAGAGATCCACAAATAGTCTGTGCTGGAAAAATGGCCTGCTGATTACCCGATTCTTTGGCTCATGACTGGTATCATTATCTGTGGAGCTTGATATTTGCCTCACACCTCCGAGTTTTGGATTCGTGGTTGTTCAGAAGCCATGGATACAGATATGCCTGTACAGAAATATCTGTTGTTGCTCTTGACAATGAAGAAGAGGAGGATGGCAGAAATCCTAGACTTATGGGATCATAGATCTAGATCTTGGGGGTACCCCAGAGGCCATCCAGTCTAACCCCCTCATTTTACAAATGAGGAAACCGAGGCCTAAAGAGGGACCTTAGTTGAATGATTTATCTAAGGTCACATTGACAGTCTAAGAGAGCATATTTGCATAGATATACGTGGTGGTTATTGTTGTTCAGTCATTTTTCAGTTGTTTTTGACTCTTCATGATCCCATTTAGGGTTTTCTTGAAAGATACTAGAGTGGTTTGCCATTTCCTTCTCCAGCTCATTTTACAGATAGGGTTACTGAGGCAAACAGGGTAAAGTGACTTGCCCAGGGTCACACATCTAAGAAGTGTCTGAATCCAGATTTGAACTCAGGAAGATGAGTTTTCCTGACTCAAGGCTGGGCACTCTATCCACTGTGCCACTAGCTTTCCCCTACATATACAGTAGCATATGGCTTTGAGGGGTTTCTTTTCACTAAAAATTTTTTGATATGTTTTATAGTATAGTTTTTTCTTCTATATTCATATGCCCTCAGCTTATAGAGACTGACAACCTAAGAGTCCATTTCCTCAACTGGCACTCAAAACTCTCTGCAATCTGACCCCAACCTACCCATTAAAAGTTTTCTTCAGCTATTCCTCAATACAAATCCCTCAATCCATGTATAGGAAGGTCTTTTCACAGTACCTTCAAACCATCATTCTCTCTTCTACTCCAAACCTTTGCTCATACTAATATTTTCAATCCTTCCTTTTTCCTTCTCATCCCTGGAATGCCCTTTCTCTTATTCAAATCTTAGTTATCCTCCTGGATGCAGGTCACATCCCATTTCTTCCCCCTTGCCTTTGCATGCCTCCCCTCTTCTCCCCTCCCCCACTGATCCCTCTTTCTTTGAATTCTGATCCTGGTAGGGACTATCTCTTATGATTCTGTGGGAAGAGCAGTGATTTTGTCGCTGGCAAGAATGCAGACCAAGAAGTCACTAACTCCACCTGCCTCTGCAGTCTTGTTCAGTAAAATTCTAGAGCTGACCCATGACCCCTGGGCAGCAACCAGAGGCATGACAATAGTTGAAAGGAGTCTCAAAGAGAATGTTCTCAATGTAACCTCAAAGAGCAGATTGAGTCTAATGTAGGCTAAGGCAGAAAGAAAGTAGTTTTAAAAAATAGCCTAATGACCTGGGCTGGCTTTTTGAAAACTGGATAGGTGTAGCTATGGGGGAAGGGCTATGCGGGTACTGCCTAAGATTTTAAGACAGCAGCCTAACCAAGAGAATTGAAAATGTAGCATCTGGGAAGTACATTCTCTCCAACCAGCAAGAAGTCGCAATCAGGGGAAATGGGAAAGGGCCAGTAGGTCCCAGGAGGAAGAATTACTCATTCTTCATGTTAGAGTCCATTTTCCCCTTGAAAATTTGATTTATATGAAGCAGCACAATAGAGAATAGCCCACGGGCAGACACACCCAAGTTGTAGCATGGTAGCACATCATTTACTGAGTTCACTAGAACAGTTGATTATCTCTGCGGCCCTGAAGTGGGTGTCACAAGGGACAGGTTTCAGCTGGGCTGCTCCCCTACAAACATGACTTGCTTTGGTTAGGACCATAGTCTTCAAGCTAGTAAGGACTTTAGAGTCCTTTAGTCCAACATCCTTATTTTAAAGACCAGAAAAGTTAAGCAGCTTGACCAAGGTCACACAGATAGTAAGTAGCAAAACCAAATTCTCCTGGATCTAATCCCAGTGTTCTTGCCACTGAACCGCACTTTGTCCACATGCCCTCTTCCAAGAATGTCCCTAGTTGCGTATTTCATATTTCCATACCCACTGGTGGTATATGACTCCATGGGAAGATGTATCCGTGTAGGTGAGTGGATGCTGACCCAAAATATGAGTTGAACCTGAGGTTAGCTTTTTGTGTGGAAGGTATGATCAAGGGGTACATTTCTTGTAATTTTTATCAATGCTTTGCATTATTTTACATTTAAATGTCCTCAAATACTTGTCAAGTATATGAATGAATGAATGGCTGAATCTTCCACATTTTCTCTTAACTACCACTCCTCATTTTATTGCTTTTTGTGTCATAGGCATGTCATTTACCCCAAAATGATATAAACCATTCTGGAAAATGGCACACCTACCTCTAAAAGGTCTCTGAAATGTTTCATGGAGCTATGGGGTTGTGTCTCTGTGTCTATATGCTTGGTGGTGGGAGAATAAAGCCCAATAATTATTCCTACTTTTTGGATTTTTGCACTCTATCACCATATACAGGGCCTAAGAGCTCAAATAATGCTGCATATGGATGGTTTGTACTTTAATAACAAATTCATCTGCATTTCTGGCAATTTGTGAAACGAGATACCTTTCCGATGAAACTGAAGAGATCCTAGCAGACATATGGATTTTAGCATCTCGGTGGTGTACATTTCTAAGCAACACTGCAACTGGATGTAAAGCCTGCAGATTTCTGGATGTATCTCACCATCTTCTGGGCTGTAGCAAAAAGAAGGTGGAAAGCTGTTAATACCCTAAAGGTTTCACTTATCAAACTTCAGTCCCACTCAAGAGAGAACTGTTACACAAGGAGGATTCCTGAAAGCATTTAATCCATAGTATCCAGCCTTGCAAACAGATACTGCTGACACATTTCTCTCTTAAAGTGCCCTTCTGACTAACAGCTCCTTAAACAAGCATCCCAAGGGTTTCTTTTCTCCCTGCAGTAATATGGGAAATTTAAAATCATAAAGGTTTTAAATAATTTCAATACCTAAGTATTCTAAGCCTGTCAACACAGACACACACAGACACACACACACACACACACACACACACACACACACACACACACACACCCACCACACTCTAATCCTGAAAAATCCCCTAGCCTTCCATGAACCACTGGTGAAGATGCTTTCTCCACTCCCCCCCCCAACTAAATGAAGTGGAATCAAGTTTGGGAGGCTACTATACTGTTCTAGACATATTTCTTTTTATTTCCCTTAACATATTCTATATTCCAACGAAATTGAATTACTGGATGTTCCCAGGACCTGACATCCCATCTCTCTTACCTCTGACCATTGGCACAAGCTGTCCCCAAGACTTGGAATGTACTCCCTTCTCATCTCTATCTCTTGGAACACTTGTTTTCCTTCAGAGATTAGCTCAGCAGCTTCCTACAGGAAAATTTTCTAGATTCCTCTATTTCTCAGTGATTTCTCCTTCCTCAAATTATCATATGTATATAAAACTGGATATATACTCAAAAGTATCCTTCCAATAGGATGTAAGCCACTTGAGGGCAAAGTCTCTTCTGTTTTTGTTGTTTTCTTTGTATCCCCAGTGTGTTGGACACTTAATAAATGCTTGTTGAATTTAATTTAATTGAAAATAATTATGATGATTTTCAACACAAAGTTCCTCTAAAATCAGATGACCAGAAAGAGAAGACATGAATTTACTTGCATCAAGATTAAGCTGCTTTCCAGACTATTTTCCCTTATAGTCAACCATCTGTAACATGTTTGTTTTAATTGAGACATACTCTTTGTAAATTCAATGGGGTGGGGGAAGGGGAGAGGGGAGAGAGGAGAAGGGAAAAGAGAAGAAAGAGGAAAAGTGGGAAGAGAAGGAAGGGGAAAAGGAGAGGATAGTGGGGAGGGAGTAGGGAAAGGAAGGGGAGAGGACAGAGGTTGTGGAAAGGAGGGAGGGGAAGGAAGAGGAGAGGGGAGGGATGGAGATTAATGCGAAAATTCTAGTATCGTTGATTAGAAAAATCAAGCTGCATAAATAGTGAATTTACTTATAGACATAGTCCAGGATATTGTGCTGAAATCCTTGTGGCTATCTAAAAAGAGTATTATAGTCTTCCCTTCTGACTTTATTTTTTCACTGTTTTCACTGATATATTTCACTCACAAGGAGAAAGTTTCCACTGTTAAAGCAGATGGACCTCTCCTCCTCTGATAAGGTTACATCCAGTATGCGACAGAAGCAGAGCCTGAATTCAGGTTTCCTGACTCTATATCCATTATACCACACTGCCTCTATGTTAACAACTCTTCCTTTCTGATAATTGGCAAGAGACAAAGGTGGAAAGTGAAATGTACCAGCAGCTACAATCACACTATTAGGCAATTTTGTTTAACCTTTTGAGGAATGCATTTTGTCAGTGAGTTTACATAGGTGCTGGGAAGCATTTGCATCAAAACAAAATGTAAACCCTCAAATTAGTTAATTAGTTGTAAAAAATAATAGAATATAAAAAAAGAGTGACAACATGACTGAGCAGATAGAGGATTAGCCTTGCAGTCAGGAAGACCTGGGGTCTAGTCCTGCCTCTGACACATACTAATGGTGGCATCCTTAAGCTTTCAGTTCCCTCAAGCAATTCCCAAAGATGAAGTTGCGGTTAACTTGGAGATCCAGTCATGGAGTAAATTTACACACTGATGAAATCACAGATTCAGACCAAAAAATAAAATAGGTAGGTAAAGTAGGATATTTGGACTAATTAGGGGATATCACTTAAGTTTCTGGGGGAGGTATTTTTAAATAATTTTTCATTCCTACAAAATTTTACATTTTGAAATAAAACAAAAGACAGCAAGTTAAATTTAAGAATGGGGGGGAGGGCAGAAAGCTCAAAGGTTAGTTGGACCACATTTCTGCTTAGATTGCATCTTTATTTCTCAGTGCCATTCATCTGAAAATGCTGACCATGTTTAATTAAATAATGCAGGGGCTGGATTTGTCTTCTGCCTTAAGTGGGTCAGTGGCAAGATATCAGATGTAATTATTTTGAAAAAGATGGTGTATATGTTTTTTCTAAATTCTGGAGGCTGCCTCCTAAGGAAAAAAGCCAGAATGGGGGAAATAGTTGGTCCTTACGCAGCACTTCGCAATCATAATTAATTCTGATTTCCAACGCCCATTGAAGAAATGAGGAAAATCACTTCCAACCATCTGATTACATAAGTCAGAAAAATGGGCCTGTCCATAGCTGAGTGTATGATGGGGGATGTAGTGAGTGAGCCAACTGCGGGAGAGACAGGTGCTTCAACATAACTACATCCCATCTAGTCCTTTGCTTGCCTCCAGCTGAACAGAATAAGAGCAGCTTCCTCTCTTATTTCTGTCTCGGAAGTCCTGCCCTAGGCAAGACTTTGAAGCAGGCAAAAATGTCTTTGGTGAATGTCCCACTTTCTCTTTCAATGCCTTTCCCTTTCAATGTTTCTGCTATTAGGTGTCAGCATGCAGGGCCTTCCAGCTGCTGTCCAGCTATCCACCGCAGGCCTACATGCTCTTAATCTTCCCTGACCGTTTTAGCTCTGCTCCACCTAAATTCATTTGCCCTGAATCCCTTCCTCGGGGCCTTATTACCCTCTAAAATGATACTGAATGATCATGGTTAATGTACTAATTAATGTATCAGAACTTTAACAGGAGTGTTGGAGAGGCTGTGCTTTAACTCAAAGGTTGGCTACAGGGGGCTCACAGGAGCCTAGCTCTACAGCCGGCCTCAGAGGCCGGCTAGACCCAACTTCCTCATTTTACTGATGAGGAAACTCAGACCCAGAATGAAGGAAAATCAATTTGTCCAAGATCACAAAGATAATTACTGGCAGACTCAGGATTCGAACCCAGTCCTCTTATCTCAGAACCAGTGTTTGTTTCTTGTATCTTGCTGCTTCCCAAGGGGCATATTTTCAGCAGACCAACCTTTCAGTGCTCCCAAAACAAGGCTACATTGGCGGCTGCTCACATCACTTTTATGTGGCAGCTGTCCTGCCTCATGTAATATAATTAATAGCTAGTATGCAGAGTTTTAAAGTTTACAAAGCACTTTGTATATTTTCTTATTTTACAGTGTGCACATAGATGCAATAGAAACTGCTGGATGTATTATAAATATGATGGGGAACACCCAGAAGCTCAGGATAATATCACATTAAGCAATGAAATATTACTGTTTTTAGAACTAGGAGCTTTCCTAAAACATAATTCAGTGCCTCAAAAGATCTCCAATTTCATCATGAGGGATATATCCACCACTGACCACCATAGTGCCTCCATCAATCACTGAGTGATTTCATGATTTTTTGTGGTAAAAACAAAAACAAAAAACAAAACAAACAACCCCCCCCCCCAAAACTCATTACTGGGTGAGCACTCTTCCGGAGATGAGGAAGGATGGAAGCCAGCATATGCCTCAGGCATAGCACTAAGCTCTTTTTTGCCAATATTATCTCAGTTGATCCTCACAACAACATGGGAGGTAGGTACTACTATTATTCCCATTTTGCAGCTGAGGAAACTGAGGCAAAGAGAGGTTAAGTAATTTGCCCAGCTTCATCCAGCTAGGAATTATCTGAAGTCGTATTTGAACTCAGGTCTTTCTGACTCCAACCCCAGCGCTCTACCCACTGGGCCACCTAGTTGCCTCTCTGAGCTTAGCCAAGGTCAGTGTTTGACCTCTACACACACACTGAGGCAGTGGAGGAGGAGTTTAGTGGACAGTCCCTAAAATAGATAATTGACTCATTAATTTATATTACATCTGGAGAGCCAGTATATATTATGTACAATTTTAAGATGAGGAAAATAGAGGTGAAACAGTTTATTTATTATAAATAATCGTTATCAGAGGTAGAACAATCTCTCACACATAATAGCTGTGGGATTCTGGGTTCAATCTGGGTTCAATCTGGTTCAATCACTCAATGTCCCAGGAAACTCAAAGACCATATTGGAAAGAAGGTGCCAACCTGCACTGGTGGAGGGAGTTCCACATCAAGATCTCCCTACATGAGAGTGTAGGGGATCATTTTTTAAAAAGCATTTATTAAGCACCAACTATATGCCAAGCACTGTGTTAGTGCTAGGAATGAAACGGAAAGAAAAAAGTCCCTGTTTTCAAGGATAGAGCACTGAACTAGGAATCAGGAAGACCTGGGTTCATGTGCTTCTTCAGACACATCGCCTTCTACTGCACAGAATCTTTACACAGCACCCAGATTTTAGAGCAAGAAATAGGGCTGAGTAGGTCCAACCCAAAGTATAATCCACACAGCAGAAATCAATGCATCTGCTTTACATTTACATTTAGAAATGGACAAGGGGCAGCTAGGTGGCGTGGTGGATAGAGCACCTGCCCTGAAGTCAGGAGTACCTGAGTTCAAATCCGGCCTCTGACCAAACACTTGACACTTACTAGCTGTGTGACTCTGGGCAAGTCACTTAACCCCAATTGCCTAAAATAAATAAATAAATAAATAAATAAAAATTAAATTTAAATTTAAAAAATTAAAAAAAAACAGAAATGGACAGCATGGTACAATGGAAAGAATACTTGTCTCCAGAGCAAGAGGACTTGAGTTTGAATCCTGCCTCTGAAGCTTACCTGTGTGACCTTGGGCATGTCTGGACCTCAGTTTCCTCTGTAAAATGAGAGGGTTGGACTGGATGGCCTCTGGGGTCCCTTCCACCTCTAGATCTATAAGCCTATGTATGACTTTTTGGTCTACCTGAAACAAGGAGGAAATATTTGCCTGTAATGTTTTGCAGAAAATGTTATTTTTTTATGTCTTGGAAAACTGAAATAGAAAGAAGAATGACTAAAGAGCAGCAGCAAAGTTAAAAAAATTTTTTTTTGCTTTCTAGTGAATAAACTGTACTGTATTAATTTCTGGTCATTTACAATTCCTTTTTCTCAGTCTAAAGACTTATTGTTGCCACTGATTTCCTATAAGCTCATCAGGGAGAAAAAACAAATTGTCAAGTGGATTACTAGACCCCTTTAGTAGAGGCAGAAGACCTAAAAGATGTTTGCCAGCAGTAGGAACAATGCTGCTACTCCAGTATTTACAGAATCTCAGATCAGGTCAGAGCAAAAACAGTGGAAGAGAAGTTTTGGACAATAATGGAAAGGTTTGGGATTTCCTGAAGCCAAATTACAATATCTAAGGAATCTTTCATGTTAAAGTAAAATTAGACTCAAGAGCTTTCTTCTGGACACTGAAACAACTTCCTTAGCTAGAAGGCAACTTTGCACTACAGTACTTGTGCTCTTACCTTTCAAAAAGGCCCCGCCATTCAAGGCTTCTATCTATGGAGAGCCACCAGAATAATGGTCATTTAATGCAATCAAATGGTGGCTAGGAAGTAGGAGCTAATATTTTATTATGCTGGCTTATTAAAACTTATTAAAAAGTAGGCAGGCTAATCATACCTTTGTTATCAAAGGAAGCTGAGGATCAACTGTAATAATATTTCTGTGATTTGAATCCAGAAAACAAAAATCAGCAGAGTTGACAACTGAAATCATTTTTATTGTTGGCGATCAATCAAGGAAACACAGGATCACAGGATCACAGATTCAGAGCTAAAAGGGGCCTCCAAGAGCATCTGTTGCTGTTTGTTGTTGTTTTTTGGTCACATCCAACTCTTCATGACCCTGTTTGGGGTTTTCTTGGCAAAGATACCGGAGTGGCTGGCCATTTCCTTCGCCGGCTTTTTTTACAGGTGAGGAAACTGAGGCAAACAGGATTAAGTGACTTGCCCTGGGTCACACAGCTAATACGCGTCTGATTTGAACTTAGGCAGATGAGTCTTCCTGATTCCAAGCCCAGGGTGCTATCCACTGTGCACTCAGCTGCCTTCTGAGTTGTATCTATTTTGCTGTTCCAAAGGGAAGAGTGACCTTTCTGAAATATTTGTTTGGTGGTTCAAATTTTAAATTTACATAACCAATTATAAAACACTGAATATTTGATTAAAACTTGAAAAATTAACTGAGATGTTATCTGGTTTGACAAAGCATAATTCAGAAGGCAGTATAATGCAGGGAAAAGAAACTAACAAACCACAGTACTGACAACTGGAACATTCCATTCCAGTTCTTTCACTAACTTTCTGTATTACCTTAGGCAAATTACTATGCCTCTCTGGGCCTTGCTCTTCTCTTCTATAGAAGGAAGAAGTTAGATTAGATGATCTCTAAATTCTTTTCCAGTTTTAAGACTTTAAAACTATGAATTTGGGATCATCACAGAACTTAGTTGTAAGACATTACTATATGATATACCAATTGCAATAAACATCAAGGATTCCATGATATTCCTGTCATTACCGAAGTGTATGAACCTAGTAATGATATCTATTAAAAATATTGTCCAGTAGAAATTCCTTATTTCAACATTGTGTTTCCTAATTTTATGGCATATTTATTTGGCTGGTGGCTATTGCCTTCATTAAGCAAATGGGAAACATGACCTGATTCTCCTTGGGCATAAATAACTCTCCTATTTCTCAGATCTCCTGCAGCACTCTTCAAATGCATTTATCATGTATTGTTTTGGATTACACTTACCTGTATGTCATTCCCCCTACCCCCAACCATTGGATAGGGTAAGCTCCATGAAGGCAGGGGATGTGGCTTAGCTTAGCATTTATTTTCCCTAGTCCAGGGGTAGGGAACCTGGGGCCTCAAGGCTACATGTAGTCCTCTAGGTCCTTGGGTGAGGCCTTTTGACCGAGTCCAAATTTTACGGAACAAATTCTGGGATTTGTTTTTATAAAGTCTGGATTCACTCAAAGGGCCTCACTTGAGCTAGAGGGTCACATGTAGCCTCAAGGCCACAGGTTCTTCACCCCTGCAGTAGTCCAAAATTCAGTTCTCTGCATGAGACTATAATGTGTTTGTTGAATCAAATCAATTAGCCCCTTTAGGCCTCCGTTCCGTCAGGTGTAAAATGAATGAGATGGACTAGACAGTGCCTATCCTACCTTCCAAGTCTAAATCCTATACTCCTAACTTCTGAATCAAATTGAACTAAATTAAGACTCTTTACATCAAAATTATGTTATTGAGTCTTGAAAAATAATAAATTATATTTGTGTTTAGTTTTCAAAATTATCTGTTGTCATTTCTAACAACACTTCTTAGGCTGACAGCTTCCATGATAACCCTCAGTTAAATGAAGAGACCATTAGGTTGAGGAAATATGTCTGTCATTGGTTGCATGGTTATTTCCTTCCCTGTGGATGAGTAGTCCACAGCTCAAGCTCATTCGGAGGAATATGGAGGATATACTTAGCTTCACCTATCTGGAACATGCACACACACTCATCTTGTTGAATATTACAGACTATGAATGAATTATCTTTGCTTGCTCAGACAATGCTATTCACTCAGTTTGGGTAAATTCTCACCAGACCTCAGATTATGGACTCCACACACCCCTTGGATCTCAAGAATGCCTCATAGCCAATCTACTCTTCAGTTTCCTAGCAAAGTTCCTGCCTTAGGCCTCTGATTTGCTTTGTAAATACTCTGATAAACTCTCTTCACTGACACATCAAGGTGAACTGACACCTTACCCTTGCAGACTTTCCCAACTCAGCCAGCTCAGTCTAGTTGCAAAATTCAGGGACTGGGCTAGCTGATCTGTAAGGACCCCTTCCAGTTTTCAATCTGACACTGATCTCAACCTCTGCAACACCACCTCATGGGATTCCTCAGCTTTCTTTTAACGTGGAGAAGTCTCAGCATCGGTCCTCAGTGGGGACAAAGGGACGATATAATCCAGAATGAAAGCAGCTGTAAGCCCCCACCATTAATAGACATTAGCTGTTTCACAGAGTTTAGCCACAGCAGATGTACAACTGAGGTGTCTCAGGAAAAGCAGATGTACGATGGAGGTGTCTCAGGAAGCCAATGCTTATGTCACATCAACTACATCCAAGTCCCCAATTTTTATAATAATCTCATCAGTACTAATGTCACTTAACAAGAGTCTATGTGTTGTTGACAAGATGGTTCTCTTTATATTTTTTCTAGAGTAAAAGACTGAAAAGAAAAGAGATTAAGAAGCTTAGTTAAGGCTCTTGGTGGGGCAGCTAGGTGGCATAGTGGATAGAGCACCGGCCCTGGAGTCAGGAGGACTTGAGTTTAAATCCGGCCTCAGACCAAACACTTGACACTTACTAGCTGTGTGACTCTGGGCAAGTCACTTAACCCCAATTGCCTTAAAAAAAAAAAGGTTCTTAGTAAAAGCCTTGTATACGTGTCTCCTGTCATGACTTGTGGCAAGAAGTGATGTCAAAAAACATCATCAAAGACAGGTATGATTGGAAAAGGAAGGTAGGATAGAATCTAGGAATTCTGACTGGTCTGAGGGAAAGCCTCCAGTACATAAGGTGAATTCTTTATGGAGGGTCTGTGAAAAGCCATGAACACATAAGATGATGAGAGAGATGCTGCACTGAAAGAGGGAAGGCTCTCATTGATGAGCTCATCAATCTACTGAAATAGAGAAGACACTAAGGTGGGCATCTTCTGTGCAGGTTCTTTCTAACTCTTAATGACCCCCCCCCCCAGATACCATTAAGCCAGAGGTCATAGGATGATACTTTTAGAGCTATGACTCGAGGTCATCTAGTTCAACTTCTTCATTTGGTTCATGGAGTTTAACTGACTTGTCCAAACTCACAGGGGGAGGATTTGAACCTAGGGGTGGCCCTGCTTCCAGAGCCGGTGCTCTTTCCACTGTTCAAGGCTTCATGATCCTAAAAGCAGTTCAGAGATTTTCTATACTTTGTTTCTTTGCTTTACTGATCTGTGATTCTATCAGTCCTATAATGATTTAATAGGGAGCTTTCAAGTTACTGAGGCCAAAAGCGTCATCATTTTCTGACCAATCTGGTGACAAGTCTTAAGTCATCAGCTAAACTGGTTCTCAGATGACATGAAATCCATTCCTGGGTGCATGTGCAAAGCTATTCTAGGTTGACAGAACCCATCAAAACTTTTGCTGCCCTGGAAGAGCATTCTAGAATCTCGAGTCACCTCCAAGCCATGATGAGGCTCTTGAGTGGATGTCAATGGATGCTTCCATATGCCTAGATAGGTAGCTTGACATTTTTGCCAAGTCCCACAGTGGCCACAGCATACTTTCAATGGGGATATGTAAACAACAGTGTAGACAACAGTGCTGCCTAAAGGTAAGTGATGAACTAGTCGGTTCCTTCCACCTCTGTAGCTCTATTTTTCAGTAATCCAACAGGGAATAAGCGGACAAAAGCCTGCATTTGGGTTTGTTGAAGCATGTCTCCTCTCTGCATCTGTGGATTATTTATTTGGCTTTATTTTTAGGCAGACAATGCTGAAAGGGACAATGTCTGTTAGAGCACATGAGCAATTGCCATTGCAACACAGGTGCTAGGTAACCATTAGGTGGTTAGGGGGTATCTTTGTAATAGCAAAATGGGAGTACCAATAATATAACACCACAGCTAATCCAAATGCTGAAATATGATGCTTCCCTCCTCCCCTGCCATGTTATCTTGTATTCAGCCACTTTGGATATATTTGCATTTGTCACCAACATATATAATATGTATATATACATATACATATGTGTGTTTTACATCCTTCTTGTCTCCTCCATTAGAATGTAAATTGATTGGGAGTAGGGATTATTTCATTCTTTCTATTTGTATTTCCAGAGCCTGCTATTACTGACTGGAACATAGAACACCTGTTGATTGATTTAGACAGGTAGCATAATGGGCAGCTAGGTGATGCGGTGGATGGAGTGCTAGGCCTGGAGTCAGGAAGATCTGAGTTCAAATTCAGCCTCAGATACTTACTAGCTGTGTGACCCCGGGAAAGATACTTAACCCCAGTTGCCTCAGTTTTCTCATCCATAAAATGAACTGGAGAAGGAAATGGCAAACCATGTTGTCAAGAAAACCCCAAACGGAGTCATGAAGAGTCCGACATGACTAGAATGACTGAACAAGCATGGTGTAATAGATTGAGGGATAGCCTTAGGGTCAGAAAGCTTCAGGTTCAAGTTCTCCCCCTGGAACATAGAGGCCCTGTGTTGCTCAGCAAGTAACTTAACCTCTCAGTGCCCCAGGTGAGGCTCTTTAGACTTTATGTTATCAGTTTACTAATCTGCGTGAGTAGATCGAATTTGTAGACTGGGAATACCCTTCCACTGGTAACATCATAGATCCAGACCCAAAACAAATGCATGTATCTCATATATATATATTCAAATTTCTTTTTCATTTAAAAAGATGTTCTTCCTCCTTCCCCTACCCCTCCTCCCTCCAATAATTTGTATGGAACTTGTGTCTTTGGTAAAAACTTTCCTAGACTATTAGCACAGAATCATATTCAATTTGGCTTACCTTGGAGCTTTTAAGAGGCAATTGCTATAATTCCCTACACTTTACATCATGTAGCTTCATGGGAACATGTGGCCCTGTGTCTTTCTCTCTACTTAACGCAACTGGGGATCAAAATCTGCCCTGGAGCTATGAGGCAGAATCAAGTGCAGAACTTTATTTCTAACAGAAAAACCAAGCCTGAAATGAAACCAAATTTAAGTGGGTTATCTACCCAGGCACCTCATTTAGTAAAGAGTGTCCTGGAGAGAACACTAGACTGGGGATTTGAAAAACTTGAGTGTGTAGCCTCTGACCCCACACAGCCTCTGTGTTACTGGCCAATTCATATAACTTCTTTGATCTTTGTCAAATATAGTAATGCTACTTGCATTACCAGCCTCACATGTAAATTATAAATTCCACTCTCCCCACTGCAGTCGAATGTAAGTCCCCTGAGGGCAGGGAATGCTTTCTTCTTTATCTTGGTGTCCCCAATACCTAGTACAATGCCTTGTATACAGTAAATGCTTAATAAATGTTTGTTGAATTGAATTACATAAATGTGGGCTACTACTAATATTATTTTGGGTAATTTAATCCTTGCTTCTTTACAAGAAGCAGCATGGCTGGGAGCGAGGATCAGCATCTTTAAAATTTAAGGAATATATTTTGATTCTGCCCACTCCAATATTTTCTGTGTTGGTATAGGTTGGTTGTTGTTGTTGAGCTGTTTCAGTTATATCTGACTCTCCATGGCCTCCTGGACCTCTGTCCATGGGGTTTTCTTGGCAAAGATACTGGAACGATTTGCCATTTCCTTCTCTGGGGGCAAACAGAAGTTAAGTGATTTGCCCAAGGTCACACAGCTAGGAAGTTTCTGATGCTGAATCTGAACTCAGGTCTTCCTGACTCCAAACTCAGCAGTCTACCCACAGCACCATCTAGAGATGTAGGTAGGGTGCTTTAAATGTCCTCTTCTGAAAAAGAGGAAGTAGGAATCATAGGATCATAGAGTTAAAGTTGCAAAGGAGTTCAGAGATGAAAAAATTAAGAGTTGGGTAACTTACACAATGTCAAACAGGTAAGAAGGAAAAAGCAAACAGCGTTTACTGAGTGCCTACTATATCCCAAACACTGTGTTAAGCCCTTCGTTAATATTTTCTCTTTTGTTCCTCACAATAACCCTGTGAGGTCGGTATTCTTATTATCCCCATTTAGCAGTTGAGGAAACTGAGGAAGACAGAGATCAAATGACTTGCCTGGGAACATACAGCCAGCAAGTGTCTGAGATTGGATTTGAATTCGGGTCTTCCTGACTCTACAGCCAGCACTGTATCTACCATACCACCTGCTTTTAGTTGTAAAGTGGCAGAGATGGAATTTGAACTCAAATCCTCTGACTTCAAATCTAGTCCTCTTTTCACTATACCATACAATTAAAACTGAGCACCTTACTTGGAAAAAAATTACAAATTAATTGAGAAATTGTGTATTTATTTCCATTTGGACCTAGTCTTGCCTAACATAGAATCTAAAAACTGAAAACTGAAAAATAGCTTTGCACCTAAATATCTATTTTCAGCCCTGGATCCCTATTGTTTCCATGTGACATCAATAAGCTCTTAAATTGCTTCAAAGGTCAGTAATTATTCAATTATTGTGTGTTATCTTGGAAAGAATTCAACTCATTAATTTTCTATTACACTCAAAGCCTGGGTCATTAACTGCATCAGGCATTTAGTCCTGCTTTTATCCACTAGATACTTTTAGGACACAGACATTAAACTGTTGGTTTATTAGAGCACTATTCTTTGAACTCCTGTTCTTAATTGTGCCACAAAATTAAATGAAAATAGACTTTTACTCCAGCACAAGAAAGACACAGTCTGTTTAACTATGCTAATGGCAAACTGGACTGGGACCAGAACAGGGTTAAGACAACCTGGGATGAAGCTGAATTGACCAACTGCGTCCTTGTAGTCCTCCATGACCATATAAAAGAGCTTGTGATCATCTAAAATTGTTCTGTAATCTCATTTATCTGTCACTGAATGCATAAAGCTCTTCTATAATTTAATAATTAACTATTTGAGTGTCAGTGAAGCCCCATTATATATGATAATGTTGGAAAGGATTATTTCTGTCTGGGTTCCTACCAAACACACCATACATTCCAACGCATTAAGCATGCTTTGTAGATGAGTCAATCAATAGCAGAAGCAGGATGTGGGTGGGCCCAGGTCCCAATGTGGTGAGACTTAAAGTCCCTACCTGTCCCCAAAGGCATGAAATCTCCCTCAAAGGCATGAAATTCTCACTATTGAATATTAATGGGCTAAACAAAGAAAGCAGGGACAGAGAGAAATAGCATCTTTCAGTTTACCAGATTCATCCAACAGGCCTACTCTTGTTTAAGATGATGTGCTAGGCCCTGCAGATACAAAGACAAAAATCAAATAGTCGCTGCCCTCAAAGGGCTTATATTCTTATGTCAGAAAGCAACACTCACACAGATAAATCAATATTTATTTAATATAAAGTGGAAAGTAAATACAAGGTAATTGGGAGTGGAAGGGGGAGAGCAGAAACAACAGAGGAAATTGGGAAAGCTAGTCCTGTTAATCACAGGTTACCTTAGACCTGTTTCCATCCCAATGAGTTTGCTATGAGATCACTACACAGATTGGGTCTTTCTTGCAGGAAATGATACTTGAGTTGATCCTTGAAATAAACTAGGGGTTTTAAAAGGCGGACATGAGAACAGATAGCATCCCATGCATGAAGGACGCCTGGCACAAAGGTGGACAGGCGGGAGACAGATTGTTGAGTTCCTAGGGTGGCAAGTAGGTCAGCTTGCCTGGGACCTACAGCATGCAAGGGAAAATAATGTAAAAGCCAAAGAGATAGGTTGTTTGCCGGATTGTGAAGGACTTTAAATGACAAACATATGACGGTAAAAGAAACCAGACAGGTAAATTTTGGCTGGGAGGGAGATGAGCACAACAGCCATAAATGCTGGGTATGAAGTTCAAGGAGGATGAATGATAGCATGAGGCTTCTCAGCCAGAGATGATGGCAGACCTTGGGTTATGGGTGCCTAGAGCAGAAGCCCAGAAAGATGGCCTGGATAGTAGCTTTAACTCCTTCACAGTTTTCACCAAGGGCCTTCCTTGGTATAACTTAGAATTTGTATCCCCTGTTGCCCCTTTCACCTTGCTTATTTTAGCTGTTACTTGGCCTAATTTTGAAGAGAGGATTGCATATGAACCTTAGTTAACCAGGACAGTTCAAGGATGCAGGTGTATATTGGCCAGGAAAAGGGGTGAATGCTCAATACAGAGCATACGGGACCCTATCAGACACTTTTCCTTTCAGATGTCAAGGCTTTGGGCTGAGGCTTCAGCCTTCTGGTTCATTCATTAGCTGAGAGGAAGAATTTCAATGGAAGGCTGCATGTTTAGACATTTTCAGTGTCAGGAATTGTAGGCTTATGGCCATCCCGTCCCCAAGCCACACTAAGCCAAACTCAGAGGGGATGGTGGTGGTGAAGTATTATTCTATGTAAGAAGATTCTGAAAGATTAGGTTAGATGAAATGACAATTTGTGCTTCTATTGCTTCCAAAAGATTCTATGTCCTGCCACAACGCAGATAAGCAATTGTGAAACGAAGAACTGCTTTGTGTATATGTAAGAACGATCGTCTGGAGAAGACTAAGGATCTCAGACACAGAGTTAGAAAACACCTCAGAAGAAGACCAATTTCCTCATTTTACACTTGAGGTTCAGGGAAATTAAAAACTTGCTTGGTTCACATAGGTAGTAATTGGGGAGCCAGTCTTCACACCCAATCTATGTCTTCCACATCAAATCCAGTCCTCGGCCCACCGCATCAAATTATTATTGTTTGGTCATGTCCAACTCTTTGTGACCCTGTGGACCATACTGTGCATGGAGTTTTCCTTGCCAAAGATACTAGAGTAGTTTGCCATTTCACTCTCCAGTTGATGAAAGCAAATAGAAATTAAGTGACTTGCCCAAGGTGACATAGCTAGTAAGTGTATAAGGCTGGATTTAAACTCAGATCTTCCTGACTCCAGGCCCAGCACTCTATCCACTGAACCACCTACTTGCCTCCTAGACAAACAGAGGTTAAGTGACTTGCCCAGGGTCACACAGCTGATATGTCTGAGACCAAATTTGAACTTAGTTCTTCCTGACTTCAGGCCCAGCACTCTAACCACTGAGCCATCTAGCTGCCTCTACTGCATCAAATACCCTCTAGTTAATTTCACATAAATAGTATCTTTACCAGCAAAGCAAGAGAAACTTAGGATAATTATCTAGATAGACTAGATGCCAATGAAGAAAAAGATTCTTGTTTCATAGAACTTTTTTTCATTTTCTTTGTTGGTATGAAACAGTACGGTATAGTGGAAAGTGCATTGAGCATTGAATGCAGCAGACTTGAGTGTGAATCAGTGCAACTTTCTGGTGTAAAATGAAGGACCTTCTAAAGCTCCTTTCAGCCTTAAGAGTCCAGATTCTGTGCATGTAGCAATCCATTGCTCCAGGGTCTGCTTTCCTCTTGTGGAGTTTAGGGCCCAGGATATGTACATTATTGATACGGCTTAACAGACCCTTTCAGCACTGCTTGGGAGAAGGTTGCTAGCAGAAAATGTTCGCAACGACCCAAGTGGAGTCAAATGTAATAAAAAGAAGCCCTCTTGGGTCTGAAAAATAAGAGGAGAGATCTGGAAGGAGGCGGTTACATTAGTATAAATGATGATTTCATCACAGCCTACAAGATAATAATGTGGGAATCAAATTGATGAGTAATTTCTATGTGACCTTAACAATTCTTTGAACTAATGTGGAGTCCAATCTGTGACATAAATCACATCTATTAAAAAAAACAACAACAAAGTAACATCAGGACACCTTCCAATCTTGGTCCAAAAATTAAAAAAAAAACCAATATCTGTCATTTGCACAAATTTTGCACTACAGATTTGAAGGCAAATAAAAGCCATAGGGTTTTTGTCTTTTTTTTAAAATTTCCAAATTTAGCATTAAAAAACAGCGACAGTAGTAATTATTATCTCTGTAAACAGAGGCAAAATGGCTAATGTTTATTCACTCTAAAGATCCGTGTACTCTACTGAATGAAGAGGAAGGCCCTAGGATGAATGGTGTATTTGCACTGCCTGACAGCAGCTTTTGGCCTTTTAAAAGAGCTGTAAATTGAAATGAATTTTACAACTAAAGTCTAGAATAATAACCGATCTCTCTCTTTGTCTCTCTCTCTCTGTCTCCCATGTACATATATATTTATATACTTCAAGTCTACAAAATGCTGTATATACATTATCTCGTTTTCTTACAACAACCCTGTGAGGTAGTTACTAAAGGTATCATCTCTATTTTACAGATAAGGAAACTGAGGCCCAGGGAGATTAAGTGACTTGCTCGTGGTCATACATTTAGTAGGTCATAGAAACACGATTTGAATGCAGATCTTCTTGACTCCAAATCTATAAACTTAGAGTCAAGTAATTACTAATATGACTATTATTAGTAATACTAAGTAATAGTTATAATTTAATAAAATACAGTATATGATAATTATATTATATATGAGTGATCTTTATTCATTAATAACAGTAATATTAGTAATATAAATATTATATAGACAGTCAAGTAATAAGTAATTAATTATTACTAATGTAAAGTCTGAGCTTAGCTCCCTATTCATTGGGCCACGATGCCCCCACATTCATTCACTTATTAAACAAGGATTTATTAATCACTTACTCTGAGCCAGGCCCTGTGCTAGGTACTGAAACAATCCCTGTCCTCAAGGAGCTGATGTCTCTATCAGGGGAGATAACTGGAACTTAGTGTAAACCATGGAATTACAGAGTTATTTCTGGTTGGAAAGGGCCTTACAAGTTGTCCAGGCTGACTTCCTCATTTTATAGAACAGGCAACAAGTAGCAGGGTGGAGACTGAACCCTGTCTCCTATCTCCCAACCCAAGACTCTTTTTACTATATTATCCTTATCAGGATTCAGGAAAAACAGGTCTTTCTAGGAACACAATATGGTTACCCTCTCTTAACCTGGAGTCCATCCTAGAATTAACTTCTCTAGAGGCTTTCACTGTCATATACCAAATAGAAGATGGGATTTAAAGAAGGAAAGGGAGTGAGACTGTTGGCAGGAAGTGAAGGTCTTCTGAATAACTGTGCAGGGCTTGTACAACGGAATAAGAAAGTTTATTTTCTGATAGCATTTGGAATCAGAACATCTAGGGTCCAATAGCTGCCATTTCCTACCTCTATCACCTTGGGTAAGTCATTCAATCTCTTTAGGGCTCAGTTTTCTAAGCTGTAACTGAGATGACTGGACTAGTTAACTTCTGAGGTCCTTTCCAGCTTTAAGTCTATGTTTCATGATATGACTACTCTTTCCTCTCTATCTTAATAGTTAAATTCTTGGTTCAGACAAAATTATCATCGGTATAAGCATTTATTGAGCACTTATGTAGAATATTGTGCTATGTGCTGAAGATACAAAGAGATAAGATATGGGATCTGCACTCAAAAGGCTTACAGTCTAATTGCAAAAAGAGGTTATGAGAATAAAAAGTAACATATAACATCGCTCACATCCTGACAGAGAGATGATAAAAGAAATACACAGAATGAGACATAAGTTTTTGGACATGGCCAATATGGAAATTTGTTTTGCTTGACTATATGTATTTGTTACAAGGGTTTTGCTGTTGTTGTTTCTTCCTCAATGGTGTTGAGAGAGAGAGAGAGAGGAGACGGGGATAAAATAAATACTTTAAAAAAAAATAATGTAAAGTACATATGAAAAGTACTACACAAGTGCTTCACATCAGAATTGCTACCAGTGCTCAACCAGGAAGAGATCACTAAAAACTGGAGTAGTTGATAAAAGCCTGAAGGATGTTATGTCTCTGCTGCCACTCAGACGTAACTATTTTCCAACTGTGACTGCTGGTGGTTGTCTACATTTGTCTACATTTCAAACTTTAGGAATGCGGGTCCCTAGATTTAGTACTAGAAAACACATGAGATGATCCAGTTCAACTCTCCCATTTTATACATGAGGAAACTAAGGCCCAGAAAGGTAAGTGCTTTTCTCCAGATCACACAAATAGTGAGGTCATTCAGAGAAACCAGAAGGGCAGGGTTAATAATAACAACACAACAACAATAATAATAAACATAATTATAGCCAACATTTGCATAACACTTTAGGATTTCATTATACACACAGGGTTTCCCAAAAGTCTTTGTGCAGTTTTAAATTCCAATAGTTTCACTTTTTTCCAAGAGGCTAGTTTAGCACTTAGGCTCTGGAGCTCAGAGACCACATCTGGTCAGTGGTGGAGACTCAAGATGACTCACATCTGCGGCAGGGATAGTCTGATCACCATGGCAGACCAGTCACGACATGCATTTCCAAACCGGGCAGACCCATGTTCTTAGCAGCTACTCCTAGGAAGAACACCCACTCACCTCCTCCCCAGCCTCATGCTCTCTGAGTGCCTGGGAAAGTCAAAGAATGCATGGGAGTGTGTAGAAGTCAGGGGAAATCAGCTGGTAATGCTATAACTGCAAAAGATGAAGGCTGCACCTACCACAGTACACCCAGACGTCTTTACACATGTTTTTCCTGGCCTTCTTTCTTCTTCCACCTAGGGTACTGAGCTTAATTGATATTTACACACACACACACACACACACACACACACACACACACACACACCTGCTACCCTCCAAAAAAAAAAAGGTTATTCATTCATTCACTGACCATTTACTATGGACTTAGTGACAAAGATGTGGTTCTTGCCTTCAAGGCTTGCAAATAGTTATTGAGGGATACTGTCATTTGTTGGAGTCTTTTTTCAGGTCATTAGTCACTCAAAGGACTTCAAGTTTCACCCTGAAAACATCCTTTGATATTTTCCATAAATGACAAATATATAGTGATAGCTCTTCTGAGAAAAATTCTTTCTTCACATCAGTAATGGAAAGTTCAGTTCTCTTGTTCTGATGACCTCCCTTGATCCTATAGCATCACTACTTTCCCTTTTTCAGTCTATCAGCTCAACAAGGGAGAATCTGTACACACTTGTTTCTCCTTGGATGATGAAACATAGCATTCTACAGGTAGATTAACAGTGAAACCCCTCTGATCTCTTAAAAATACTAAGTTCATGAATGGAGACTGCTCTTCCCATTAGACAGAGGAATGGGCAGTAAAAGAAATCCTTAATTTGCAAACCAAAATAACCTATATAATATCTATAATCCATAGTAAAAAAAAAAGCTAGCAAAATTCCTTGAGAAAACCCTTGAAAGCAGGGATTATATATGATAGATTATATTTACATGGGGAAGCAGTGGATGGTGCTAAATTTAGAATAACTGGCCATGAGTTCAAACCCTGCCTCTGCCCCTTAATACCTATGTGACATAACACAAGTCACTTCTCTGGGACTCTCTTATAAAATGAGGATGTTGGGCTAAATGACCTCTAAATTCTCTTATAATTCTTGGTCTGCAGGCAACAAAGATAGGGTGACAAATACAAAGGTGCAGATGTTATAGCTATCTGATTACTGAGGTTTGGCATATGTTTTACAATGCTTTATCTTGAGTTAGGTTTAAGTGGCATAGAACAGTGGATCGACACATCCCCTTGGTGTCAGGAAAACTTGAGTTCAGATCCAGCCTATGATACTTGGTCTATGTGATCTTGGATAAGTCACTTAATCATTGCTCCCAAGCAGCTTCCAAGGAGTATGAACTGCAAAGCAGGTGCAACTCTAAGACCACAGCCTGAATAGTTGTAGAGAGAGAGTCTCCCTTGGCAAGAGCTGCTTACATCAATGAAATTGCAGGTCTGATAAAAAAGACTATAGCTATTCCACTGATGACAAGGATTAGCTTTTCAAAGATTACAAAACATCAGAAGAAAACTATAGCAGCATCCCAAATAGGCATACATATACAAGGTTATGAATAAAGAAACTTACTGATTTAAAAAAAAATGTCCAGTATGAAATCCACACTAAAAGCAAATACAGTAGATTCCTGTTGTAACTCAGATTCCTATTAGATATGGATATGAATGTTCTTAATCTCAAACTATGTCCCCTGAAGCATGTACCCAAACTCAGTTAAAGCTTGGTATACACAATTACCTCTTAATTATGGTGTCACTCCTCTCCTCTATAACTATTATCAGAATTTGGGGTTCCACTCTACTTCCAAATTATAAAAAGATATGGCTTTTTGTCAGTTAATTTTCTAGTCTTGTGCTTAGATTTTTAAATGACAAATAAAACACATGTTCATATCACTTAAACAGATCATAACAATTCAATTCTCATTTATTATATAAGAAGGCTCTTTGGGAGGGGACAGGGGATGGGATGCTAAAAGAAATTCTGGTAAAAATAAAACCAAAAGATATCAATTGAAATTTATTTTAAAATAACAATTCAGTTCAATTCAGCAAACAATTATTGTGTACCTATCAGGATTAGAGGTTAGGGGGTGGATGACTGTACAGCAAGGGAAACTGAGAGGAGAATCAGGAGACAACAGAATGTCAGAGAACCACAGTAGAATCTGAGTTCTTTGATAGGACAACCAGAGTCAGCTCTAGGCTAACCTCTAAATGAGCTGGAGTTTGTCTTTGGTGCTCTCTCATCTCCCCCTAACAGAAGCCCCATCCCTTCTTGCTTCCTGTCTCTGCATCCCACTGCCTGTCAACTTCTGCTTGTTGTTCCATCGTTCCAGTCGGGTCCAACTCTTTGTGATCTTGTTTGGGGTTTTCTTGGCAAACATACTGGAGTGGTTTGCCATTTACTTCTCCAGCTAATTTTACAGGTAAGGAAACTTAGACAAATAGGGTGAAGTAACTCACCTAAGGCCACACAGCTAGTAAGTGTCTGAGGCCAGATTTGAACTCAGGAAGATGAGTCTTCCTGACTCCAGGTCTGGCACTGCATCTGCTAAACCACCTACCTGGCCCTGCCTGTCAACTAATCTCACTTAAAATGTTAGTTGGTAATTCAGGTATCAAATGATACTAGGGCTTAAGATGATACCATTAGCACAACTAAACGCATTTTAAAAACACGCAGGGATTAGAACTGAAGGGATCATCAAGTCCAGGGCTTCTTAAAGTTTTTCCACTCATGAACCCTTTAGTGCTTCTTAAACTGTGGGTTGTGACCCATAGCTCAACCTCTTCTTTTTACAGATGAGGAAGCAGATGCAGAGATGAAGTGACTTGTCCAAAGTCACATAGGTATCAGAATCAAGATTCAAATCCTGGTTCTCTGTCTCCATATCCAGTGCTTCTGCTATTACCTCACAAGTACCTCAATACCATTAAGACTTCAAGGCCTGAAGGAATGAAGTATAACGATGGAACAACTGGATTTGAAATTGATACATGAGAGCAAGAGTCCCTGCCTAGTGCTCCTCAGATGGCATCACACAGGCAGAGGACATAAGGCCAGACCTAGGAAGGACTCTGGTAAACAGAATGATACTGCCTTCAACTAACAGCATCTTAATGAAGTAATTATGCACCCAAGGCAAAAATGGTAAAACTGCCTCCCTAACCTAAAGGTATGATGTGCTTGGGTTGGTAGACACATACTTTATGTCACTGCATCTCCCTGTTATCTATGCCCAAGCCAGGTGCGTCACTTCCTCCACCCTTGTTGGGAGCTTGACATCTGGGTCGCTTTCAATTGCTAGAAGAGTAAAACAGGAGATATATGGTTTCAAATACTAATCAGGACCCAAATTACAGAACACTTGGGAGGTCCAGACCCACACCTTGGAGTCTACTCCAGAGCAGATGGAAAGCCAGGGCAGCCCCCAGGAGTTCAGTGAGAATGCATTTCACATCACAAGCTTCCATGGGGAGCAGAGCATCACTTGGCAGACACTTCTGAGGGGTCTCCTGGAGAGCGTGCACTCAAGTAGCAAATCCTATTTGGTTTATACTTTAGATGAAAGGATCTCAAAATGTTTTACTAGGCCAGGCACATCCCAATTCAGGAGTGGTTTGATTTCACTTCACTTTGTCTCTCCTCCTGTTTCTGTCTTCCTTTGAGGCTAAAAGAGATTTTGTCCTTGATCCAATATCACAAGGCCCATTAGCTATCAATTGGTATTTCCCGGTGACTGAAAGGACTGCAATCATCCACATTTTATAAATGAGTAGATGGGTAAACAGGAGCTTGAATAGTAAAGTGATTGTCACCATCCTGGGCTCAGCAAGGACAATCTCCCCCAGCTTCCTGACTCTAGCATGCTGGGTTGTTTACTGTGAAACAAATGGGAAAGGGGGAAAATAAGGGAATGCCAAATACAAGTCTGCCCTGCTAAAATGTTACAATTCAATGTGCATTCAGGAGAACATAGGCTCCCCCAGTGGAATATAAGGTCCTCGAGGCAGGGAGTATATCATTTTTGCTTTCCTGTCCTCAGGGCCTAACATCGGTCTGTCAGTCCACACTTCCGATTTCATCAGCTCCCTAGTGAGGAGACTCTCACTAACAAGATAGACTGGCAAATGTTCAGTAATCTGAGTCTTATAGACTTGTCTAGAAGCACTGAGAGTTTAAGTGACTTACCCAGTCACAAAGCCAGTATGTGACAGAGATGCTGGACTTGTCCTGACTGGAGGCCAATATCACCTCTCACCTCAAATGTACTTAATGAATGTTTGTTGAATTAATAGTAATAATGATGATGATGATAATGATGATGATGATAGCTAGCATCTACATTAGCGCCAACTATGTGCCAGGCACTGTGCTAGGCACTTTACAAATATTATCTTATTTCATCCTCAAAATAAGCCTGGGAGGTCGGTGCTATTATTATCCCCATTTTACAGATGAGGAAAATAAGGCAAAAAGAGGTTAAGTGACTTACCCAAGGTTACACAGCTAGTATATGTCTGAAAGCAAATTTGAACTCAGGTCTTTCTGACTCCACGCCCACCACTCTATCCAATGCATTACCTAGCTATCAGAGAACCACGGTAATCTGAGCACATAGTCTACATAACCTGACCAGATGCCTCCCCAGGCTCAGTTTCCTCATATATAAAAAGCAAGGGTTGGACTAAATGGCCTGTGAGGTCCCCTTCAGCTCTAAATTTGTGCTCCTATGATCTCGGTTGGATAAATGGATGCCCAGTGTACCTCAGGAGTGATGAATAATATTTATATGGCGTCAGACTTTATGGCATTAACTAACATCTATGGATGTTCAGAGGTAGACTGGCAATACAGGAACTGGTTTTCTGTAAAGCCAAAAATCCTGGTCGGGCTACATGTATTCTCTCTACCCAGAGCATCAGTGCCTTAGGCAAGACACACCATTAAACAGAATACAACAGCAAAAGTAGAAAGGATTATCCAAGTGGGAAACATGCCATAGAAGCCCGTGGTGGGGGCAGGGAACTAGCTGACTGTGAGACTCAAGGAAAGGAGTGATAGGTGATAAATCTGACTGAAAACCAGAGCACTGTGTGGGAGGTTCACGGCACTTCACTAGTGGAAGTTTACACATATTAGCTGCCAAGAGTATAGTGAAACATCTACGACATAATACATCCTATTTTGCAAGGTCTGAGTGGGCCAGAATTAATTTCTGTTGGATTTCTACACCACAATTTCTCATTAAAAAGAAAGAACATAGTGTGGCTCTCACTCCTCTAAGAAAGATTCTTTTCCACTTGGCTTACTTGGATGGTCATTCGAAGCTGGAAGTTTCAACCCCTTTCCTGTCTTCACTCAATAAACACAAAACCATTTCCCTTGGAGGTAACTATTGAAGACAGTTTCCTTAGCACTTTTGAGCCAACCACTTTTTAATAAATGTTAAAATGTTTGAAAATTGTCATAATGTTCTTTCTCTTCTCTCATCTCTGTCTCTCATACACACACAGACACACTTCTCCTTTCTCTTCTCCTTTCTCTCTTTCTCTATGTCAATCTGTCTCTGTCTCTGTCTCTTTTTCTCTCTCTGATACACACACACACACACACCTCTACAAGCCTTTTCTTAGGGAGATGTAAGCAGTGTTCAACCAGACAGAATTCAAGATAAGAACTTATAAGATTAAGAAGACGAAGAGGAAAGGAAATAATCATTTATTAAATTGAAGGGAGCTGTGTGGAAGAATATGTAGAAAAAGAAACAAATTAAAGTAAAACTTTCCTGATCATAAATTCAAATTTATTTCAAACCCAAATCAAGACCATTAATTACAACTACAGAATGATATGCCTTACTATTCATAGAGAAACAAGAAGAGTTTCTTCTTGTGAAGAAGAAGAAACTGTGAAATCAGAATGTTGGATTTAGAGTCACAGGACTTGGGTTCTAACCCTGACTCTGCCACTTCCTTACCTATGGGTGCTTAGGTAAGGTTCTAAGTTTCTTTGGCCCTTGGTTTCCTCATCTGTAAAGTCAGGGGGTTGGACTAAACAATCCCTAAGGTCTGTTTCATCTATAAATCATATTCAGTCTATAAAAATATTTTCAGTTAAAAAAAAATTAGGATGTGTAATAAAAATTATTTCACAGGCATCAACCCTCTTATTTGATAGATCAGGAAACTAAAGCGGAGATGATATGATTTGCCCTCATTCTTCTGTTCTGGCCACAACTTCCTATGTGGCTAAAAGTCAGTCCTATTCCCTTCTGGGTACTTCTGATTTTTTTCTATTCTTAGATCACAGAGCAAGACGGACCATAGAACCACAGAGCTAGAGCTATAAGGGCCCTCAGAAACTATTCCAATTCCCTTTATTTTATAGATCAGGAAACTGAGGCCCATACAAGGTAAGTGGCTCGGCCGAGGTCATGCAGGTCTATGCAGTCCCAGAGTATCCAATCCTGGATTTCAACCCTATTCCTTTAACTCTTGAGTCATTGCTTTTTCCCCTGTCCCTAGCTTGCTCACAGGGGTTTGTGGGAAGAGTATACATGAAAACACTCTAAGCCTCACTCTGGAGGTTAGAAGCAGAAGTGTGACGTAGCCCAACTTCTGGTCACTGTTGTCATTTTCAGTTGAGTCAAAAAAAGTGAAGTGGCAGCTTCACAACTCTCAACCACACTGGCAGGCTTCCCTTGGCCTAGTTTCTGAACCTCAGCACAGCACCATGAACCCTGTGGGCATTCAAAGAATGTTAAGGGATAATGATAACAATTAATGAATCTGGTATATTATAGTATTATGAATGAGTCACGCAGTCTTGTTTGAATATATCCATGAGTTTTTTTCCCCTTGCTATTTCTAATATTCAGGGTTTTTAAATTTGTCCTTCTTTATTTTAGTATGTACATCCATCGATTCTAGCCATTGATGTATTGAAACAAATTATAACCTTGTGTCATGAAAAGGAAATGTCTCTAAATAGTCAAAATATTAAAGGATTAGTATTTGAGTTATTGATTATTGTTTAAAATGGTATTTCATTATTTCCCTTTCCACCTCTTCTACACTGCCCACCTCTTCTACAAAGACCTGTACTCATTCTCAACAAAAACATCATTAAAGTCCCTTACATTGTGATGTGGGGGATACAAAGTGATGGTTGTTGACTATATAGTGAAATGATGTTTTCAAAAAGGGATGACGCTTGGCCACTGCACTGCAAATGTGGGAGGCAAATATCATCTTTTCCTAAATGACCAATTTTGCAACATGTCAGTGAACCTAGAGGTAGGAAGGAATTATTTCCATCTGGTTTCTTTAAGTACATAATTCTTACATGTACGTTCTATGGTAATGTCTCAAAAAACTGTTATAATTAGGGCCATAATTATTTTGACAGACATTTTCCGATGGACACATTTTAATTTAGCTGTCTTAAAGATGGGGCTAAATATACAAAATAAGATCATGGATCTTAAGCTTAAAGGGTCCTCAGAGCCTAGATAAATAGATAGATAGAGCATTTGTTAAGCACTTGCTTTGTACATTGTGTTAAGTTCTGTTGATGTGTTGAGTCTTTTTTTCAGTTGTATCTGGCTCTTCATGACCTCATTTGGGATTTTCTTGGCAAAGATGCTGAAGTAGTTTGCCGTTTCCTTTTCCAGCTCATTTTACAGATGAGGAAACTGAGGCAAACAGGGTTAAGTGGCTTGCCCAGAGTCACACAGCTAGTAAGTGTCTGAGGCCAGATTTGAACTCAGGTGCTCCTGACTCCAGGCCTGGATCACTACCTAGGACGCAAATAAAAGGAAACAAGACTTGTCCTTAAGGAGTTTACATTCTAATGGGGAAAGTCAGTGCATTGAGAAGTATTAGAAAACAGTGAGAAGGAGGACAAGGCAGAAGAGGGATGGCCAGCAGACAGTTCATCTATTAGAACCAAAGGACTCAAAGCAGAGATCAAGGATCTGATGGGAAGGAGATGAGGATGAGGATGATAGCTGGAGACAACATGGTGAGGAGACTGCCAGGTAGTAGCTTGGACACCTGTTCCCCAGCAACATAAGACAAAAGCTCACTTATTAGAGTCAGGGAGTGACAGGATGGAGTCCAAGTTTCCTATGGGAGGGCAATGAGGATTTTGACTAAAGAATAAGCAGGGTGATGTCAGTCCCTTCATTTTACAAATGATCAAGCTGAGGTCCAAGGACTATCTTGTGTAATGTTATACAAATAATAAGACAGAGGTAGCATTTGAACTCAGATCCTCTGATTCTACAGCCAGTGCTATTTAATTGGTACCAAGCTGCTTTTCTACATAACATTTTTCTCATGAGCCACCCCTGATTACATGTCAGGACCACAGGAAAGGTGATTGAGCCTAGAGGAAAGTCCCCTGGTCTGAGTCAGGAAATCGATGAATGTAAGTAGTATGAGCACTAGCTGTGTGACTGGGAATGTCACCGAATTGATGTATGCCTTGCTTTCTTCATTTGTAAAATGATAGGCTTGGACTAGACCACCAAGGCTCTTTCATTGCATACTGAATGACCTTAGTACACACCAACCTTAGTTAACTGAAAGATTGTGCCCAATATTTAAAGAAGAAAACTTCAGCATCTACTTTAGGTCTAAGAATTGAAAAACTGAATGAGAGCTCTCCCAGAGATCTGGAGCTGTGCAACACCTCAGAGACTCACTAGCCAGATTTTCTTATTTTGTAGCTGAAGTAGCTAAGACCCAAGGAAGTGAAGTTACTTGTCCAGGGTCATTCATAGGTAGAAATCGCCAGAGGCAGAATGTTAAACCCTGTCCTCTGACTCCAGACATAGTGTTCTTTCTGCTCTAGTATGCTGCTTCCTAACTTGAAAATGTCAGATTTCACATGGATTTTATTGTGTGAAAATCAGTTTCTATTTTGAGGATTAAAATAACCTATCCAATTTCAAAGTATTAAGTTAGAAGCTTCTGCAGTTTTCCAATATGCTCAATGTGTTAGTAACAGATAGTGATGAATCAATAGGGGTGTAATAAGTATCATCTTTTTGTCCATTTTTAGGACCAAATTTAAATGAAATGTCCTTGGAAGTTCTTAAACATACAGATTTTACAGAACACATAGTCACCTAGATGACTAAGTGGATAGACCACTGGGCCGGGAGTCAGGAAGACCTGAGTTCAAATCTGGCCTCAGATGCTTCCTAGCTGTGTGATTCTGGACAAGTCACTTAACCTCTATTTGCTGTAATACACTGGAAAAGGAAATGGCAGACTACTCCAGTATCTTTGCCAAGGAAACCCCATGGACAATATGATCTATGAGGTCATGAAGAGTTAGACAGGACTGAAAAACAACACTACAAATTACCCACTACTTTCCAGGCACTGGAGATATACAAACAAAAATGATAAAGCTCTTGCCCTCAAGAAGTTTCCATTCTATATGTCTGACTAAATAAAGGCAGCCAAGCACAGGGATAGAGCACTGGACTCTGAGACAAATCCACCAGGCTTTAAATCCTTCCCCTAGAACTAGTCAAGTGGCCCTGGTGGAAGGCATTCAATGTTTATAGTCCCAGGCCACAGGCCTTACTTCCTAAATCACAGATCCAAGTTGCTGAAGGGAGCTCCCTGCGCTAATGAATCAGGATTTCATTTGACTGACACTAAAATTAAAATGAGTTTTTATTCCCTGAGTACATTCTACACGACAAAGCAGGCAAGGGAGCAGCCTGAGGTTAAACATTTGTTTAGTCAGTCATACTGTCTGCCGATATAATCCAGTCCAATGCAATTCAAACCAATCCAAAGAGGATTTAATAAATGCCTAATGGGCTCCAGTTATTGTGAAAGGCACCAAGGGGTGACCAAACGAAAAGCAGACCCAGCCCTTAAAGAAACCATAGATCACAAGAACCCAACACTGTGACCTAAGGTGAGTCCTTGGGTTAATTCCCTGGCCCTCCTTTCTTTCTGCTTCGTGTTCTTCCCAGGGAGTGGAACATTCTACCCCCACTGCTGCCATGCCTCCACTGCCAAGGAGACAACAGAGCTCTCCAGAATATCGTCAATCTGCTGGAAGGCGTCTGATCGCCAAAACAAATGGAACATATGCTGTCTTCTCCACTTTCCTTCTAGTCAAGTGCTTTCTGGACTAAACTTTTTAAAGACCACATTACATATACATATATGTATAAATTTATACTATATATAATATTTGCATATTACATATACTATGTTACAGCACACCTTTCAGCATCTACAACGGAGCACTGTGGGAGTTACAAAGATACACTGAGGAGGTAAAAAGTTTAACCCATATGTGGTCCTTGCCTGTGGGTGCATACAGCCCACTGTATGTGCATTAGATAGTAATAGACCCAAGTGAAGTCTGAGGAGGAGTCCCTATTAACTGGCGGAGGACCAAAACACTTAACATCAAAATGTGCTGTAAGATCAATGCTATTAGACATGAAGCTGCTGTGCTGTTACAAAAAATTAAAATTAAAAAAGCAGATGTCTGCTTCCTGGAGATGCTCTGAAGCCAAGTCCATCATTATTGGTTTTGATCACAAGGTCACCCCTTTTGAGATAGCTGTCATCTCCTAGTCACTACTACTGCTTCATCATGCTATTTACAATTTCTAGGTTTGGGGTTTTTGTTTCATTTGTTTAGTTTTGTCTTGGGAATTCTGTGTAAGGAAACTACCTCTACCACTGAAAATCAGGAAATTTCTTTAACTTCTATTCTTAGAGAGATATTGATAATGCCGGGTGGCTAAATGGCTTTTTTGTCCTCATATAATTACAATTTGTCAAAGGCAGGATTTGAACCCAAGTCTTCCTGATTCCAAGGCCAACCCTCTATCAATTATACCACATTACCTCTTAATGCCTATCATAGCACAGTGATTTTTAGTGAATCCTACAACAGTCTTGCATTTCTCTCATGCCTCAATGTATTATTCTGTATTCTAATTATCTGTGGGTCACAGCTTCTTACTATACAATAAGCTCCAAGTGGGATGGCCAACATATTGTATGAGATCCTCAAAGATTGTTATAGGCTAGAACTTTAGGTTGAACCTAAGAATATGAAATCTAATAGAAATAAATGTGAAAATTGTTTCACTAGGGTTTAATATATTAGCTTCATAAGTATAAGACAGGAGAAGGTAGTTAGATAGCAGTTTCTGTGTTTTGGTGGACTCAGTGTGAATTAAAGATATGATATAATAGTCCAAAAGTTAGCTAGAGTTTAGGCTTTGTTAAGAGAGACAGTGTCCAGAACAAGGGAAATAACAGTCTTGCTGTATTATGCCATTATCCATATCTAGAGTATTGTGTTCTGTTCTGGGTACCACATTTTAAGAAGGATTTATTGTTTGTACTTTGTTTCAAAGAGGATCGATGACATCACAGGTAGTGCCTTGACATGATCAAGAACTGGATTTAAATGAGGCAGAGTTGCACCAAGTCATCAGCCTCTCTCTTCCAGAGTAACTGAAGCTTAGTGGCAAGAAAAAAATCAGGATGACTGGCAATGGCCCAGGATGCAGTGGATGACCGTGGCGTCTTTGATGTATGACCAAAGTCTAAGTGCTCCACAGCACCTGCTTCTGCCTTCATAATTGTTGGAATAAATTGTCCTCATCCACTTATTACACTGAGGAAAGTCTTCACATGCTCGGAGGCCTGTTGGTTACCCTCAACTGATGGTTTTTACCAGGGTGTGGCTGCTGTACATGCTACAGCTTCTTGGAGCCACAGGTGATAGTTGGGTGAAGGTAAACACCAAAAGAGGAGGCACAGCCCTCACACCAGAGGTGCTAGTCCTCCCTGAATCCCCATACACCTATCTATTGATGAGCTGGAGAGTATCCAGGAGGAAGATCAGAATGGTGGAGAAACCATGCCACATACAAAAATTGGTTTAAGGCAAACGATAAATTTAGCCTGGACAAAAGGAAGATTTGGGAGAATGGTACTGGGGACTAGATACTGTTGTTCAGTTATTTCTGATTCTTTTTAACCCCATGGACCATACGGTGTATGGTGTTTTCTTGGTGGTTTCCTATATCCTTCTCTAATGGATTAAGGCAAATAGAGGGTACGTGACTTGCCTAGGGTCATATAGCTGGTAAGTATCTGAGGCAGGATTTGAACTCAGTTCTTCCTGACTCCAGGCCTAGCACTCTATCCGCTGAACCACTTAGTTACCTCCTGGGAACTAGATAGCTACCTTCAAATATCTGAAGGGTTGTCGTATAGAAGATGAATTTGATGTCTTCGGCTTGGTAGAACTAAGAGTAAGGGGGTGAAGATGAGAAAGTGCAGACAGACATATTTAGGCCTAATGTAAGGAAAAGCTTTCATTTCGAGCTATCCAAAAGCTGAACGGGCTGCCCAAGGAGAGATTGGTTTCCTTCTGACTAGAGACCTTTAAACTGCATGACCACTTGTTATGGTTGTACTAAATTGTCTTGGAGGTCCCTTTCAACTCCAAGGCTCTGTAGCTCTGTACCTACTATGAGCTTTGTATCTTCCCCCAGAACCTAGCCCAAGACTCAGATACAGCAAGTAAACCCTTAATAAATATCTATTGGCCAGAGTTGAATGTGATCTACGTGGTAATGGGTTAATCAGATGAAAGAAACCTTGCTAGGATGGTGTGAATTCCCTGCCCCTCCCCTGGAAAACTGAAGTGCTGGGAATTTCAGTTTTCACTATAACACAGTAGTTAGGAAGATGCTTTTGGACACTTAAGCTACTCACATGCTTATGTTCTGTATCGCATGTAAGAATAGCTTCATATAAAATATATATCTATATCTATATATACAAAATACCATTTGTTTAAACTACCAAGTCACAACCCTAGGTAAAAGATTAACACTAAAAATTCTGTCTGATCATCTTTATCTGAGTCACAATAAAGGAATTTGTAGCAGATAAAGCAATGTCCTTTCTTGTGAGACTAAGTATTTTGTACTCTGTTCTTGTATATATATATATATTTGCCAAATAAAAGGCATTTGTGTTGGTTTCCTATCTTATAAACCTCACAAATGTAAATCTCTTTTCAGTTAGGAAGGTTTTAATTTATTTCAATGATAACACAGGCAAAATACCTAAAAAGCAGATAGATGGGTCTATAGAATTATAGATTTCAAGCTGATAGGGCCCTTAGAAGTCATCAATGCCATCATTTCATAGTCAAAGAAACTGAAGCCCAGAAAGGTCAAGTGACTTGTCCAAAAGCCACACAGGTCTTAAGTGGCTATGCTGAGATTTGAACCATTTCCTTTGTGTGTGAATACAGTATTGTTTCCAGTACACCATGGTCACTTTCACAAATGAAAAGTTGATGTTGTGAAGTCTATCCTTCCTAAGAATAAATGGTGTTTATAAAGTTCATTCTGTTTCTCTATGCTTTACAGATTCCAGCTCATTGTTACAGTAAACCTTTTTTATTTTGTTTTAAGAAAACTGGTGTTGATAAATCCCAGCAAGTGCTTCTAGAAAAAATTAAAAACAAAACAAAACAAAACTTGTAGCTCTGTTTATGAAGAGATTTAAATCAATGACTATCTTAAGTCAGACTTAAGAGCTTCCCACATTTGACTCTAACTTGCTTTTTTCTAAGCCTTCAAACTATCCTGATTCCTTTGCTCAGTCTGCCTACTGTACTCACTGTGTGTCTTTTCTGAGGTATCCCCACCCAAAAAAATCATGAAAGTAAATCTTTCCAAGAGACAAATACAAGATTCTCTCTTAAAGATAGCCTGCAATGATGAGCTCTGGCACCTCTTAACACTTTGCCTAACATATAGTAAGCACTTAATAAATATTCTGTCTGTCTGCAAATTTATCTATCTCTATTTCTTTATCATTAAGTGGTATACACATATATTTACATACATACATACTTACATACACACATACATGTATACATGGTATTTGAAGTGGTATAGACGATATATATGATATGGGGTGTGTGTGTGGGGGGGGGTGTGCATGTTCAAAAGGAAAAGTCCAAGCAGTGAGAAAGTAGAACAGGAGATAACAGGGAACAAATTTATAAAATATTTTCACAGTGTTGAAAGCTAAAAGCTTTTCTTATAATCTCCTTTTGTCACCAAGGTAGTAGACTCTGCAAAACTACCTAATATATTGACTAGTGGTACAGCTAACTTTGAATTCTAGATGTATGTGTTTAAATGTAATATATACTTGGCTTTCCTTCATACTAAAGTTTTAGTTTTCTGCCTTTGGTTAGAAAGCCCAGAAACAGTTATTGTTGTTGTTTTTTATCCTTCATTCTCAAAGAGGACCATGATATCAGGGATGTGATGCTATGACATGCAAGTGACAGAGAGCTGTGCAAAGTCACCAGCCTCACTTTTTCTTCTAGAGCCATCTGGGCCCAGTGGCAGGATACAGATCAGGATGACTGGAGATGGCCCCGGTGCAGGGGGGACCGTGGCCTTTTTAAGCTAAGATTTTTCCTAGATCTCAGTTTGACTGAGGCAATGCCCATTCAGTGATAAAGGCTAAGCAAGAAATGAGGCAAAGAATGGCCTCTCTTACCTAGTTAAAAAAAATCAATCTGGGAGGGAAAGACCCTCAGGGTTTCTAGCCAAAACAAACAGAAGGAGTTGCTTCAGAGGACTTTAGAACTGGAAGTGACCTTAAGGACGAGTACTCTTAGGAAAATACCAAATATTATGACTTGGAGAGAGAGGATTACTGTAGGATCATGCTTGCCTTCTTATAAGCACTATGTTATTGCTTCTTACTTAGTTTTGGGTCTACAATGATGATAGCTAGCATTTATATAGTGCCTTGTTTGCAAAAAAAACACTTTACATATGTGTTATCTCATTTGATCCTCACAACAACCCTGGAAGGTAGGTACTATTATTACTCTTGCTTTACAGTTGAAAATACTGAGGCCGACCAAAATTAAGTGACTTGCCCAGACTCACATAGCTAGAGTTTGAGGTAGGCTTTGAATTCAGGTCTTCCTGACTCCAGGCCCAGTGCAATGTACATTACACCACCTGTCTCAAAATCTTTTTCTGTCACACTCAACAGTTATTCCTCACTCTATATTTGTATCATTTGACTTCCTTTTCCATTTACATTGCCACATACTTGTCCCTATTTTGTTTATCTTCCTTGTGACTATTTCTTCACTTTCCCAAAATTGGTTGATCATCCTGTTTCCCCATAGTAGTAACATCTGAAAGTTTAATAAAATATTTATTGATATCATGACCTTAAATCCACTTCTAGAGGGCTATGTTGGGTTGCTTATACTTCTCTCTTTACCTGCAAAATATATTATATAGCCCTTGAACAGATGAATATATAGTGGGATTAACAAATCTTTTTTTTTTAACATAAACAAATCTTTAAATAGCAGTAAGAAGAGAAAACTCCAAAAAGAGGATCATGAAGAGTCAGACACAACTAGAAAAAACTGAATAACAACAAAAAGAATAATTAAGTGCTGTTCAAATAAAACTTTTTTAAAAAAAATAATATAGATAAGAACTATAAAGTTAAATATAAAACCTGAGTTTAAAACCACTGTCATTGAGGGAAATTATTAACAACATTGAACCAAGGACCCATTCAATGAGGAACACAATTTGCTAATTTTCCCAGGTCAATAAAAACCTTCTGATAACAATATCCTTTTGATATAACTCCTTAAACAGTTGGGTATCTAGCAAATGTGAGTTCTGAACATATTTACTCAGTCAATTGAGGTCATTAAGGGCTGAAAAAAGAACCTTTCTAGGATCAAGATTTATATTGGTCATTTCTCTGTCATCTACTATGAGTATACACATACATACACTTATATACACACATATATAAGTGTATATGTGTGTGTATATATATATGTCCATGTATGTATATATATATATATATATATATATACACACACACACACATATAGGTATGTACATATTTGGTTGAGTACACTTTTATGCGGAAGGATTTCTAAAGCTTTAATCATTTTTATAGCAGTAAAAATAATTTTTCTTAAACCTGGAAGTCATTTTCTATGGTAATCCTCTTTATCAGTTGCTCATCATTTTCTCCAAGGCATTCTTTCTAAAATGAAATGTTCCTTTCTTGATGTCAGACCAAAGACGAATTATTTCTAAACACTTGAGTAAAATCCATTCATTTATTTTTTAGTGCTGAGATGTTGAAAAAATGCATTATTTCACTTGAAACATAGTCTTCCAAACTATTTTTATCATTGCATAACTCAAAATGCTAAAGCCATAAGCTTAAATTTGGCAGTACTATTCTCCTAGATGAAAATAAAAGAAAATGTTACCCAATTTTAAGGTATTTCTGTGGTCTATGAGAAGAGGTTGGCTTATTTCTCTGCCCATATTACCACAAATCCACCAGGCAACATCCTTTGGCAATATCCATGGCAGAAGGCAAAGAGAAGAAAGATCACCAAATCTTCCCCTGCTGTCTAGTACCCTAGAATATTCCATCTCCTATGCTCCTTTTATTATTTCCCCTAGAAAAGAAGCAGATCTAATAGGGACTGGTGTGAGTACTGCAAGAGCAGCTCCTGGGATGAGTTCCCAGATCAACCATATATCTCTTGGGTCCTCATGCCACGATCATGAGCACTTGTACAACTAACATGTTTTTTAAAGCTACTGGTAGGGGTATGGGGTGGCACATGAATTAGCATCCTTCTTACAAAAATCTTCCTATAAGATGCAAGGAATTCTAATTCTAAGTATATAAGATGGAACACTATTATCTCTGTGATAATTATATTCGATATTAATTGTAAGTACTGGCATATTTCAAATACACACTTTTTCTTTACATTATTGAGGTGAGGTATTATTATAAGGCCGTGGTCTTAGTGATGATGCAGCCAAGTCAGGAAAGAGATGACCAGATCAGGATGGGAAGAAAAAGATGAGTGGTAATCTGCTCAAGGGGAGTCAATAGCCACCCTAATGAAATCACAGATCCATCTAAGTAAAATGTTGGATTCCTGCTGATCCATTCACACTTTCTTACCTATACTTCTTTGTGTATAACACCAGATGTTTCTTAGTCATCTGAATGAGTTTTAGTCATAAAAAGGAAAGCTAATCAGCTTACATGGAAACTGAATCTATAACCTTAGCCATTAAAATTCCTTAAAATCTGCAGAACTGACCATTGCCAAGGGGGGAAGAGAAAACAATCAAACACACAGAAAACAAAAGGAAAACTCCTAGCCTTTAATATAGTTTTTAAAAAGTAACAAAAAATACAGAAGAAAAGAAAATCCTTTTGTTTTGTGTCCCCTTTCTCCATCTGGTATGATTATTCCTCTGACTTTTTTCCTCCCTCCCTCCCTCTATCCCTTCCTTCCTTTCCCTTTCCTTCCTCCCTCTCTCCCTCCCTCCCTTCCTTCCTTCCTTCCTCCCTCTCTTCCTTCCTCCCTTCCTTCCTTCCTTCCTTCCTTCCTTCCTCTCTTCCTCCCTTCTTCCTTCATTTTCTCCTTCCTTCCTCCCTTCTTCCTTCCTTTTCTCCTTCCTCCCTTCCTCTCTTCTTTCCTTCTTTTCCCTCCTTCCTTCCCTCCTTCCTAGCTGTCTTCAATGTATATATAGATCTAGTCCTGACAACTGAACTTGGCATCACCTCACAGTTGTCTTTCCTAATTCCTTGTTTATTTTATAATTCTCTTTTAAAAACTTATGGAACTATAACATTACACTCCATTAACATAACATAATTTATTTAGTCATTTTCTATTAGGCTGTTTCCAAATTTTTGCTATTACAAATAGAGCATCTAATTTGTCTGGATTCGTCCTCTTTTCCTTTTTATGTTTTTGGCATAAAGTTCTAGTAATGAAATTACTGTGTTGAAAGGGTGGAATCAATTTTGTGATTTTTGCTTCATATTCTCATGTTGCTCTGCAAAATGCTTTTTACTTACCTGAAGTTCAACTATCAAGAGTGACTATTTCCCCTTAGTTCTACCAACATTAGATTTTATCTTCTGGACTTTTTTCCCCTATTCTTTCTGATTCTAGTAAGAAAGTGCAAAACTGTATCTTAGGGTTGCCTTGATTTGAAGATGGCAGAGTGGAAAGGTAGTCACTCTCACTCTCCCCTATCAATCTCTGAAAACCCAGAAAATATCACTCTAGAAAAAAAAACCCTGGAACACTTGAACTAGAAGAAAGACGGGGAGCAGCAGTGCAGCGGCCCAGTGCCTCAGCAAAAATAAGGGAGGCGGAATTACAAGGGGCCCCAGGCAGATAAGTACCCTGTGGCATTCATCTGAAAGGAGGTGAAGAAAACAACCTAAAGGCTTCCTAAAGCCCCGGCCTTGCTGGTTCCAACCCAACACCAGGTTAGCTGTTGAAGCCCTGCAGCCTCCAATTGTGAAGAAATCCTGAAGCCCAGGTGGTACGGGCAAACACCAACACCTGGACCTCCGAGTGCCTCAGTGGGTGGGGGAACCGGTGGAAACCAGCTCAGAAAACCACCAGGTGCTTTGGCACTCTACCGCAAAGGAATCTCCCAGTGCATTAGCAGAAACAAGGGAGACAACACTGCACGGGGCCCCAGGCAGATAAACACCCTGCAGCACCCATCTAAAAGGAGCTGAAGAAAGCTAAAGGAAAGGAAAAGCAGGCAATCTAGAATTGCCTGAAAGGTCCAGCCTTGCTGATTCCAGCCCAACATGAGGTAAGCTGCCAGAAACCTACAGCCTCCAATTGCCAGCATAAGAGGCCCCAGCACAAAGCCAGTGACCAAGACCTAGGCTCCCAACACAAGAAGCTTGGGTCAGTACCCTCTGTTCCCCAGCAGGAGAGCTCAATCTCTTTAAAGGCCAGGGAATAAAGAAACACCATGAGTAAAAAGAAATACCATAGATTCATATTATGAGAAGAGTGAAGATCAAGACAGAAATTCTGAAGAGGACAACATTGTCAACAAACCCACATCTGCAACAACAAAAGGGAATATGAACTGGTCTGAAGCCCAAAAAGCCTTCTTAGAAGAGCTCAAGAAGGATTTTAATAGTCAAATGAGAGAGGTAGAAGAGTCCTTCAAAAATACAATTGGCCAATTGGAAAAAAAAATACACTGAAGAAAACAAGTCCCTAAAAAACACAATTGGCCAATTGAAGAAAAGTACAAAAACTAACAGAAGAAAACAATCTGTTAAAAACTAGAATTGGACAAATGGAAACTAATGTCTCTATGAGAGAGCAAGAATCAGTCAAACAGAAACAAAAAAATGAAAAAATAGATGAAAATAAAATACCTCATCAGTAAAACAACGACCTGGAAAATCGACTCAGGAAAGAAAATTTAAAAATTATTTGACTACCTGAAAATCATGATGAAAAAAAGAGCCTGGACAGTATCTTTCAGGAAATCATAAAGGAAAACTGCCCAGAAGTCCTAGAACCAGAAGGGAAAATAACCATAGAAAGAATCCACGATCACCACCTGAAAGAGATCCCAAATTGACAACGCCAAGGAATATAATAGCAAAATTCCAAAATTACCAGATGAAAGAGAAGGTGCTGCAAGCAGCCAGAAAGAAACAATTTAAATATCATGGAACCACAGTCAGGATTACACAGGACCTTGCAGCTTCTACATTAAAAGACGCAGGGCATGGAACATGATATTCTGTAAGGCAAAGGAGCTTGGAATGCAGCCAAGGATCAATTACCCAGCAAAAATGAGCATCATTTTTCAAGGGAGGAGGTGGATATTCAATGAAATAGGAGACTTCCAAACTTTCCTGATAAAAAGACCAGAGCTCAACAAAAAATTTGATCTTCAAGTACAGGACTCAAGAAGGACTTAAAAAGGTAAATGGGAGAAAGATACATGTTGTTAATAAGGGGGGCTGTTTAAACCCCTACAAGGGAATATGACTTGCAACCCTTGAGAACTGTATTGTTATTACACCATGTTAAAGGAGTATACATAAAGAGGGTGGATATTAGTTGACTTTGATGTAATGAAAAAAAAAATCTAATCAAGTGGGTTAAATGGATCCAAATAAGTGGATCAATCTGATCTTAGAAAATGTACTGAGAAAGGAGGAGGCAGACAAGGGTAAATTACATTACAGGAAAAGACACAAAATCCTATTACAGCAGAGGGAAAGAAGGGGGAGCATTGTTTGAACCTTACTCTCATCAGATTTGGCTCAAGAAGGGCATAACATAATCAGTTAGGTATAGAAATCTAACTTGCCCTATAGGCAGTAGGAGGGAAAAGGGGAAAGAAAAGGGGAAGGGGGGAAAGAAAAGGAGGGGGAAAGAAGGGAGGGAAGAAGCAGTAAGTAAAGGGGAAGAAAAGGGAAAGGGATAATAAAAGGGGGAAGGGACTGAAGGAGGCGGTGGTCAAAAGCAAAACACTAGTGAAGGGGGAAAGGAAAAAGGAGAAAGAAAAGCATAAATAGGGGAAAAAAGGATGAGAAAAGATTACAATAGTAATCATAACTGTGAATGTGAATGGGATGAACTCTCCCATAAAAGGAAATGGATTGCAGAATGGATTAAAAACCATAATCCTACAATATGTTGTTTACAGGAAACACATTTGAAAAAGAGTGACACATACAGGGTAAAGGTAAAAGGCTGGAGCAGAATATATTATGCTCAGCTGAAGTAAAAAAAGCAGGGGTAGCAATCCTGATCTCAGACAGAGCAAAAGCAAAAATAGATCTAATCAAAAGAGATAGGAAGGAAACTACATCCTGCTAAAAGGCACCATAGACAATGAAGTAATATCATTACTAAACATATATGCACCAAATGGTATAGCATCCAAATTCTTACAGGAGAAGTTCAGGGAGTTACAGGAAGAAATAGACAGCAAAACTATACCAGTGGGGGACCTGAACCTCCCCCTTTTGGCAGTAGGTAAATCTAACCACAAAATAAACAAGAAAGAACTTAAGGAAGTGAATAGAACATTAGAAAAGTTAGGTATGATAGATCCCTGGAGAAAACTGAATGGGGATAGAAAGGAATATACTTTTTTCTCAGCAGTACATGGCACATAACGCAAAAATTGACCATGTACTAGGGCATAAAAACCTCACAATCCAATGCAGAAAGGCAGAAATATTAAATGCATCCTTTTCAGATCATGATGCAATAAAAATTATATGTAATAAAGGGCCATGGAAAGATAGACTAAAAAATAATTGGAAACTAAATAATCTAATCCTAAAAAATGATTGGGTCAAACAACAAATCATAGAAACACTCAATAATTTCATTCAAGAGAATGACAATAATGAGACAACATACCAAAACCTATGGGATGCAGCGAAAGCAGTTCTTAGGGGAAGTTTTATATCTCTAAATGCTTATATAAATAAAATAGAAAAAAAGGGTTGCCTTGATTTGAATTTATCTGATTATTAGAGAATTTATGCAGCTTTTTATGTGTTTATTAACAGTTTGTGTTACTTAGTAAGTTTGCCTTTGGAGCATATAGTTAGCCATATACATATATTTATACAAATTTACAGACATACACATATATACATATCAATTCCTTAGAGACTCTGTATGTCAGACCTTTATCAGATATATTTATTTCAAATATTTTCCCAATACGTATTTTGCTTTTAATTTTAGGCTTCATTTTTAGTTATACAAAATCCCTTTATCTTTGCAAAATCAAATCTGTTGATTTTGCTTCTAATAATTTCTTCTGTTTGTTAAAAAAAATCCCTCCTCTCTAAAGATGAGACAATTCTATCTTTCTTTTTTCTTCTGATTTAAAAAATAAAATAAACTGATTCAGTTAAAGTTTGTTGTGGTATATAGTGTGAAGTATGGAAACAAATCTATTTGAGTGTGGGGAGCAGAAATCTATAGCTATGCAATTTTCTTTTTAGGCAGTTGGGGTTAAGTGACCTGCCCCGGGTCACACAGCTAGTAAGTGTCAAGTGTTTTGGTCTGAGGCTGGATTTGAACTCAGGTCCTCCTGACTTCAGGGCCAGTGCTCTATTCACTGTGCCATTTAGCTGCCCCTAGCTATACAATTTTTACAGCAGTTTGTGCCAAATATTGATTCTACTTTTCAGTTGGTCTTTTTATTTTTTAATACAATGGGCATTAAATAGTGGATTTTTAAATACAAAGTAAACCCTTCAAGGTTAGGCACTGTTTTATTTTTGTTTTTATATCCCCAAAACCTAACAGAGTGCTTTGTTAAATGTTAAATTATCAAGTACTAATTCTTTTACACATTGGCTTCTGTTTCTGGGCTATTTTGTTGATCTATTTTCTATTCTTTTTCTAATACAGAATGGCTTTTCCCCTAATTATTGTTTTTTCTTGACCTCTGACAGTGCTAACTACTTTTCACTAGTTTTCTTATATATCTTTTATATTTTTAATGTCTTTTTCCATATGAATGCTATCACTTTATCTAATTCTATGATGTTTTGATTGGTGCTGCATTAAATCTATATGATAATGGAGTATTGTTTTGTTTTGTTTTTTTAACTACATTTACTAGGCCTAAGTGGAATCTTAGAGTGAGGAGTAGATAGAAAGCCACCCTTGACATAAGCAAGACCTGGGTTAAGGTCCTACTTCTGACATATAATGGCTATATGACTTTGTTGGACAAGTCACTTAAATTCTCCCTAAGGCTACAAAGTTGCAATACAGGTAACTGAGGCAGGAGCTCCGTTCACCAATGAAATCAGAAGGCCTCTCTGACCTGCCCATAAACACATGATGTCTCTTTACTTGTTATGAAAGTAGGGCTGCTAAGTCTGGTTAATTCTACTTCCTCAACATTTCTTGTGTCCCTCCCCTTCTCTTCACATAACTGTCAAATGGATATTCTGAAAGCACAAGCCTGCCCATGTGACTACCATACTCAAAAAACTTTCATTGGTTCCCTATTAACCACAAGATAAAATAGAAACACATTAGCCTGTACCTAAAGCTTTCCTGTCTTATTTCACACTACCCTCCTTCACCAACACTATGTTCCTATTAAACTGTCTTTCAAGCTATTTCCTGAACTTTATACTGAAACTTATGCCTCTGTTCATTCCTAGGATGCAGTCCCTTCTCATTTCTCCCTCTTAGAATCCTCAAGTTCAAGATAGGAATGAAGAGGTAATAGCACTTTCAGACCTCAAACAATTGTATAGAGTAGCAATCATCAAAACCATTTTTTACTGGTTTTAAAAATAAAAAAATAAAACAATGAAATAGACTAGGCATGAAAGAATCAGAAACAATTGAACTCATTAACCCAGTATTAGATAAACTGCCAAACACAAATTACCTAGAAAACAACTATTTGATAAGAATTGATCTAAAAACCAAAAGAACAAAAGAAGATGGTCAGAAATTAGGCTTACACCTCTACATTATACTACTTGCCACAAAAAAATCCAAAGTGGACATGTGACCTGAATACTGACAATTTTACTATTAAAAAATTAGAAGAAAACCATATCACATATCTTTCACAGCTATGTGTAGTCAAACATAGGTTGGAGGAATTAGGAAAAGATACAAGATTTTGATTATATGAAATTGAAATGCTTTTGCATACACAAAATTATTATCTATAGGATAAAGAGGGAAGAGGTCAATTGGGAAAAAATCCTTTTTTAAAATCAAATATCTATGATAAAAGTTTGATATCCAAGATATATAGACAACTAACAGAAAACAGATAAGGGCAAAAGCCATTCTTCAGTAGATAAATGATCAAGCATACACATGAACAGTTCTCAAAAGAAGAATTGTTAACTATTAACAACCATAAGAAGGAATGCTATAAATCAAAATAAATGCCAATCAAAATAACTCTGAACTTTCACTTTACACACAGAAAATTGATGAAGAGAAAAGATGAGAATAGTCAGAGAAATTGTGGAAAGACAAGCACATCAATGCATTGTTGGTGGCGCTATAAATTGGTACAAACATATATATATATATTCACATATATATCTATATGTATATGTGTACATATGTGTAATATGCATATCTAAATATGTATATGTATATATGTGTATATGGGGGGGTGTAGCTAAATGGCTCAGAGGACAGAGCACTGGACCTAGAGTCAGAAAGATTCATGTTCCTGAGTTCAAATCTGGCCTCAGACACTTACGGGCTATGTGATGCTGGGCAAGTCACTTAACTCTGTCTGTCTCAGTTTCCTCATCTATAAAATGAGCTGGAGAAGGAAATGGCAAACCACTCCAGGATCTTTACCAAGAAAACCCCAAATGAAGTCAGGTACAACTGAAAACAACTGAACAACAACAATATGCATGTGCATATGTGTATTTATACATATATAAAGTTACTGATAAAAACAAATTATATATACAAAAATATATAGCAATACTTTCTGTGGTAACAAAAAATTAGAAAAAAGTAGCAGACATTCATTTATTAGGTATAGCTAAACAAATTGCAGTACAGGAATATAAGGGAATATTACTGTGCTGTAAGAATGTGACAAATATATAGAAGCATAGAAAGACTTATATGAATTGATGCAATGTGAAGTAACCAGCGTCCAAAAAACAATGTACCAATGACTACAACAATATACAAGGAAAGAACAATCACAAAACAATCTAAACTAAATAAATTTTGAGGATGAAGCTCAGTCCCAAAGCGCAGAAATGAGAGGCACTCCATGCTTACATCCCCTTTTCCGAATATGTTGGAGGAATCCATGTGTAAAGAACATTACACACAACATCAGATTTTTTAGTGTATTCATTGACTTTAGTGAATTTTTTTATTCTTCCTTTTCTATTATTTTCTATAAAGAGTAGCCTTTTAGGAGAGGGAAGGGGGAGGAGATAGAGGGGGAAATGTAGGTGACATAAAAATAAAAGATATTAATAAAACCTATTTTTAAAAATTCCCTAAATACCCTTAAAGTTCAGCTCAAGTGCCACTTCCTCCCAGAAGCTTTGTTGGTTCTGTCTCCTCAGTTTTCCTCATACCACACTTATAAGGGCAAGAGTCCTTTTGTTCCTGCCTTAATATCCTTAACACCTGGACCAATGCCTTGTACATAATAGGCGTATCAAAAACATTTGTTAAATTGAATTAAAGGAAGGCAGAGATCATGTCTTAAATATTTTTATCCTTTCACTGCTAACAGGGTACATTATGGAAGATAGGTGCTTACTAAAAAACTGTTGAATGGTGAAAACAGTGCTGGAAAGGTAACAATTGGAATTGTATCTGCAAAACAGTAACTGTAGAATTTATTTCACCTGGTTGTTTTGATGATGAAATGAGATAATAGATATGCCAAGCATCTTCCAAACTTTATAATGCTAAATTAATGTCATCTATCATTACTATTCAATAGAAATAGGGGAGTTTGGACAGGCAGGTTTAAGGGAAAATCTTTATTCTCAGTCTTCTTGGACAAACACTCAATTAACAGAATTTGTTAGTTTTTCAGACATCAGCTGCACATAACTGTTTAGGTGACTGCCAGTGGACAAGGGGGCAAACATTGCATTCCACTCGAATTTTAAAGCCTGATGGCTTTACAAAGATTACCTCCACTAAAGACATTCTCTGATATTTAGCTGTGGCACAGGGGTGACCGGGGGTTCTCAAAGGCTATGTCAGTGGAGCACAAACACAGGAAGGTCCAACCAAACTGGAATGGTTTAAAGAACTGCCCAGATGATGACCTGTATGTCTGTCATTTGAGGCCTGGCCTAGTTAAATCTGAAGAGGCCAACTGGAACTTGATGAACTTTTCAGGACACTGGATGTCACAAGGCTCATTTATTAAGGTACAAAGGACTCTATTCTTTGCTGGAAGAGAACATTCTCTTGAGCCCAGGGCCCTGAAAGTTCTTGTGTCCCTCCTACTCCTGGTAGCTTCATTCTCTTTGTCAACTCATTATAATTTACCTGTTGTTTCATTATTAAACACTTAAGGGCCCCCAGGGAGTTCATACTGAGCTGATCCATTTCCATTCCAATGTGTTAATCAAACATCTTTTTTTTTTCCCAGAAGACATCATTAAAATATGTTCCAAAGACACACTGTCTTCCTTCTGTGAAATCAGAGCCAACACCTGAAACAAGGAGATCAGTCTAAAGATACTACAAATTATGGTAAATTATAGACAGGAAATCCTTGACATGATTTTGTAGTTTTTGGCAGATGTTTTGCTGTCATATCCTTAGGTGAAATGTCTGTGATGACATATTGAATGGTGCCATGAAATGATTCTTCTTCAGCATATACTCAAGCAGTGAGAGCTCCCACTGCGTAGAAGGTACATGCATAGTCAAAAAGTTCCAGATTTTAAAACCTATCATTTGCTATTAATGGAATTTAAACATCATTTAACAATTATTCAATCAATAAGTCGTTATCAGTCATCTAGATTTACCAGACACTTAGGCCAGCCACTGGAGATACTGTCTCCATCGGCTTTACATTCTATGGAGAGAAACATGTACACATTTAAGGACATACAAAGTAAACACACAAACTGAGGATAATTTAGGGAAGCAGCTGTGAGGTGAAAGGAGGTCAGGAATGGCCTCGTGAACACTTACGTTGAGTTCAATGACAAAACTTTGAAGGAAACCTTTCAATAAGATGACCTTTTCTAAGTTCTTCATTTTAAAGATGAAGAAACTGAAGTGCAGAGAGATGAAAGGACTTTCCCAGAGTTACACACTTAGCAACTACCAGGACTGAGATTTGGACCCAGGTCCTATGATGCCAAATCCACTGTTCATGCCTGTGGTCTAATGGAAAAAAAGCAATTAAGGTGGATTTAGGAGTCCTAAGTTATTTGCTACAGATATCTCCCTTACAATTAATTAGTTTAACTCAATTCAGTTCAACTCAACAAACACTTACTAAGTACTTATATAAAGAGAACTATGCTAAGAGGTATCTTACTTCCATGGAACTTATCAGTTACTTGGGAAAATGATACACATAGGCCTGCTTACAGCCTGACTCAGGTATTACCCTGGAGGAACATTCCCATTGGCCTTTATCCTGAAGCAGACTCACACTCTATGAATGCCAATAATACATATGCAACTTCACACAATATAAAATAATATGTGATAAATGTATAAAAGAGCTACAAAATGTTATGAGAAGTCCAAGGGGAGAAAAGTTATTATTAACTAGGAGAATCTCAACGAACTTCATGAAGGAGATGGTCTGAGTCTGGCTTTAAAAGATGGTTAGGAATTCAACAGGTAAAAGAAGTGAGAAAGGGCCTACAAAAATAGGAAACAGTGTAAAAACACAATTCAAGGGACAAGTTTAAGGGGCAAGTAGGTGGCACGGTGGATCAAGCATTGATCCTGGAGTCAGAAGGACTTGAGTTCAAATCCGGCCTCAGCTGCTTTACACTTCCTAGCTGTGTGACCCTGGGCAAGTCATTTAACCCCATTGTCTCCCCACCTCCCCCCCAAAAACAAAACAAAACAAAACACATAAAGACATGTTCAGTGAAACATCTTTAAGGGGGCAATTCATTCTACAAGAACAGTACCAAATATTCAATACATGTAGAAGTGTGACATGCATACAATTTAATGACTTTAAGAGGTGAAGATTGTTCATGAAGTATTAACAACTTTATTATGAAATTATTTTGCTGAGACAATTTTATGTAAGATATATTTGTATAGCCAGATCATGTATTTTACATGTTCTATATAAAAGCACATGGGATTGTTCTTTAGAGTCAAAAGGATAATGGTTAAGAAAGTAAAAATGAAAACACTAGGCACATGAGGAAAAAGTTATAAATCCAAACTCTAATGGTAGGAGATTTGGCCTTACACTGTAAGCAAATTTAGGATTATAGGATTTAGAGCTGGAAGGGACCTGAGATATTATCTAGTCACCATGAATATTTGGCATAGTTACTCTGATGCTGGAAAGGCATTTTTGAATAATCTAGCGTGATGGGAGAAACTTAGGGAAAGGAAAAAATAAAGAGGCCCTGTATAACTCTTCCAAAATTATATTATTTATTCCATATATACCAGTGTGATGGCATTAGATAGTTAACAGGTGGGATACTGAGGTGGTTTAGGCTATAAATTCAGATATATCCCAATTACTAGAGTTCTTGGAGGAAAAGATCAATGGCTACTTGGTGGGATGCTGTAGAGTGGATACATGGTTGTACCAGAAGCCCTCTGAGGAACCTTCCAACTGAGATATTCTGTGCTTCTCTGAGACAAACAATGAAAAGTAAGTGTTTTTCATAAATTTTGCCAGCAAGATCTACTTGAATGTCTGTACTTCTCTGTCACTGAATAAACCAGGCACTAGGCTGTGGTAACCATTTTGGCAGATATCTTAATCCCTTAGATGGAGAGCAAGAATGACACTTCATTTATCTAGAGTTCATTTATCTGGTGTCCTTGGTGGTGTAGTATATAAATGAAACTAAGAAACTAACCCCAAAGCAACATGAAAGTATCCAAAATAGGGATCACAGAGGTAATAAATCTTTTTTTAAAAAATATTTACTTCTCTATTAATTTATTTGTATTTACCCATTTATTTGTTTTTTATTCATTTACTCTATTCATTTACTCATATATGTATGTATATGACTGGGTCTTCCTCCTTATCTAGTCCAGGCTAGAAATACAGGGGCTATTCATGGGTATGATCCCAATACATATTGGCCTGGGATTTTTCAACTGCTCAATTTCCAACCTGTGCCAGTTTGTTCTCTTTAGGCAAACTGGTCTACCCAATCATCCCTCCCAGGGGTTTACCATGTTGGTGGCAGATAGTGTAGACACTTCTGATATCCACCAGTCTTGGCCTCCCCTATATCAGGGATTACATCATGCTTGGAACTTTAAAGAAGAGTCAAGTTCAAACTCAGTCTATTTTTCACTTCATTCTAGATAGCTTGGCCTTCTAGCTTCCTAGCTAATAGTTGTTTAGAGGGTTGTGTGTGTGTGTATGTGTATACAGGTGTGTTATGTGTACATGTATGTGTGTATGCATGTATGTGGTAAAGAGATACCAGAGGCATGCATATTAGTATATTGACACCAGCAACAAATATTAACAGTTGACAACATAACAGTGGAAGAGACAAAAAATCTATAAAAAGCAAGAATTTGAAAGTATAGTAATCCAATTTTTGACATTAAGATTTTTTCCTACATTTTTAATGTAGAAAAAAAGACTTCGCACAACTCTCCAGTCCCAAAGATCATCTACATTACTGCATAAGACCATGTTTGATTTTCATAATGATGAAGTTGAACCATCCAGAAAAAGTCAAATTTCAAAGAATCACAATCTTAGAGTTGGAAGGAGCTTCACTATCATCTGATCTAATCTTTTATCCTTGCTAGAATTTCTTCTACAACATGGTTAATCTCTCTAGATTCTCTCTCTCTCTCTCTGTCTCTCTGTGTCTCTCTCTCTGTCTCTCTCTCTCTCTCCCCCCCCCTTTCCCTCTTTCTCTGACTTTCTCTATCTCCTCCCTCCCCTCCAACCCAGTTCTTCTCCAACATGCTTAATTTCTCTTTCTTGGTCTCTAACCACGAGTGTTTCCCCAGGTTTTCTTTTCAGCTCTCTTCTCTTTTCTATACTCTGTCCCTATTCATTAGCTCCCCTGAGTTCAATAATCACCTCTATGTAGACAACTCCCTAATCTAAGTATTCAGACCTCTTTTTCCTGAACTCCAGTCCCTTATCCCCAATTGCCCACAGGGCATCTCTACCTAACTGTCCCCACTGTCATCTCAAAACTTAACTCATCAGCTCCACCCCACCTCACTCTCTTTCCAACTTCTCTATTTCTGAAGATGGCACCTCATCATCCTCCCTAGTCCCTCAGGCCAAACCCTCAGCATCATCTTTGGCTCTTCCCTCTCCTTTACACTCCTGGTCCCACACCTTGCCGAGTTCTCTCATTTCTATTCCTACAACACTTATAACACATCTGTTCTCTTTTTCTCCCAAACATTGCTATCATATATTGATTCAGGCTTTTAAAATCTCTCACCTGATGATGACATTTTACTGTATTGTTCTGTGTTGCGCTGTGTTGTGTTGTATTGTACTGTGTTGTGTTTGGTTGTGCTTATGGTAGCCTCAACTCCCATCCCTATCGTTTATCTGTCCCCTCTCCAATCCATCATTCAAACAACCGCCAGAATAATTTTCCTAATGCACACGTCACTCTCTGACTCAAAAACCATTAGCAGCTCCCTGTTTTCTAGAGTAAAAAAATATAAAGTCCTTAGATTGGCATTTAAAGTCTTTCACAATCTGCCACCAATCTATGATTCCAGCTTATTTCATACTGTTCCCCTTCACAAACTACTGCCCAATCAAACTGGGTTCCTAGCCATTCTCTTATCTTATCTTGCACCTTCTAGCCTCTGAATATTCATGCAGACCATTCCCATGCCCAGAAGGTGCTCTCTCATTTCCATCTCACAGAACACTCTTTTTCCTTAAATGGCCAATTTAGGTACCACTTCTTCCATGAAGATTTCCATGAATAGCCCAGCTGCAAAAAATCTGCTCTTCCTCAAATTTTTTTCAACAATACCTTATCTTAATATTTCCATTGTCCCCATCACATTCTACTTGTGTCATACTCTATCTTGCATCACATTTCCCAGTATATGTCAAGTCTCCTTGATTAGACTGTAAATAATTCCAGGGCAGAGTCTGTTTCCATTTTCATCTCTGTGCCCTCCAAGTATAGCACAGTACCTTGCATAAGTACCTTAATAAGTCCACAATAACTATTTGTTGAATTGAATTGTTTAATTTTCCCTTCTGATGGGACAGAATGAGAGCCAGTGCAGTACAGGGTTATACAGAAACAGGAGCAAGGAATATTGGATTTGAATCTTGCCTCTGTCACATATCAGCGCTGTAACTTTGAACAAATCATATAATTTGTCTAAATATCAGTTTCTTCATTTGAAAAATGAGCATAGAAATCACTGCACTGTCTTCCTTGTGAAAAAACATCTTCATAAATGGCTATATAAAGAATTTTCTTCTCTAGGAAAGTAGTTCTTTTTTCCCAAATATAAACTGATCAGAGTCCCTTTATTTGGCATTCACTCCATTTTTAGCATGGACGAGAGAAGAATTAATATGTTCAATATACTCTGTTTAAGAAGGCAGGCACAAAGAGATGATTCCTATTTACATTTGTGTTTCAGGGGAAAAGAGATAAAGGATAGTGATAGAGTTGAGGGGAGAGGCAACAAAAAGGCATTTGTAAACGGAAGACAGTAAAAAGTTACTAGTTTGTTAAATATAATACATTTTTTTTAAAAAACGAACTAGCTAGCAAAAGTTTACAATTTCACATACAAGTTTTTTTGTTCTCTGTATACTGAAATGTTTGTCAAGTTCTTCATAAAATATAACTTTAAGTTATTTACTAATAGATTTTAGAAAAACTTAATGTAAAATCTGTTTTTAAATATGTGTTTTAGGGGGCAGGTAGGTGGCACAGTGGATAAGGCACCGGCCCTGGAGTCAGGAGGACCTGGGTTCAAATCAGGCCTCAGACACAAAACACTTACTAGCTGTATGACTCTGGGCAAGTCACTTAACCCCAACTGCCTCACCAAAGCAAACAAACAAATAAACAAATGAATGGATGGATGAATGAATAAATAAATAAATAAATACATGTTTTAGAGGAGTAAAATTTAGATATCTGGAAAATTCACTTAGGTAGAACTCCTCATTTACAGTATTAGATGAAAACGAGTTGTTGCTTCACTGAAATGGATTTCAAAAGACCTCAACTAACTGCACTGTATTCATGGAAAACAACTGCAAACACCATTCCTACAGCGAAGTAAATCATGGCCATCACCTCGGATCTTGTGTTTGACTAGCCAAAAGCATAGGAAAGGAGCCAATGAGAAAGAAGGTAGCTTTGACTTTACCATCTGATGGTAAATAATGAGAGATCAAGAAATGTTAGAAGTGGAAGGGTCTTCAGAGGCCATCTCACCCAACCCACACCAGATCTAGAATCTCCTCTACAATGCCCCAATAAGGAGTTGTCTAACTACCACTTAAAGACTTCTAGAAAGGGGAAATGTACTACTTCTGCCCCTGCTGCCCCCATTCCCCACTGCCCGGAAATCCAACAACAACAGTAACAAGAATTGTTAATCACTTGTTACATGTCAAACATTGTTCTGAGAATACAAATACACGAAATAAGAAAGACAGTCCCTGACCTGAAGAAGTTGACAATCTAAAGGGGAAAACAACATGCAAAAGGGGGCAGAGAAGAGGGGAGTGAAAGTACACAGTATAGAGGCAAGTAGAAAAAGTCTCGCGGAGATGAATTAACAGCACAGCCTAGAGAGGAATTAAAATATGGTGGACCTAGATCTCATTCTTAAATAGGAAGTTCTGGAAGGAACCAGCCAATCAGAGGAAGAGTCTGCAGGGACAGAGTGGAACTTCCAGTGTGGAAGTAGTCAAGCGATGGAGTGAACCTCCAGGATGAAGAGGTTTCTAGAGCATGGCAGAGCAAGTCCTGGAGATGAGTTAGCTGTGCAGCCTGATAGGTGTGCAGCTCATTCCACTTTGGGACTAACTATCATGGTTAGGAGGTTTTCTTTTGCACTTATCCAAATGGGACATGACTTCTCTGTAAAGCTTCCTGTGGGAACAATCCCAATAAACTTATTTCCCACAAGGAAACGCATGGACAGAAGAACCGACAATTCTATACGTCTCACCAACACCTAAATCCTCCCACTGCGAGGAAGGCAGAGAACTAGACTGCCTCTATCAATTTCTATTCATACCCTTCAAGTTTACCTTAACGTTCACTTTGCTGTTGTTCAGTCACGTCCAACTCTTCGTGACCCCATGAACAATAGCATACCAATACTGTCCATGGGGTTTTCAAGGCAAAGATACTGGAGTGGTTTGTGTTTTCTTTTCCAGTGAATTAAGGCAAACAGAGGTTGTGACTTACCCAGGGTCACACAGCTAGTGAGTGTCTGAGGCCGGATTTAAACCAGTGCTCTACCCACTGAGCCACCTAGCTGTCTCTGTGAGGGGGGATACAGAACTTCAAAAGATTTAGCTATTTACCTGCTGCCCTCCTCCCTACCCCTTGACACTATATAGTAGCTGCTCACCTCTGCCACTCTTATGAAGTGGACAATTCTATGGGGAAACTCTCAGACCTGAGAAAACAAATGCTTGAGTTTAGAACCTGTCCTTTTCTTTTCTTTTCTTTTCTTTTCTTTTTTTTTCTTTTCTTTTCTTTTCTTTTCTTTTCTTTTTTCCTTTTCTTTTCTTTTCTTTTCTTTTCTTTTCTTTTCTTTTCTTTTCTTGGTGAGGCAATTGAGGTTAAGTGACTTGCCCAGAATCGCGCAGCTAGTGTGTCAAGTGTCTGAGGCTGGATTTGAACTCAGGTCCTTCTGACGAGTTTATACTCCAGGGCAAGTTTAGAACTTGTCAAGAGGTTACAATGACTAGTCTCTCACACTGTTCAGGTGTCTGCTCTATGACTTGGCCCTGAGATCCCTCTTTAATATGCTCTTCCATTTTCTTAAGACACCGGATACATTGGATACCTCCTACAAGCCCCGTGGAGTGGAAATCTCTTCAATTTCCCTTCACCACAAATTAAACACCCAGCTTTATCAGGAACACCAGACTCCCTCACTGCCCTGCCCTGTTCTCCTCAGTGGTGAACACTGTTAGGTCTCAATTAACCTCTACAGTTTTTGGAGTTGAGAGAGAAGATGAAGAGGAAGATACAGATTGTGATTTTCCTCCAAGCACTACCCTCCTCCGGGGCCAGTTGCTTCAAAGAAATACATTGTTTTAAGTGAGGACAGCCTGGTGTAGCAGATAGAGAGCTGGTCTTGCAATCAGAAAGCTCTGGGTTCAAGTGCCACTCCTGATAGGCACTGGCTGTGTATGAGCAAGTCACTCACCCTGGTTTGTGCTTTAGAACCAAGGCTCTAAATTGCAGAGAGAGGGTGCTGATCTGCTCTGGTTGAGGCAGAACTGCCCCAAGAGCTTCCTACACTGATGAAGTCACAGGCCTAGTAAATAAATAACAATTATAGCTGATGTTTGCAGGAAAGGCAATGGTACACAGGAGATGGAGCACTGGACTGGGAGTCCCATCTCAGACATGTTCACTTTGGACTCCTTACCCGGCCCTCAGACATTTCATACTATTGCCTTCACACATGCTACACCCCAGTAAAGCTATCCTATTCTATATTTCTTTCTCCTGTTCAACATTTCATCTCTCATCTTTGGGTCTTTGCACAAGCTGTTACTGATGCCTGAAATTCCCTTTCTCCTCACCTCCATCTTTTTGAATCCCCAGCTCTCTTCCAGGCTCAGCAAGGGTATCACCTCCTGTGTAAAGCCTTTACTAATTCCCCAATTAAAGTTCTCTTCTTGCTCCAATCACATTGTATTTATTTGTAGATACAGAACATGTATCTCGCCCCTAGAGGACAGATATTGTTTAAACTTCCTAGTAACTAGCAGGGTACCTGGTATATGTTGTTGTTCAGTTGTTCCAGTCCTGCCTGACTCTTCGTGACTCCATTTGGAGTTTTCCTGGCAGAGATACAGGAGTGGTCTACCATTTCCTTCTCCAGCTTATTTTACAAATGAGGAAACTAAGGCATACAGGATTAAGTGACTTGCTCTGGGTCACAGAGTTATAAGAGTCTGAGGCTAGATTTGAACTTAGGAAGATGTGTCTTCCTGATTCTAACCTGGTACTTTATCCACTGTGCCATCTGGCTGTCCCTGGTATATAGTCAGTGCCTAAAAATTTTTTATTAAATTGCATTCTGGCCCTGAATCTGCTACTATAATAGTAGAAAAAATTTCTATGGTACTTTATGCTTCATAAAGTGCTTCCCTAAAAATATTCCTATGAGGTTGTGAGAGTTATATAACAACAATAATTATAATACCTATTTTACAGATAAAAAAGCTAAGGCTCAGAAAGGTTAAGTGACAGAACTACTACTCAACTCATATTGGGCAAATGACTTCCCTGCTATCATTTGCCCAATATGACTTGAGTATTAGTTCTCAGTTTCTCCATCTGTAAAATGAGTGCATCTACAGTTTCTCCATCTGTAAAATAAGTGCATTGGGCTATAAGTCTAGTTTGGCCCAGGCATTTTTGATTTGTTTTTCTCATGACAAAATGAGATGCCCACTGAACAAAAATGTCACAATTGCTAGGTCTGTTACAAAACGAATAATGCTGGAGAGCTGGTGCTGCTCTAATTAGAATCACTGGAGCTTCCCTAGAGTACAGCAAGAGTTTATCTGGAATCTTAGAATCTGGATTAATTGAATATTAAAAAATAAATGCTTATTTAGACTCCCATGTGTGCATGCACATATGTATGTGTGTGTGTGTGTAAAAACAGAAGAGCTGACCTGGATGAATGCAATCGCAAGCTGATGGTCAAAAGAACAGTTAAAAATGAGTCTAACACTTTCCAGCTGGTTGGCATTTGCAAAGTACTGTCTATACAATGTCCTCTTTTAGCATGACCCTACTAGACTCTGTCTTCAAGCAGCTGCTAAATGATGTAAACAATGAAATACCAAATTAAATGATTATCCTTTAATTCTTCAATTGGATCTAATTTAGAGAAAGCTGAAATGTGCATTTTCAACATTCAGCATGCAGGCTGACACAAGATATACAGTTGCACACCTTCCAGGCCATTTACCTCTACACTAGGCCCAATGCAGGCAGACAGTTAACTGTTTAACAATATGAACAAATAAGAAAATCTTCTTAACAAATGAGAGGGTTCAATTTCTTGATGAAAGGGTAAATACTGTCATTTCTTCACTAAATTTAAAACAATACAGATATCCGAAATTCATAGTGTCATAGATTACAAGTTGAAAGAGGCCTCAGAGGTTATCAAGTTCAACTTCCTCATTTTACATCTAGCAAACTGAGGCCCAGAGAGGTTAAAAGACTTGCTCAAGGTCACATAAATGCTAGTGGCAGAGCTGGAATTTCAATTTGGGTCCTTTGACCTTAAGTTTATCACTCTTTCTGCTACATTACTGTACATTTAAAGAGTATTCCAATGGTAAATAAAAGAAAGGTCAGACTTCAGGACTGGCTAATCATCTGCAACAACAACAACAAAAAACTTTACGCTTAAACTCTCCAAATAGGCCATTTTCTTATGGTCAAATTTTAAAATGTTAGAATTTGTGTCATTTGGCAAGTTATAGCTAAATCAAGAAAAGGATATAGGATGCAGTTACTAATATACATATAAATAGACATAAATGTATAGGCCCTCTTCTAATTATGAAAACTCAAGAGGTGGCACAGACAGAACACAGGACTTAAAGTCAGGAAAACTCGAATTTGAATCCAGCCTAAGACACTTGCTAGCTCTATGACTCTGGGCAAGTTACTTAATCATTATCTGCCTCAGTTTCCTCATCTGTAAAGTGAGAATAATCATAGCATCCACTTCCTAGGGTTGTTGTGAGGATAAAATGACACAAAATTTGTAAAGTGCTGTGAATACCAGGGCATAGTTCCTGTCACATAGTAGGTGCTTAATAAATACTTGTTGGGGGGAAAAAAAGAAAAATCAACATGCAAATATCTTCTACATATAAAAATCAGTTGTACACTGATCTTCTCCCTCCACCTAGTTCATGATTATTCAAGCTGCTCTTTTCTCTTTCCCCTTTTGCCCTTCTATCCAACCTGTTCTAGATAGAGTCCAGGCTGCCTACCATCAGCTGGTGAATAGTGAGAGTAAATATGAGATCCACTGTCTCTTCTGCGCCAGCTCCTTTCTTCTTCCCAAGAAGGATCCTTCACGTGTTCTCCTTTTAGTGTCTTTCACCATTTAGAGGTTAGTTAATTTCTACCTGATGCAGATGAGCAGGCAATCTCTTGCCCAGACAGCAGGGACCGCATATTTCTAAGGCATGAAGAAAGAGGTTTTTATGGAAATTTGAGTTGCAATGAAATATAGCCTAAGAGTTCTGAAAGTGATGAACAAGCATAGAATTCATAAGATTTTAGAACCTGAAGGGACTTAACAAGTAATTTATTCTAATGTCTCAACTTTAAGATAAAGAAATTAAGGCCCTAAAAAGTTCAGTGACTTGTCCAAGTCATACAGGTAAAAAAGTGACAGGATTTGAAGATGACTATGCTCTTACCAATATACCAAATTTTCCAGTATGAATAGTAAACATATTTGTGTTGGACAAGTATTTGAACTTTTTTTCATATATATAAAGGAAAAATAAATCTTATTGTTCAGTTATTTCAGTTTTGTCTGACTTTTTGCGACCTCATTTGGGGTTTTCTTGGCAAAGATACTAGAGTGGTTTGCTATTTTCTTCTCTAGCTCATTTTACAAATGCGGGAATTGAGGCAACCAGGGTTAAGTGACTTGCCCAGGGTAACACAGATAGCAAGTGTCTGAGGCCAGATTTGAATACAGAAGAAGAGTCTCCCTAACTGGTACTCTATCCACTGCAACACCTAACTGTTCAATTAATTCTGTAAAATACCTACTTCCTAAAATGTAAAATTCCTACTTGCTGGAGTAATGAATCAAAATCACTCTTACTCTAAACATAATTTGTGTGAGATAAAACTGTTTTCATCCTCAGAAAACAAAAGCTAGATTCGAGTAAATCAAAACAAAAAAATTTATTTGACTAGTCCAAGGATGGTGGTTTTGTCAAGCGGTGTGGGGCTCTGGTACTTTCAGTGCCCTATGATAAGAAGAGATGTTAGCTCACTAATAAAGATCCAGAATTCAAACTGATAGATCATTTATTCACACTCAAAATTTACAGAGTAAGAAAACATCATTCTCATATTCATAATGAAAAACATTCCACTGGCTTCTCCCTAGGTGCATCTCTTTCATATAGACACATAGTAGCCTTCCCTGACTTTCATCTACATTCTTTGCTCTTATACCCTTCCTCTCACAGAGGGGAAAATGATCCTATCCCTCTAGAAGTTGTATCTCTGGATCTGTGGGATGTTTGTTAGAAGAGCCCTCAGCCTTTCTCCCTCCTAATGTATACACATTTGTGCCGTAAGGGTAGGCTTTGAAAATCCTGGGCCCACAAAAGTGATCCAAATGTACATCCCAGGGTACATAGAAGGATTCCCATTAAAAAACAATGGCACAGCACCTATGGGGAAACTTTCTTGCCACACAATTGATCTTCCTTGGGTAAAGAACTGGTTTTACCAACTGTACTAGCTCATCTTTAGCTTTGGATTCTGTCTAGCTCTTAAATTCTGTGGCTTAGGTTTCTTAGTGCTTCTATACATATCAAACCCTCTGCCACAATTCCATGGATCTGGGATCTCATCAAGGTTGGTACTCTCCTCAACAATGTAGATTGAGTTCATCAATACTTGCCCATATTGAGTAACTCTTGTTCACAGACATGGATTCTGATTCATAGCTACATGAAAATTCAGAATAAGCAATGTGGAATAATGGAAAGTACCTCCTCAACTGGGAGTCAAAAAATCTGGTCAGTGTCTACTGGGCAGCTCCACCTAGATGTCCCATAGGTATCCCAAATTCAACACAACTAAAACTGAACTTATTATAATTTCCCCTAAATGTAACCCAACTTACCTTGTTCTGTTGAAGCCACCAAGTCATTGAAGTTTGCAACCTAGGAGCCTTCCTTGATCTTTTTAGTGCTTAGCTCAGTGGCTGGCACATAGTAGGCATTTAATAAATACTAGTTGAGTGATTCTCTCTCCCCCATCCCTGTACCTGATCACTTGCCAGTTCTTGCTGATTCTACCTCTTCTTTTTCAGCTCATCCCATCCCATTCCATCCTATCCCATTCTATTGTATCCCATCTCACCTCACCTCATTGCGTGCTATTTCCTTCCACTCATATTTACCAAGCAATCTTGGTATGATTATGAAAGTCTACTTTCTACGAATTTCTAGAAGTCAACTATTTCAATAGCATTTTTGGTTTGACTGAGAAAGTAAGGGTGGCAGCGCTAAGAAGAATGAATGAGTACACAGGAAAATTTACTATAGAATTATAATCTGTAAGCGAATTTAGGAGATCATCTAATAGAACAAGAAACCCTAACAAGAAAACACATTCAAGTCATTCCCCAGAGAAAGGTAATCTACCTTTATTGAAAAGAAAAGGAAAGAAATGTTTCTGGAGGAGAGTGCAAGTATCAAAGGAAGGATGCTAGAACGAAGAACAACTCAGCCTACCAAATAATTCATGAGCCATTAATGGCTGTAACTGATTCTGATGCCCTAGTAAAATTTTACAAAATGCACCCTTCTGCTTTGTAAAACCATCCTCAGCTTGCTATCATATATCTACCCCTTCAAAGCAAGGGCTATGTGAGCAGCATTTTAGGCCAATGAAAGGCAAAAGGGATAATTAACAAGGACTATCTCTTAGTCTTCCTTGCTCTGACTATTGCTTGCTCACTTCTGCTTTTTCTACTTGGGTAGATGATTATGCATCTTTGGAGGGTTTAGCTAAATTTCCATCAAGTTCCAAAGGTGTGGCTGAAACAGATAACTGTGTCCTCATACTGTTTTATAATGACCTTAAGATTTCTGATAATGTTTTGGAATTACCCTTTGTTGGAATGGCATCATCAGCCCACTGACCCCTGTAGTCTCCTGATCAGTGTCTTGTGGACTCTTTAACCTGTAGGTGGATACCTAAGCTAGGCAATGTGGTGAAGTGGAATATGTCTATAATGCCTGTGGAGTCAAAGCACCTGGCTTAAAACTATCTCTGATGTTTCTTAGTGAGCTTAGGTAAGTCATTTAACCTCTCAGCATTAGTTTTTCATTTGTAAAATGAGGGTTTACCTTAAATAGTCTCTTAAGATCCCTTCTTTTCTCTATCTGTAGTCTATGAGCCTTACAAAAGGCTCCATGTATAGTTATAGCTGTGGAATTTAACTGAAGCTTTTCAAACCCATTCTATTTATATGATGCTCTTTCCCCCTCACACCTTCTCCTCCCTCACCCCCAATATACACACACAGCCCAAGGTGGGAAATAAATTATCACTTAAAAGCCAAAACAACAGAACAGTCCTGGAAATGGTTAGGTTGACTGTCAATTTAGCTGTGTCTTATTCATACCCATCTCAATATTTCTGTCTTTAGTCTTTACTTGTGGGTATAAAACCTCTAACAATTAAGCCTAAATGCGCTTCTTGTCATTTTACTCCCAAAGGAGTCAACCTATTGTAATGAGGCCATGAAAAACAGTATGACATGTTTATATTTTAAGTATAAGATTCTCTTTTTTTCTTCTTGGGTTTTTCTTATGTCTAAAATAGTTTGGATGAGGAAATACTTTGTTCTTTAATACTGGGACAAATGGGAATTTGCAGGCTAAGAGGATAACAGCAATGCAAATAGGGAGATCGAGAATGAAAATGTAAAATGACCCACTTATTAGGAATCATCACTTGGGGAAGGGAAAGAAATTAACTTCTCACACAGTGTACAGATTTGCCCGCAGCTCTCTGCATAGATCGTTATAAGAGAAAGGTTTGAATGGAATATGTTTCTGTCCAAGAGTCAGTTTGGAATGATTCATCATCCAAGGAATAAAAGGCAGAGAAAACCAAAACCTAGAGCTTGGAGCCTCCGGCATGGAGGATTTAAAGCTTTTCAGGATTTAAGAAACAGCATCCCCTTACACCTCACTCTCACCCCAGAGCATCCAGGCCCTGAAAGCTGGAGATTCCAGGAAGAAGGAAAATTAGTGATGGTGGATTTGATCATTGTGAGTGTAAGCTAGGCAGAGTAAGCAATAGGACTTCAGCAAGGTGAATCTAGTGGGAATGTACAGTAGTATATTGGAGAGGAGTGTATGCAAGGGAATTAGCAATCGTAATGTAATTGAAGCATGACATGATAAGAAACCATAGGAGTTTAGTGGCAATAGGAAAAGAAAGGAAGGCATAGATGTGAGACATTTTGAATTCATAAGCCACTAGTCCCAGAATAAAATTCTGGTCCCAGAATAAAAATATCAGGAGAGGCTTTCTTATCCTTTGTTAATTGAAAGAAAAACATTTCCAGTTCTCTTTTCCTACCGCCTTTTTCCACCAAAGCAAGGGCTATTTGATGTGATGAGGGCCTGAACTAGGGTGAGTGGAGAGATGTATGAGAGAGATGCTGTGGAAGTAGAATGGCTACCAATCCACTGACTGGATAAAGGGGATGAAGAAAGAGTGAAGAGTTGAAGATGGGTCTGAGGTTGAGAACCCAGGTGACTGGAAGGAAAAAGGAATCTTCAACAGAAATAGGAGGGGGATAGGTTCCGGGTAAAAGAGTTATGTTTTCTCCATTGCCACACACAGTGCCCAGCATATAACTAAATAGTTATTGCTTGATTGATTGTGGAATCTATAGGATTTGGTAACTTATTAGATACAGGTATCAAAGGAGAGGGAGCAATCATAGATGACAGATGTATGGGAAAATAAGGATACAAAATACTCCAGCTTTCTTATCTGTCAACATATATGTGTATATATGTGCATATATGCATATACATTAAACATATACATAAATATAAAATAATCCTAAGGTCAGTTTATTTGTTGTATTGTCTTGTCAATATGGTGGCATGGAAAGTCTGTTAGTTTTAGGAATCAAGGGCTTTGAAGTCAAGTTATATTTCAGACATTTGACAATAGTATGACCATGTTTGCATTACTTCACCTCTCACAGCCTTGGTTTCCTCAGCTTTATGTCAATACGTGAAGGACCTGTGATTTCATTGGCAGAACTCCCTCTACCACAAACCTATAACTTGCAGTTTTAGAGAGCACCTGGAGGTCATACGGGTACGCTCCTTGAGGAAAAAAGTTTCTTTCACTTTTTCTCCATATTCCCAGAAGCCAGCATAGTGCCTAACATATAACAGGAGGCTAATGTATCTTACTGATTGTGGAATGAATTAAAGTTTCCAAAGCACTTTCCTCAAGGTGACCTTGTCATGCAGAACATTTGAAGGGTTGTTCTGTGGACAAAGGATAAGACTTATTTTGTGAGGCTTCTAGAGGAAAATTATGCTCAAGGGATGGAAGTTACTGGAAGGCAGACTGAGGCTCAACATAAGGAAAAATTGCCCCAATAATCAGAGCTGTTCAACATGGAATGGGAGAGGTGAAATGACTTGCTCATTGTCCCACCACTAGCAAGTGTCAGAATCAGTATGTGAACACAGATCTTTCTGAATCTAGGCCCAGCTGAGTCCTCAGTTTCTTGACCGTAGAGCAAGGGTAACAATACTTGAACTACCTACTTCCCAGAATGTACCTTGTAAACATTACCAAAATGTAAATTGTTATTATCGTGACCATATTTTGGTTTTAATGCTTCACCTGAAATTCCTGTTGGCTACTTTGGCCCTTCTGCTGACAGGCACAGGCAGCCACTTCTTGAATACGAACCTACTGCCTCCAAGAACTATAAGAGCACCCACCTGGGTTTCACTTGTGTGCTCACACATGCTCTTGTGAGGGCTTGTGCACCAAAATACACTTTTTAAATGCTAGTGATGATTACTAGGGCTTTGGGTCACACATTTTACACAAAAATGAAATAAATGGTATGGGAGAATTCTGCTTCTGCAGAGTTAGACTTTATTAGAGTAAAATTTAACTGTACTTGCAGATATGCTAAATTTGAAGAGAAAGCATGGAGGGGAGGAGTCAAGACTCAATGATAAATGTTTCCTTATCTAATCATTAGCACTGATGCCAATAGTATTTTCATAGCATAATACCTTGAACATGATTTTTACTGTTATTCAGTAGCTTCAATCCTGTCCAGCTCCTCATTACCCCATTTGATACTGGAGTAGTGTGCCATTTCCTTCTCCAGTGGATTAAGGCAAACACAGATTAAGGAGTCACACAATTAGTGACTGTCTGAGGCTGACCTCAGGTCTTCCTGACTCCAGCCTAGTGCTCTAGCCACCTGGATATATCTAGAGGCTTAGAAACCCACAAGTTAATGTTATCTATGTTGTATTGTATTTTAATTAATTTTTTTTTTGTTAAACATTTCCCCATTTTAACCCGGTTCAGGCTTTAAGGGGTAGTTTTGTAGGCTAAGTGTTTTTGACACCTCTGGCCTACAGCACTGAAAAAAGGTCAAATGACTTGCCTACGTCACATATCCAGTATGAATAAGAGGCAGGACTTAAAGCCAGGTCTTCCTGGCTCCAAGGTCAATGCTCTATGATGAGGGTCTTCCTATTTTCAAATAGTAATAGTAACAACCCATAGGGTAATAAAGAGACCTCAAGAGTCATTTAGTCATCTATCTTACATTATGATAAGGAAAGTACAACCTAAAGGTAGTAAGAATCAGAAGTGGGATTTGAATCTGTGATTTATGACTAGAGAGCCCTTTCCACTGTACCATAAACATTTATGTAACTAGAGTCTGGCATCAAATCTTGGTTACAATTTTATAGCATTTTAAGAATACAATGTAAGTTCACTCATTTTTTAGGGTCATGGTTAATATTTTCATTAATAATAAAAATACATAGACTTTTAAAAATACAGTATAAACTCCTTGAGAAAAGGGGTTGTTTATTTTTTTCTCTATATATCTTCAAGACTTAGCACAGTATCTAGCATGGAACAGGTACCTAATGCATCTTATTGACTGTTGAATGAATGAAAGTTTCTCAAGTGCTTCTCTCATGGCAATCCTTGAACACAGGTAGTACATCTGAATAGTTATTCTGCAGACAAGAGATAATACTTATTTTGTGAAGCCTACAGGAAAATTAAGATAGCGAATGGCAGTTATTAGAAGGCAAACTTAAGCTTGACATAAGGAAGAATTTCCTAACAATCTGAGCTGTCCAATTATGGAGTAGCTCTCTTTGTAGATAGTAAGTTCCCCTGCTGATGGAGCTATTATAGCAGAAGCTAGACGACCAATCAATCAGTTAATCAACAACTATTTATTATGTATCTACTATCTGTTATGCACCATGGAAAAACAAAAACTTACCATTTATGAGTGATGGTTTAGACAGACTTGAGGAAGTAGTTAGAATAGATAATCTCTGAGGTCCCCCCTAATTGTAGAATTCTCAAATTATATTAATGTGATTCTTTTTTTCTGAAGAAAGACTACACACTGTGTATGATAATGGGACTTCATGCCTTGGACATTTTCCTCAAACTCTCTATTACTCAAAAAGAAACAGTGCACTTAGAATTTCAAACCAGAAAAATTAACAACCAAAATGCAACAGAGATTCCATCAAATTTAAACTAATTTCATTTCTTACCAAAGTCTGTGGAAAGGCATTATTTCTTATAAACAACTGGAATAAATGAATAAGTGAGGGACAATGACTTTCCCTACAATTCATTTTAGCTATAATGTCCTCTATAAATGAAACATCTATTAAAAAATAAAAAGGTCTAACAAGGTTATAATAATTAGATCTGTTCAGAAAAGAAAAGGATAATGCTTCAGTAGGCAATGTTATGGCATACTACAGATTCCCTATCACATCTGGCCCTATTTAGATACTAAAGATTCGTTCATCTTTGAACCTAGTTTGAGGCACTCCCCGCCTCCAGCTGCAGTATATGGTTACGAGCCATCAAACAACACAGTCACATCCATGCTACTGATTCCATCTGCTGAATTCTTACCTCCACATCAACGTGAATTCCTTCAGAATGGAAGTCTCTAGTGGAGCTGAATTTCTGTTCCTAATTAAGTTACTATTTAGCTTATTTGCATTGTGGCATGTCATATAATCCATGAGTGAGTTGGTTTAGCAAAGAAAAGGAAAAAACAAAACTGTGCTCTATGGCCACTTTCTATACCCCTTAACATGAGCCAGTCATTTTGTATTATTGTTATGCAGGGGCTCCTGTTGAAGAAGAGAGGCTAGGGGAAGACCAGGAAGTGGAGGCTAGAAATCCCAGAGTTCAAGTTCTCTCCTTCCTCCTGCTATTGCTGCCATTGGGGCTACAATAGCGCTGCAGCCATGGCTATCCGATACCCCATGTCTGTAGACCTCAACAACAGCCACAAAGTTACCAAAAACATTTTGAAGGTGCGACACTGCCGCTGCCGTGGGCGCTTGACCAAACACACCAAGTTTGTGAGAGATATGATCTGGAAGGGGTGTGGATTTGTTCCTTATGAGAGGGAATTACTAAAGGTCTCCAAGGATAAGTGAGCCCCCTAAGTTCATCAAAAAAAAAGGGTGGGAACTCACATCAGGGCCAAGAGGAAGACAGAGGAGCTCAGCAACATCCTAGCTTCCATGAGGAAGGCTGCTGCCAAGAAGGACTAAGCTGGACCCTGCCAACCTTCCCTACTTACCCAATAAAGATTTGACAAATAGGAAAAAAAAAAAAGAAAAAAGAGAGGCTAGCTATCCATCCTTGACTCTTCATTCTTCCCCTCCCCCACATCCAATTACTCACCAAAATCTTGTCTATTCTACCTCTGCTTCTCTTATACACATCCATTTCTCTCCATTTACACAGCCATCACCATAGTGAAAGCCTTTATCACCTCTCATCTATACTCTTGAAACAGCCTCCTAATTGGCATCCCCACTTCCAGTTGCTTCCCTCTTCAGTACACTCACAATTGCCAAATATTCTTCCTAAAGTACAGGTCTGACCATGAGTCTTCCCTGCTCAAGAATCTTCAGGGGTTCCCCATTACCTGTGGGACAAAAGGTAAACTCCCCTGCAATAGTATTTAAAATTTTTAAAATTCTGACTCCAGACTATCTTTTCAATTTTTTTCACATTACTCCTCTATGGGCTGTATACAGCCAAAGTAGTCTGTTTGACTAGTTCCTCAAACTTGAAATTCCATCTCTTGCTGTCCCTCATGCCTGCAATGCACATCTTCTTTACCTGTGTCTCTTAGAATCTTCAACTTTCTTCAAGGCTGTGCTCTGGTGCCATCTGCCTTTTCTATCAAACCTTTCTTCTCTCCCTGGCTATGAGTCCTCTCTCCCTCTTCAAATTATTTTGTCATTATTTATCTGTGTCCACACTGTTTCTCGCCAGTAGAATTTGCTACTTATGAATGGCACTGTTTTTATTTCTGTTTCTGAATCCCTAGCACTTAATGCAGTGTCTTGAATCCAATAGGCGCTTAATAAATGCTTATTTAACTGAATGGAATGGTTCAGTACAAACATACTATTGCTCTGGGAGAAAAAAACTCAAAGCACATGTTTTAGAGTGAATATCATTTATTCATTTGGGCAGCCAATGTATAATCAGATATTTATTGAAGGCCTGGTATATGAGAGTTACTGGGCAAAATTTAAAAAAAATTATAACATATTTATCTGGCATTTTAAAGTTTACAAAGAACTTTCCTCACAACAACTCTGCAAGGTAGGAAATACAATTTTTATTATACTCACCTACAAGGTGAGGAATCTGAGAATCAGAGATTTGTCCATAGTTACAGAGATAATAAATGTATGAACAGGGATTTGAACCCAGGTCTCCTGATTATAGCCCTAGTACTTGATCTACTACATCTAGTGTTGAAGCTGAAAAAGTATAATGAACAGAATTTATGCAAGGATGAGAAATTGTTTAACAGTAGATCGCATCAGATTGAATGACAATTTTTTGCAGGGAGAGAGTTAATAGATTGGGATGCAACTCATGGTTGAAGGGCAACCGTAGGTCATCACAGATACAGGAGTTTTGCAAAAAAAAAAATCAATAAAAGCATTCTATGAGAACCAATTGACTATATGGAATTTAAAACTCTTGTATATTTTATTGTTATTAACAAATTGTGGGCTATACATCCTTTAGATCATTAATATTTATAATAAGTCTGCATATATGCATTTTTGTTAAGATTATTAAACACTTACCTACCAGCATACCACTGACTATATCTTAATGTCTTTGCTCTTACACAGCATAATTTAAGCATAAGTTATGAAGGATAACTATAAAATATAATGTGAATGTACAATGAGAGGTAGAGAAAAAAGTCACTTCTCACCAAAGGGAAAAGGGAAGACTTCCCAGAGTACATGACATCTGAGCTAGTTCTTGAAGGCCAGGTGGGATTTAGGATTTAGATACCAAATATATGGTAAGATTGGTTAGGAAATAGCAGACATTGAATATGGATATGGATGTAGATGTGGTCCAATCAGCTGTCCCAACACCATCAAAAATATAAGCCTGAGCCACAATTATTGGCTCTGCTAAACAGAAGATGGGCAGCTAAGTAGCACAGTGGATACAGTGCTGGGCTTGGAGTCAGGAAGACTCCTCTTCCTGAGTTCGAATCTAGCCTGAGACACTTACTAGCTATGTGACTCTGGACAAGTCACTTAACTCTGCTTGTTTCAGTTTCCTCATCTATAAAATGATCTGGAGAAGGAAATGGCAAATCATTCCAGGATCTTTGCTAACAAAATCCCAAATGGGGTCACAAAGAGTCAAACATGACTGAAGAACAACTGAACAACAACAAAAAACAGAAGAAAATAACTGTCCTCAATTAACCCTTATACCATCTGCTAAATAAATAGGGGAGGAGAGTTGTCTCTGACCAGCAGAAGATAGGCTCCAAATTCCCCAAACACCTAATATAGTAGAGGATGATTTTAAAAAAAATGTGCACAAGAGGTAGTGCCCTAGATGAAAGAGTATGCTTGGCTAGGGATATTTTTTAAAGTCAAATGATTGTTTCTATGATCATCAAACTTGTGTAATTGGGAAAGTCATTTAAGCTCTTTAAGCCCCTATTTCCTCATTTATAAAATGAAGATAATAATAGCACCTACCTCACAGGGTTCGGAGGATTAAATGAAATCACATATGTAAAGTGTGTTCCAAACCTTAAAGTACTAAAGAAATGTCTGCTATTGTTATTGTTATTATTATTAATTGTAATATCATTATCATGAGCTATCACAGGAATCTGATTATTCTTGTGATCTTAGAATTTTCAACTCACAGATTCTTACTGGCATTTTATCATTGTACTATATGTTCTATGTTTATTTTTCATACCTCTCACCCTTCACTGTTTGATATACAATTAAATTTTCCTCAATTCATTAAACTATGTTCAAATGGTTCTACATATCACTGTCAATGAGTTACCCACAAAAAATCATGTGAATTTCACATAATCTCTGAAAAGATTCTAGGATGAATCTATACAAAGTAAATGTTTCCAAATGCACTACCATATACTGTTTATCCAAACTCGCCTAACACCCCCCCCAAAAAACACAGAAATAACCAGACAGGACTCCCTACTCTCTCACTTTCGTTGTTTTTAAGGTGTTAAAGGAAGGGCAAAATAGATAACTTTAACCAGGCCAAGGGAAAACAGAAATAAAAAGGAGACACAGTAAATGTCTTGACCACAAATTCCAAAGGAGCAGTACAAACTGTCACTGTTCACCTGAGGCCTGTCCAACCTGAAGATTTTTTTTAAAAAAGCAAACTGAGCCATCATCATTGCTACCAAATGCAGAGGTAGATATGAATGCGGTCCAATCTGCTGCCCCACCACTATCCAGAATAGAGAGGTCTGAGCAACAGTTATGGCTCTACTATCACTGACAGCCAATCAGGGAACTTCCCAGTAGAACCTTCCCTAGAACCATCCCTGAAGAAGAAAACAGATCAGTCATAAGCAAGGGTTCAATTCATTTATTTGCTCATTCAGCAAATACTGAGCTCCTGTTACAGGAAAGGCACTCTGTGAGGCTGACAAAATATTTGTTTAATGTGCCTTCTCTTTTGGATGATGAGAGGCATTGTGGTACAGTGGGGAATATGCCGGACCTGGAGTTAGAGGCCCTGGGTTCAAATCTCACCTCTGCCATTTATTAGCTGTTTCACCTGGGTTCAGTGGCTTAGACTGTCTGGGATTCAGTTTCCTCATCTATAAAATAAGGGGACTGGACTAGATGACCTCTCTTAGATGAACCTATGAGCTTAAAAAATAGTCTTCTAACTAATCTGGCTTCCTCATTTGTTATGTCTGAGCCACAGTAGTAAAGTACTTAGAATTGGGGTAGATTTGGGTTTGGAGCTCACATTTACCACTTAACATGCATGTGACTTTGACAAGTCACTTCTCCTCCTAAAGATCTTAATTTACATCTGTAGAATGAGTGGGTTTTCCTAGGTGACCAATAATATCCCTTCCAATATTAAAATCCTATGATCCTAGCTCCAAGCAAGTGCTTCCCACCTCCTACTGAAGGTCTACAGATACCGCTGCAATGTGATGGCAGAAGACAGCTGTTGGGGTCCATTGGGTGTGGCTCATACCCATCACAAATTGCAGAGGCATGGTAGAGTCAACAGCTCACAAGCTTCTAGTTTACATGGTTTCATACCTAATGGAAGGATAATAGTTTCCTAGGAGAGTCCTACCAACAGCCTGTGAGCTACTTGAGAACAGGGACTATCTTTTGCCATTTTTTTAAAATAACCCCTGCACTTAGCATTGCACCTGCACATAGTAGGCACTATGCTTGTTGACAAATGAACTGACTTCCCACAGACACCATCTTACTCGTCCCTTTTTATTCAAGAACAGGTCAAACTGGAGAGCATTAAGAAATGAGTTAGGCCAATCTAGTTGGGTGAGGGTTGTGACTATGATTCAGAGCTGGCCCTATTCAATGAATAAGCCAGATCTTCTTGCAGTATCCCCTGCCTGAACTCCTGAGCTTGAGTTCATGTAAACAAGATCAGAAAAAGAAGTTTCAGGGTTTGGGGTTTTCCCCCCATACTTGTAAATAAAAACTCACAGTGGCTTGAGTACATAACCTTATTTTACAAATTATACCAAGAGCAAATAGGTGGCATTTCCTGTACATGATGTAAATATTTTCCTCCTTTTCTGGTCACCTTCTCTTTATTCACTGTAGTGCGTTTGTTTACTTTGATTCATAGCTACAAGAGAGGTTACCAAGGCCAACTTCCTCATTTTACAGATATGAAAACCAAGATCCACTGAGGCCAAGTTCACAAAACAAACTACTGGCGGCATACTCTGGCTAGAACTCAGGCCTCCTGATCCTCATTTCAGTGCTTCTTCCACTATCCAGACTCTTTTATTTCTGCAAATAATGCTGGCCCACTCTGCCCATCCTGTCCTATTCTTTACTTCTCGTTCTTCTTAATCTCCCTATTTTTGTCCTTTCCCTGTCCCTTCTCCTACCCTCAAACTTCATCTCTGATAGTCCCACAACCAATGAATGGGTTGGAGAGAGGAAGTGGTTTAGGTTAATCAGAGATGAGAAGATGCAGAGTTCCTTCATCCCAGTGCTTCAAATAATGCCTTTATTCCAGTCTTGTTCTTTCTCCTTCCCTCACTTGTTCTCTTTTTCACTTCTCTGCCAAGTCTTTTCCATTCTTTAATCTTTCTGATCCAAATTGTAAAGTATCTCCTACAGACCCACTTGCCAATGATACTTTGAGTTTGGAAGAAGGGCTCACATATGAACAATACCAGCAGAATTCTACTGTGTGTTGGGGATGGGATGGAGTGGGGAGGGAGATGACAGGTTACATTAATGACATGCAGATGATTTTTAAGAAAAATGCCAAAATGAAATTCCTTACCTTTCTTTAATAAACAAGGTTAAACTTAAGAAATAATTATTCTTATTTTAAAGAGCCAAGATCGTGCAAAACCCGACCCTTGTCAATGGTTTTTCTTTGGAGAACTCAAAAGATTTTTCCATACATGATTCTATGAGTCCTGAAAAGAATATGGACCACCCACATGACCAACCCTCAGTTAATGTAGTAATTAGCCAAGACAGCATAAATAAATGAAGTCCTTAGGAGAATTAGAGCTATCAGAGTCCAACTGATCAAACTTGTGTGTTATTGAGTTGTGAATACATTACAAAATTGACCGATTTAAGTTTTCTGTCCTGCTGTCTTACTCGCTCTCTCTGATTCACTTCAGTCCTAAATCTCGATCAACAGTGTAGAGCGTGTGTCTGGATTCTGGTGTTGCTCCTTCAACTGCTGAACCACAAAGAGATTATGAGACCCTAGGGTGCAATTCTCTGGCTCTGAATTACAAAGGGTGATTTTTTTTTTTGAACTGGACCTGTGATTCCATCAGTATAGGAAGCTCCCAGCAAGGAATCTCCTCTACCAATATTCTTTGGAAACATAGGGCTTGGGTCCCTGTAGCTTCTGTCTCCAGACTGCAGAATCCCTTTCTACCCCAGAATGCAAAGCCCTTATATACCTTATTTTTCTGCTTTTACTTGCCTGGTTGTCAGAGCCTGAGTCCTACTTTTATGAATGATAACTCTGCTTCCTATCATACATATGTTGCTGGCCCCAGGTTGCTTTTCTATATCCTACTTTTCCTTCAAATTCATAGTTTCTCAACCTACTTTCATCTCCTTGCTTTTTCTACTTCTCAGTTAGGGGTCTTATTGGGTACCACCTTCCTTCCCTGTGCTTTCTAGGCATTTAATTCCCCTTCTCCTCCACTGTCAGTGACACTCCCAGAGCTGCTTCCTGAGTACACTAAAAGACCACCAGATATCATTGCTAGTGAAAACAAGCCTAGAGCTCACTGTTAATCTCTCAACTTGATAGTCACACAAGGTGTCATTATCATATGTATTGAAATACATTTTGTCACAAATAAATTAATTATCCTGACAAGTAACATATAGCAGTTTCTAATCTTTACATACTAATAACTACTATTTGGTGTACTGGAATTAAATCAATCAATCACTAAACAATTTAAGTACTTACTATAGGCCAGGCACTGTGCCAAGTGCTTGGGAATACCTGCAGAGACAAAAGATAGCCCCTGCCCTCAAGGAATTTACAATCTAATGGAGGAGATAATATACAAACAAAGGGAGTTATATACAAGATAAATAGGAAACAATTAATTGAGGGAATTAATTCATTAATTCCTTAAAAGGGGTTGGGGAAAACTTCTTGAAGAAGATAGGATTTTAGTTGTGACTTAAAAGGAAGCTAGGGAGGTGTGTAGTGAGAGAGGAGGAAAGCGGACATTGCAAACATGGGGGAACAACCAGAAAGAATGCCTGGAGCCAACAGATGGAGTGACTTGGTGAAACAGCAAGGAGATCAATGTCACTAGATTGAAGAGTACATGTAAGGTGTAAAAACACTGGAGCCAGAGAATGATGGGGGCCGGTCTTGGGTTACGAAGGGCTTTGTATTTGATCCTACAGTCAAGAGGAGTCACTGGAATTTATTGGGGGGGGCAGTGTTACATATTCAGACTTTTGATTTAGGAAAATCACTTTAGTGGTTGAATAGAGGAGAGACTTGATGCAGGCTCAACGGCAGCCTATTACAATAGTCCAGGAATGAGGTGATGAGGGCCTGCACTAGAATCGTGGCAGTGTCAGAGGAGAGAAAGGGGCACATTAAAAGCTGCAAAGATGAAATTGACATTAAAGATCATAGCAAGAAGAATTTGGGAAGAGCAAATGAGATAGATCCACCATAGCTATTCAATCTGCAGCATATATTGGTGAGTTCAATTGATTTTCCATTTCTCTCATTAAATCATAGCTGGAATTCATCTTTTAGAAAATTATCAATGTGAATATCATGTCAAGTCAGTATTTTAGTGATATTCCCTTACTGAGGAATCCACACAGCAGATAGGGAGCCAAGGGGAAAAGTTTTCATTAAAGTAAATCTTTTACTGAAGTCCTACTTCAATACTTCACTGTGACATGGAGTTTACATTTGGCCATTTAAAAGGTTATAAGGATAAATTTTGGCAGGTTTTATCCATATGCAAAGTCTGAGTCCAGCCTGAGTCCAGCCATAGGATGTACATCTTTTATCTAAGGACCTTTCCCACTAAGTTTACTAGAATGATGGCCACCAGGTGCCATTTTTGACCATGGCACCTCATAAAGTAGAGGTATAATCTGAATGAGGAAGATGCTAAACCAGGCATAATCAAGGATCGCTTGTAGTATCAAATAAATCAGCTTGGCAAACAATCAGTGTGAGAAGAAAAATAGGAAAAAAGGTTAATTTGAATTTGATTAATGTTTCCCCAAACTTTAAAAAGTCACTTTTCAATGAATAGCCTCTATGAGATTGCATACCCTCTTTGGGAGGGGAGAAGGGCAGGAGAGGGCAAAATTTAGAACTCAAAATCTTATAAATACTGAATGAATGAATGCTGACAACAAAAAATAAATTAATAATTTTTTTTTAAAGTCACTTTTCATATTTTAACTTTCTTTGCCTATTCCTATACTAAAATGAACAATTCATATCTCGGACAGTTTATCTTAAGAGTCTTCTTTCTACGTGAGCCACAGAAATTCATCTAAGTGGCATTTTTCGAGTTGTTTAGTAATTCTGAGTTTAAGTAATTCTGAGACTTAGTAGAGATTTCCTTTCCTACTGCAAAGGCCTGTTTCTCTTTTTGCGTTCTGAGAAGATGATAAAATCAGCCTCCAGAATCCATTCTGATGCCCAGCCATTCAACAAGAACAACAAAAAAGCTTTCATTCTCCCCTCATTTCCATATTTGTTTTTTATCTTTTTTATCTTACAAGCCAATTGACACTTGATCAGGAAGAAATTTCTCTTCCAGTTTTTAGCCAGGATTTTAGAAAGAGCCACTTAACTACCTCCTTCTCTTTCCTAAAATATGCATGTAGGAGCAACAGTCTTCAGACTACGGTTAGAACATGGTCTCTTCTTACTTGGAAGACCTCCAAATCTCAGGATACCCCCTCCAGAAGTGTGCAGAGATGAGTGGACAAGTCAATGCCCATGCAGTACCCTAAGCATTCATGTCTCATTTACACACAGATAATAAAATATTAAAAGGTGTCCTACCCTGAGATTGCAGCAAGTTTTTGATGGGCCTGCCGGGCCATCTCACAGCCTTTGGTTCGGGTCTTGTGCATTTCTGCCCTTAGAGATGGACAGTTGACTGAGACATCCCCAATAGAAATGACTAACTCTCGATACAGGGCCACTTGGGTATTGAATTCTTGGACAAGCTGGAAGAAAGATGAGTTACTTTCATGAAACACAATAAAATAGGCAGGAAGTTTCATACTCCAACACATGTGAACAGAGGCCTGCCTTCCAGCTGACCCACTCAAGAAATTAGGCAGAAAATGAATTTTTCAGACACCTAAACATTTTAGATAATGAACTGCTCACAACCTTTTAGATAAACATTGTTAGTCCTAATTTGGCCCTCTTCAAAGGTCCACCTTCCAAACCAGATCGTAATGATTTCCACCCGGATGCTCTCACCACTCTTATTGGATCAAGGTTGGAAATCTCTCAAGTTGCTCAGAGATTACAACAAGAGGGTCACTCTCGTCTTGTCTTTTTTTAGAAAACACTTTGTCAAGTGGTTGACCGCCAAGCTGCTTACCCTTCTTCAGCCAGGCCCACCACTGAAGGATTCCAGCTTCCCAAAGGCTGGATGGTTTGGGGGCATCACAAGCGGAAAATCATTACATTCACTGCACTGGAACCAGTCTGCTTTCTGCAGTAAGCACACTGTTATCTGTTTGGGTTTTTTTCCCTCCTCCTCCCTTCCTCCCCCCCTCCTTTTTTTAATCTCCTTTCCCCTTTCAGAGATCCAATTCACCGTCTCCTTTGTAGCCACCATTCTCAGGAGGAAGAGAAACTACAAACCGCCGGGCGATTAGTGGCCCCCTCATTTTCCCTAGGACCCAGTAGCAGTGTCCTAACACTTTCCCCTTTGAACCAAGATGACTTGGGTGTCAACCCGAATTGGAGCGAGGGGACTGGGGGGAAAGGGGGGGAACTGCAGTTTTAAAAATAGTGCAACTGCACGTGATCAGAATAGACAAACCGAGGGGGAGTGGCACTAAAGCAAACGATCAAAATACATGACTCCCCAACCCCCCCTTTAAAAAAAACCTGCTTTTGTTTTTACCCACCATCTTGCAGTCGTCCAGGGCTCTCTGGGTCTTGTGGGCGCCCTCGGAGCCGCTGCCCCTGCGCTGCGCTCACAGTCCCCGCTCGGCAGCGTCGGCTTGCTGATCTGAAAGATCGAAGAGCGAGTGGAGCGGCCGGGGCGCTTTTTGCGCCCATTCGGTGCAGAACTCATGCAGACACATCCACCAAGCCGAAGCTGCGGCTGGGCTGCCCGGATCCGCAGCAGGCGCGGCCAGAGCTATTTCCCCACCGCGCCGAGGACCACGGCCAAGGAGGCGGCCAGAGTCCCTCTCCTTGGGCGCTCACAGCAGCGGCGACGGCCGGGGCGGCTGGTAACCTTCAGCTTGAAGGAGAGCTGAGCGAGCGAGTGCTGTGCTTTGCAGCATCGCTCCCACTACGGGCGCGGACGGAGGATGTCAAGTTGCCTTCAGCAGCATCTCAGCCCCTGCAGGGGCAGCCTGGCGCGGGCAGATCGCTGAGCCTTCTTCTCGGCATGGATCTGGAGGCGAGGCAAGGACAACGGTGCCTGGCAGTTCAGAGTTTCCATTCAGAAGGGAGATCAGCTTTCAAAGCTTGAGCTGCAAGGGGGGGGCGGAAGCAGGGGGTGAAGGGGGGGTGAGGGAAGAAGAGTCGCTCCAGCTTTTGTGTCTTCCCGCAGCGGCGCTTCCTTCTTTAGCTTCTTCCCCTCCCTCCCCCCTTTCCCAGACCTGTGAGGACCGTCTGTCCTACGAGCGGGCCACGGGCTCTAATGGCTTGCCTGCATCCAGTCTCTAAGGGCTGTTCTGTTTGAGGATCCCAAATGGACCCGTGGTGGGACTGGTAGACGCAGGGAATCTGGCAGACTGACGTTGTTAGCAACCCAGCCCATTGATAGGACAGGAATACTAATGCGATCCATCAATCCAACCCCCCCCTACAGTTTATGCACTTATCCAATCAAATGCTCAGGAACATCAATTGCAAATATTACTTCATCTTCTCTATTATTAGAAACGAAAAGTGTCATCAGAGCGGAGCATATTACCACATGCTGGGACCTAAACACGTATGGATTTAAGCTTCACCACTGTTGATCTGAAGCCCTCTTTCTGTGATTGGGTCCGTGGGCCATTAACTCAAATGGGGAATGGGAAGGGAGGGAGAGAGGGAGATTAAAAAAGTTTTACATCTCAAATAGAAGATCTATCCACACCGTTAGAAATACTTTGACTCCGGTGTATGAAAATAGATGATTTGTTTCCCATGTTCTTTCTATTATGTGTAGAGATTACCAGTGTCAGGTGAGGTAGAAGGTACGACTGTGACCCTGTCACAAGGATCCTTTAACTCCAACACCACCTGCTTCCTCCAGCTTGTTAATGTCATTGGAGTTGGCCCTGAGTTTCAGAATGAGCTGTGAGATTCTTTTAACAGGCTGTCAGACAGTGAGAGTAATCAGCAGTTCCCTGTAATAGCCACCTAATGTCTTTTGTGGGGACGTAACTAACCAGGAAGCTGAGGTCAGTAATCGGAGCAGTAAGGGAGAATTGTAGGTATGATGGAGATGGTGCCTGTTCGTGCAAAAGTTGTACTACAGTGGTAAGAAGCTGAAGTCAGGGGGAGCGGGAAAAGACAAGGTCAGGTGTCTCGGATTTATGGAATGGGGAACGAGGCAGTGGATCAGAAACAGGGGCAATCGAACAATTTCCTTGACTGTGGCAGTATTAATGGTATCTTCTCTCAATTCCAAAGCCCCGCTAGAAACAGAGGAAGAGGTCTATTCCTATACCTGTCATTTGATCTTAATGGAAGGAAAGGGAGGGAGCTGACTTGGGGTTCCAATCTATTGTTGAGTGCACTTGAACCCTTGAATGAGCTTTTTGAGAGGATGTAAATAAAAAGACAGCTGGCAAATAGAAGAGTATTTGTACTACCTCCCTCACAGGGCTGCTGTGAGGAAAATGCTCTGTAAATCTTAAAATTTGACTTTCTGTCTCTCCTTTCACCCTTTCCATCAGTCTTTATTTATCAGTGTGAGGAATTCTTTGGTATGGAAACTCCCTCTACCAATGTAGATCAGATAATAAGACCAAAGAATTAGAATCTTTATCAGTCTTAGAGAGTTGCCTGAGGGCACTTAGAGGTTAAGTGACTTTCCCATTGTCACTCAGCTAGTATAGAGTGCCAAACTTCCTCTCATAAAACACAATATAAGTGTGTTAGTATTATTTCAAGAAATTAAAATAGAACAAGGTAAAGCTCCTGATCCTATTTTCTATTTCTTATAGAAGCCAGGGTAGAAGAGGTAGCCACTCCCTGGCAGCTCTTCAGTGCCAAGAATGTGAATGCAGGGACTGTGAATGTGGAGGAAACTTACCTCCTGCTTTTCTGATTACTCTGTTTGTCCCAGAAAAAGAGAGCTAAGGCATTGCTGTTGTCTCTTCCTCCTCCAACAGGGAAATGGCTTGGGCTGTGTAACCCAGGGGGTGAAGAGGCATCTATAAATTATAGTCTTAATGCACACAGCAGATTTGGAAGTTTTTGATTCTTTTGTTGCCTATTGGTGACTAGGTTGGAATTACTTAATTCTACAAGAATCAGGATATATTGGGCATGTTGATTCATTCAGAAAATAATTATCGAGCACTTACCATGTATACCAGACACTACTACTATAATAGAGGATACAACATAAGAAACAAATTAATCAATCATCCAATATTTATTGGGTACTTGCCATAATTGAAGGGCAGCACACCATCATTGATAAAGGTCTGGCCTTGGAGTCAAGGTGACTTGGGTTCAAGTCTTATCTGTGATACAGGTATAAGCTATGTGACTACAGGAAAGTTGCCTGGCTTCTAAGCATTGCTGGCAACTCTTAAGAACTATACATCACAGATAGTCATGGATTTTCATGGATAAAAGAAATTTCCACACTACACATTCAGTACCTGATGAAATCACTAATGAAACCCTATCTTAATAACAAAACATGTAAGTACTTCAAGTTTATTTGAGTTCTTTCTTCATAACACATTCGTGAGGTGGGTAGCAGAGATGTTACTATCCTCATTCTACAAATGAGAAATTGAGGTCTAGAGATTCAACTAGGAAATGATGTCCAGGTTTCATGTCCAAGTCTCCCTTCTCCCATCCTGGATTTTTTCTACTCTGCCACCTTGCCTCTCTATGGCATAGCAAATCATTTCTCTAGCTTCTTTCAAGATTCAGCTCGAAATCCATCTTCTGCAGGAAATTCCATCATGCCATCTGAATTATCTACTCTATATATATCTTATATATACTTATTTAGATGCTTTCCCCTCCATTAGAATGTGAATTCCTTGAGGATTAAACTTTTTCTTTATGTCTTTTTCTTTGTATCCCCACTTAGCACTGTTCCTGGCACATGGTAATTTGTTGTAGGCACTATGGTGCCTCCAGAAAATCTATAAGACATGATTCTTCTCTTTGAAAGACTTATAGCCTAGTTGGGGGCCATAAGACATACACACACACACACACACACACACACACACACACACACACACACAGATATATAGAGAGCTTAGGAATTCAATTGATTCAGAAATAACAGGTACAGAGAAGGTAGAGATAATTGACCTACAGCTAAAAGGGTCCTTAGAAGTCATCTAGTCAGAGTGTTACACATTGGAACCTGAAAGAGATCTTGGAAGTCATGTATTTCAATCTCATTCACTTTACAATTGAAGACATTGAGATGTAGAGAAGTTAAGAGACTTGTCCAAGGTCACACAGATAGTAAGTGACTGAGCCAGGACCTAAACCCAGCTCTTGTGTCTCCAAATGAAGCATTTTCCCCACTGCATCACAAAGCCTATCAGATTTTAGCATAGAGCTTAATAAAAGTTTGCTTATTTGACTGTCAATATGGGCTGATTTAGTTGGGGAAGGCTTTTTTGGAAATGAATGGCTTGACCTGGGCTTTGAAAGATATGTAGGCTTTGGAAAGGTGGCAAAAGAAAGAGAAGGATGGATTTCTTTTGGGTTTAGAAAGAATTCATAAGCAAAGGCTCCCAAATGCATAGATGAGCATAGTTTATACTGGAACAATGAGGAGGCTAGCCTGATTAGGATCTAAGAAGAAGTAAGCATAGATATAATAGTTTGGGGTCAGGAAGGTATAAGTGACCAAGCAGAAAATGCAGTAGGAAGCAGGATTTACTATTTCCTATAATTCATTTTTTTTGAGCAAGTGCATTATGTAGTTTAAAAAAAACATTTTAATAAGATTAATTTGAAAGAAATGTTCAAGGTAACCTGGAGGTGGGATAGGGGGTAGAAAATGAAGCCAGAGAAACTAGCTAATTTGACTATTGTGGTGCTACAAGTGGGAAGCAATCAAGATTAGGACTAGGCTGGTGACAACAGGAATAGAAGGCAAAAACCAGAGATATTTCAAAGGAAACAAAAGGATTTAATAATTGTAATAAATGACATTAACATAATACCTTCAAGTTTATAAAAACAATTAACTATCCATGATCTCGTTGATCATGGTGACAGAATGAGCTCCAGGGCCCCCATTGCAGACTCTCCTATAAAGAATCTCTGCAAGGACAGGTAGGTGGCACAGTAGATAGTGCACTGGCCCTGAAGTCAGGAGGACCTGAGTTCAAATCTGGCCTCAGACCAAATACTTGACCCTTACTAGCTGTGTGACCCTGGGTAAGTCATTTAACTCCAACTGCCTAAAAGAAAAAAGAAAAGAAAAAAAGAATCTCTGCCTCAGGGTGGGGGCTGGCCTGAAGAAAACATCCTGAGGTCCCATCCCTGAGGAATCAGCCCATGCCCAGATTATGAAGGACCAGAATCCTTTAGCTGAGCCCTAAGTCAGCTTGGAGGAGCACTGCCATTAAGACAGGGACATAGCAATTTTCTAGGTAGGGAAGAATTCAGCTTTTTTTAAGGGTCAGAATGTACCTGATAGATTTGGTCCCTTGAAGGACCCAGGCTTCTTTACCTTTTTTGTTTACTGATCCCTTTGGTCCACTTCATAAAGCTTATGAACTCCTCAGAATCCTGTTTTAAAATGAATAAAATAAAATACATAGAATTACAGAAGAAGCAAATTATATCAAAATATTAAATATTCATTTTATTATTATTACAAAATATTACAAAACCAAAACTGAAACCAAGATCATGGACTTGAGATTAAGAATCCCTAGTCTAGGACAGCTCACTTGAAGGGCAGAGGTGATTGGTGAAAAGCTTAGCTGCCCAAGCTAAGACGGCAGCCACTGGGCCCTGGCAGTTCATAGGATCATGGAAGGGTCTTCAGGGGTCACCTAGTTCAGCTCTCTCATTTTACAAAGAAGGAATCAGACTTGGAGAAATTAAGAGACTTGTTCAAGGTTGTACAGACAACCAAGACTAACAAGGCCAAGCTTCATAGCAAGATCCCTCAGATACCAACCAAAGCTGGTGCTTTTCCCACTATATCATACCATTTGCTTCCACCCTGGTCCTAGAAGCTGTCATGTTTTCAGATCTTTCAAGGTCTTCTGCTTAGCCACGCTTTCAGACTTTATCTTGTCGTGAACTTTGCCCAAACCCCTTATTCCTTGACCATGACTCTTCTGTAACTAGAATCCTGTTTACTCCCTGAATCCCTAAAAAAGTCCCACTGATGCCTCACTTATGGAGATAAAGGCTAGTGAAGAATCAGAGATGATTCCCTGCTGTTTAGCCTGAGAAACATTAGAAGAAAAGTGTTGCTCCAGATGAAAGTGGGCTGGTGAAAAAGGGATTTCATTCAGTAGGGGAAGAAAGTGAGTTCAGTTTAGAACACAGTAAATTTAAGCTAAAAGCCGGTGGAGATGTCCTATTTGTTGTTGTTGAGTCATTTCATTTGTATCTGACTCTTCATGACCCTATTTAGGGTCTTCTTGGCAAAGATGCTGGAGTGGTTTCACATTTCCTTCTCCAGCCCATTTTACACATGAGGAGACTGAGGCAAACTGGGTTAAGTGACTTGCCCAGGGTCACACAGGTAGTAAAGAGTCTCAGTCCAGGTTTGAGCTCAAGAAAAGATGAGTCTTCCTAACTCCAGGCCTGGCACTCTATTCACTGTATCACCTATAGGCAGTGAAAAAATATAGGCATGGAGCACAGCCTAGAGATACAGAATTGGCATCAAGATAATAGTCTGAAGCATGATAGTTCTTTAGCCAATCATAGGGAATGCGTGCACATAGGAAAAAACAAAGCTGGGGCTGTGGATTGGCATACACCCATCACTGAAAGGGTTGGGAGAGGAAGAGAATTGGAAAAGCACAATGTCAATTGGATCTGATGGTCTCTCTCTCTTTTTTTTTTTTGGCTAGGCAATGGGGTTAAGTGACTTCTCCAGGGTCACATAGCTAGTAAGTATTATGTGTCTGAGGCTGGATTTGAACTCAAGTCCTCCTGAATCCAGGGCCAGTGCTCTATCCACTGTGCCACCCAGCTGCCCCTTGGATCTGATGGTCTCCAAGCTTCCTTCCAGCTCCAGGTCGATGACCCTCTGATCCTATGTGCCAGGTGTTGCACATATAGAGTGCGCATTAAAAGTGTCAAGCAATGGAAAAAGCACAGACTTTAGAGTCAGAAGATCTGAATTAAAATGCTGCCTCTGAGGCTTGCTAAATGTATAGCGTTCTTCTCAAAGTCTTAGTACAATTTTGGGCAGAACTTGTATAACCTTGGGCAAAAAATTTCATGTCCATGAACCTCAATTTCTTTATCTGTAAAATGAGATGCTTGAATTAGATGGCCTCTAAGATCTCTTCCAACTCTAAATCTTATTAACCATATCACAGATAAAAGATACTCAGGTCTGAATAAAGACTACTTGGTAAGAAGAAGGCCATTGGTTTGATTTTTAAGCAAACAATTTCAGCAATCTTAAAAGCTGAATACAGAAATCATGAAGTTAAGGTGGGAATGGTGTGTTGGAAGCAGAAGCAAATAGTGTAGACTATTATTAGTTTGACAAGGTTGGTAGTGACAGGTTTGGTAGGACATAGGTTAGATAATAACTAGTGGGTAGGAGGGCCAAGTGAAAGGTTTTGTTGATTTATTTATTTTTAAGACATGAGGAATAACTAGTGTGGGATGACTTGGGCTTTGCCTCAGGGTGCCAATATCCAGAATGAGTGCTTCCTAATCAGAAAGACACATTCCCATTCCTTGGTAACTACTATCCCCACACCTTGTTTCCAGTGTTCACTTGGCCCATATTTCTTTGTGATAATGAAAGTCTCCCTGCCTTTTTCCGCTCCGTTGAGGCCCTTTTCCTTTTTTTACCCCTTTCCAAGAGTCCATCTTTCCCCAGGTGAACTGGACTGTCTGGGGGATGAGAAGCTCCTCCCTCAGCATAACTATGCCACCAGCAGGAAGGCATGATTGGTTTTGACTCTCTTTTATGTTGCTACTATCTTTTCCCTCCCTTTCTCCATCCAAATGAATTTACCCCAGGCATAAGAATTTCTAGTTATCGTTTTGGGGATACCAGAGTACATATGAAGTCATGAAAAGAAGACTGAGAAGCATTTTAAGATACTAGAGGTGATAATTAAGAAAGCACCATCCTGGAAAAGAGGAGGGATGCAATTCATAGCACAAAGCAATAGAAACCTATTGATTTTAGTAAATGAAAACATTTTACAAGTCTTCCAAAAAGCCCTTAATAGGGAGGCTGTGACAGAATTAGAAAGAATACTAGACATAGAGGCAGGATCATTGAATTCCAATTCCTCACCCTGGTTTGTTCAACTTTGGGCAAGTAAAGTAGCCCTTCTGAGGCTCAGTTTTATCATTTGTAAAATGGGGATAATAATATTTTCATTACCTATTTAATAGTCTGGTTATGATAAAAAAAACAATACTTTATAAACCTTAAAGTACTATAGAGATGTGAGTCATAACCATTCATTGTATGCACCAATTGCTGCAAGTCATTGTGATAGACTACAGGGAATACATAAATAAGTAATCCACACATTTTGCTTCCAAGAATCTTATAGTCAGCTAGGAGAGAGAAGACATATGCATAAGTAAATGTAATGAAAAGGTAGACTGTAACAAATGGCATTGGAGTGATATAAACAAAGTTCTATGGAAGTAGAAATGAAGGAAAGATTGCTTCTGGATGGAGAGTACAGCATTTGAACTGGGTCTTTCATGGAGGATGATTTTATTAGCTAGAGAGAGTGTAAAAAGTGGATTGGAGCCAGGACAGCTTTAAGTTTGTTTTCAAGCTTATGGGCAATAGGGAGTTGCCAGACTTTTTTTGAAGGGAGTGAGAGGTGGGAATGGCCTGTGTTTTGGGAATGCCATTTTGGCAGCTGAGTGGAAAATAAATAGGAGAGGGAACAGAATCGGGGTGAGAAGATCAATTAGAAAGCTGTTGTAAGAGTTTAGGCAAGAGATAATTAGAGCCTCAACTATCATGACTGTGGTATGAATGGAGAGAAGGGTAGAGATTGGAGGTTGTTGTAGAGTTAGAATCGACAAAATTTGGTAAGTGATTTGATTGGGGTTGGAGGGAAGGTGAGAGTGAAAAGCTGAGGATGATGCCAGAGTGTGAACCTAAGTGACTAGAAGGATGGTAGTTTTCATGACAAAAATAAAGATGATAGGAGGAAGGGAGTGTTTTGGGGAAAGATAAGTTCTAGTTTGGGCATGTTGAATTTGAAATGCCTCTGGAACATCCAGTTGGACATATTCAATAGGTACTTGGTGATATAGGACTGTTATTTTTTGTCCTTCATTTTCAAAGCAAATCAAATGATATCATGGAGTAATGTCTTGACAAGTGAGTGAAATTGGATTTAAATGAGGCAGAGTGGCAAAGTCGTCAGATTCATTCTCCCAGAGCCATTGAATTCCAGTGGCACGACAAGAATCAAGATGACTGGAGATGGCCTGAAATGCAGTGGATGACCTTGGCATCTTCAATATCTGACCAAGTTCCAAGCACTCCACATCACCTGCTTAATGTGCCTGCATGGCTGTTGGAACAAATTGTTCTTATTCACCCATTTTCTGAGGGAAATTCTTCAAATGCTTGGGGCAGACATCTCCCTGATATAGGACTAAAGTTCTGGAGAAAGACTAGGTCTGAGAATGAAGAAATTGCATGAAGAAAGACAAAAAAGCTGGAAAGCATGAGTGTGTGTGTGTGTGTGTGTGTTGTGTGTGTGTGTGTGTGTGTGTAGTAGGAGGGCTGGTAGTCAAGTAACTTTGGCTGGAACATAGAGCATGTGAAAGGGAGGAGTGGTTGAACAAAGGTAGGAAAGGTAGATTAAGGCTGAATTGTGGAGGACCTTAAATGACAGGTTAAGGAGTTTAAAGTTTATATAGTAGACAATAAGGAACTACCAAAAGTTTTTAAGCAAGGGAATGGCATGACCAGAAATGTGAATTAAGAAGATTAATCTGGCAGTGATTTGAAGGATGGGTTGGAGGGAGGAAGAGCCTGGAGACAGGATAATTTTTCTCAATTGTATACCATAAAGCAGAACTATACTTAGTTAGGTGAGATGCTTTGTACTGTTAGCTGCAGGGTGTTGGGTTTTTTAAAAAATGGTCCTAGAAAGAAAGAAATGAGAAATAAATTTGTCATCCCACATCGGAGAATGAGACCTTGAGTCTCTTATTTTATCTTCACCATTGAAACCCAGGTCAGAATCAGAAGGTTGGAAGGACCTTTAGATCATGCCTCCACGCAAGACAACCTCACAGTGTCCAAGCGTGTCTTTCTGAAAGATATTTGGGGAAGGAGATGCCCCAGATCCTTCCAATGATGTGCCCCACTGTCTAACAGACTTTGCAGTCAGGAAATCTTTCTTTTGTATAACTGAAATTTCTCCCTGAGGCAATTTAATCCCATTTCCTTGGTGGATATAGGAAATCAACAGCATCTGTTGCCAAATCAGAAGTAAGACAGATGTGGCTGTAGAACCAGTGAAATTCCAGAATGCTGGTATTAAATAAGTCCTTTAAATGGGTAGGAGGAGGAAAGATGTTAGGCTAGAAAGAAATCTCTTATTCCCAGAGACGTTAAGTGAGGAAGGAAAATGGGGGATTTTGAGTTTCCTTTTCCTAGGGAAAATTAAGGAGGAGAGAAAGTTTCTGAAGGGACTTAGATACTAACAATCTTTCTATCCCAGTTTCCAGTTTTCAGCTCATGGGGAATCTATCTGGGCCCCTCTTCTTCAGTCACCCTCCTTCTTGATCTCTAGAAAAATTGGAAGGACTTCTTTGATGTCAGCCCCACGATACTTAGGCAGAGCCACAAGCAGTCTCCTTTGCTTTTCAGTTTGGCAACAAATGCAATTGCAGTACCACTGGCCCTTACCCAGCCAATGCAGAGTCCACCCTCCAGTCTCAGTGAATTGTTGCCTGGCTGAAGGGAAGAGTAGGCTGTGTTCCTCTTTATGATGATACTTGGCATACTTTATGACTTTTATTGTCAACTTTCAGTCATTCCTTCTGCAAGCAAAGTACTCCCAGGCCCTGTAACCTTTCCTCAGGGCCTTAATTTTTCGGCTCTATAATAATTTTGCCAGATCCTTCACACACATTTCTTTTAAGTGGAAGAACCACTCACTGACAGGTAGTATGCTCATGATAATGCAGTCAGTGTGGAGGGGTTGGTATAAAATTTAGAATTCAATGGGATTTAAAGACCAAATGGTCCAACCCTCCCTATTTTATAGATGATGTCAAGAGTGGTAGAATGATTTGACCAATCATATGGATGATAAACAGTAGAATAAAAAATTGAACCCTGGCCCTCTGACTCCACATCTGTGTTTTTGCCACTACATCATGGATATTCATTATTTATTCTTGTTATATTGCAATGAGTACATTCACACTAATGTAAGAGAGG